>NW_028139063.1:0-385573 GCF_964270905.1 Leucopleurus acutus | reverse complement strand
TAACCCTAGCCCGAACCCTAACCCTAACCCTTCCCCGAAACCTTCCCCTCACCCGTCCCCAATCCTAACCCGTACGCTCACACTAACCCATGCCCTCACACATACGCTCCCCCTAAACCGTTGTCGTACCCTCACCTGGACCCTAAACCGTCCCCGTCCCCTAACCCTAACCCTAGCCCGAACCCTAACCCTATCACTTCCCGGAAGCCTTGCCCTCACCAGTCCCCTAATCCTAACCCGTACGCTCACACTAACCCGCACCCTCACACATACGCTCCACCTAAACAGTTGTCGTACCCTCACCTGGACCCTAAACAATCCCCGTCCCCTAACCCTAACCCTAGCCCGAACCCTAACCATAACCATTCCGCAAAGCCTTCCACTCACCCGTCCCCTAATCCTAACCCGTACACTCACACTGACCCGCACCCTCACACGTACGCTCCCCCTAAACCATAGAGTTACCCTCACCTGGACCCTAAACCGTCCCCGTCCCCTAACCCTTACCCTAGCCCGAACCCTAACCCTAAACCTTCCCCAAAGCCTTCCCCTCACCTGTCCCCTAATCCTAACCCGTACGCTCACACTAACCTGCGCCCTCACATGTACGCTCCCCCTCAACAATTGTCGTACCCTCACCTGGACCCTAAACCGTCCCTGTCCCCTAACCCTAACCCTAAACCTAGCCCGAACCCTAACCCTAACCCTTCCCTGAAGCCTTCCCCTCACCCGTCCCCTAATCCTAACTCGTACGCTCACACTAACCCGCGCCCTCAAACGTACACTCCCCCTAAACAGTTGTCGTACACTCACCTGGACCCTAAACCGTCCCCGTCCCCTAACCCTAACCCTAGCCCGAAACCTAACCCTAACCCTTCCCCGAAGCCTTCCCCTCACCCGTCCCCTAATCCTAACCCGTACGCTCACACTAACCTGCGCTCTCACATGTACGCTCCCCTTAAACCGTTGTCGTACCCTCACCTGGACCCTAAACCGTTCCCATCCCCTAAACCTAACCCTAGCCCGAACCCTAACCCTAACCCTTCCCCGAAGCCTTCCCCTCACCCGTCCCCTAATCCTAACCCGTGCGCTCACACTAACCCGCGCCCTCACACGTACATTTCCCCTAAACCGTTGTCGTACCCTCACCTGGACCCTAAACCGTCCCCGTCCCCTAACCCTATCCCTAGCCCGAACCCTAACCCTAACCCTTCCCTGAAGCCTTCCCCTCACCCGTCCCCTAATCCTAAACCGTACGCTCACACTAACCCGCGTCCTCAAACGTACGCTCCCTCTAAACCGTTGTCATACCCTCACTTGGACCCTAAACCGTCCCCGTCCCCTAACCCTAACCCTAGCCCGAACCCTAACCCTAACACTTCCCCGAAGCCTTCCCCTCACCCGTCCCCTAATCCTAACCCGTGCGCTCACACTAACCCGCGCCCTCACACGTACGCTCCCCCTAAACCGTTGTCGTACCCTCACATGGACCCTAAACCGTCCCCGTCCCCTAACCCTAACCCTAGCCCGAACCCTAACCCTAACCCTTCCCCGAAGCCTTCCCCTCACCTGTCCCCTAATCCTAACCCGTACGCTCACACTAACCCGCGCCCTCACACGTACGCTCCCCCTAAACCGTTGTTGTACCCTCACCTGGACCCTAAACCGTCCACGTCCCCTAACCCTAACCCTAGCCCGAACCCTAACCCTAACCCTCCCCCGAAGCCTTCCCCTCATCCGTCACCTAATCCTAACCCGTACGCTCACACTAACCCGCGCCCTCACACGTACGTTCCCCCTAAACCGTTGTCGTACCCTCACCTGGACCCTAAACCGTCCCTGTCCCCTAACCCTAACCCTAGCCCGAACCCTAAACCTTCCCTGAAACCTACCCCTCACCCTTCCCCTAATCCTAACCCATACGCTCACAGTAACCCTCACGCTCACACGTACGCTCCCCCTACACCGTTGTCGTACCCTCAACTGGACCCTAAACCGTCCCCGTCCCCTAACCCTAACCCTAGCCCGAACCGTAACCCTAACCCTTCCCCGAAGCCTTCCCTTCACCCGTCCACGAATCCTAACCCATACGCTCACACTAACCCGTGCCCTCACATGTACGCTCCCCCTAAATCTTTGTCGTACCCTCACATGGACCCTAAACCGTCCCTGTCCCCTAACCCTAACCCTAGCCCGAACCCTAACACTAACCATTCCCCGAAGCCTTCCCCTCACCCGTCCCCTAATCCTAACCCGTACGCTCACACTAACCCGCGCCCTCACACGTACGCTCCCCCTAAACCGTTGTCGTACCCTCACCTGGACCCTAAACCGTCCCCGTCCCCTAACCCTAACCCTAGCCCGAACCCTAACCCCAACCCTTCCCCGAAGACTTCCCCTCACCCGTCCCCTAATCCTAACCCGTATGCTCACACTAACCCGCACCCTCACACGTACGCTCCCCCTAAACCGTTTTCGTACCCTCACCTGGACCCTAAACCGTCCCAGTCCCCTAACCCTAACCCTAGCCCGAACCCTAACCCTTCCCTGAAGCCTTCCCCTAACCCTTCCCCTAATTCTAACCCATACGCTCACACTAACACTCACGCTCACACGTACGCTCCCCCTAAATCGTTGTCGTACCCACAACTGGACACTAAGCTGTCCCCGTCCCCTAACCCTAACCCTAGCCCGAATCCTAACCCTAACCCTTCCCCGAAGCCTTCCCCTCACCCGTCACCGAATTCTAACCCATACGCTCACACTAACCCGTGCCCTCACACGTATGCTCCCCGTAAATCTTTGTCGTACCCTCACCTGGACCCTAAACCGTCCCCGTCCCCTAACCCTAACCCTAGCCCGAACCCTAACCCTAACATTCCCCGAAGCCTTCGCCTCAGCCGTCCCCTAATCCTAACCCGTACGCTCACACTAACCCGCGTCCTCACACGTACGCTCCTGCTAAACTGTTGTCGTACCCTCACCTGGACCCTAAACCGTCCCCGTCCCCTAACCCTAACCCTAGCCCGAACCCTAACCCTAACCCTTCCTCGAAGCCTTCCCCTCACCCATCCCCTAATCCTAACCCGTACGCTCAAACTAACCCACGCCCTCACACGTACGATCCCCCTAAACCGTTGTCGTACCCTCACCTGGACCTTAAACCGTTCCCATCCCCTAAACCTAACCCTAGCCCGAATCCTAGCTCTAACCCTTCCCCGAAGCGTTCCCCTCACCCGTCCCGTAATCCTAACCCATACGCTCACACTAACACGCACCCTCACACATTCGCTCCCTCTAAACCGTTGTCGTACCCTCACCTGGACCCTAAACCGTCCCCGTCCCCTAATCCTAGCCCTAGCCCGAACCCTAACCCTAACCCTTCCCCGAAGCCTTCCCCTCACCCGTCCCCTAATCCTAAACCATACGCTCACACTAACCCGCGCCCTCACACGTACGCTCCCCCTAAAGCTCTGTTGTACCCTCACCTGGACCCTAAACCGTCCCCGTCCCCTAACCCTAACCCTAGCCCGAACCCTAACCCTAACCCTTCCCCAAAGCCTTCCTCTCACCCGTCCCGTAATCCTAACCCGTACGCTCACACTAACCCGCGCCCTCACACGTACGCTCCCTCTAAACCGTTGTCGTACCCTCACCTGTACCCTAAACCGTCCCCATCCCGTAAACCTAACCCTATCCCGAACCCTAACCCTAACCCTTCCCCGAAACCTTCCCCTCACCCGTCCTCAATCCTAACCCGTACGCTCACACTAACCCACGCCCTCACACGTACGCTCCCCCTAAACCGTTGTCGTACCCTCACCTGGACACTAAACCGTCCCAATCCCCTAAACCTAACCCTAGCCCGAACCCTAACCCTAACCCTTCCCCGAAGCCTTCCCCTCACCCATCCCCTAATCGTAAACCGTACGCTCACACTAACCCGCGCCCTCACACGTACGCTCCCGCTAAACCGTTGTCATACCCTCACCTGGACCCTAAATAGTCCCCGTCCCCTAACCCTAACCCTAGCCCGAACCCTAACCCTAACCCTTCCCTGAATCCTTCCCCTCACCCGTCCACTACCCTAACCCGTATGCTCACACTAACCCGCGCCCTCACACGTATGCTCCCCCTAAAGCTCTGTTGTACCCTCACCTGGACCCTAAACCGTCCCCGTCGCCTAACCCTAACCCTAGCCCGAACCCTAACCTTAAACCTTCCCCAAAGCCTTCCTCTCACCCGTCCCGTAATCCTAACCCGTACGCTCACACTAACCTGCGCCCTCACATGTACGCTCCCCCTCAACCATTGTCGTACCCTCACCTGGACCCTAAACCGTCCCTGTCCCCTAACCCTAACCCTAAACCTAGCCCGAACCCTAACACTAACCCTTCCCTGAAGCCTTCCCCTCACCCGTCCCCTAATCCTAACCCGTACGCTCACACTAACCCGCGCCCTCAAACGTACACTCCCCCTAAACCGTTGTCGTACCCTCACCTGGACCCTAAACCGTCCCCGTCCCCTAACCCTAACCCTAGCCCGAACCCTAACCCTAACCCTTCCCCGAAGCCTTCCCCTCACCCGTCCCCTAATCCTAACCCGTACGCTCACACTAACCTGCGCTCTCACATGTATGCTCCCCGTAAACCGTTGTCGTACCCTCACCTGGACCCTAAACCGTTCCCATCCCCTAAACCTAACCCTAGCCCGAACCCTAGCCCTAACACTTCCCCGAAGCCTTCTCCTCACCCATCCCCTAATACTAACCCGTACGCTTACACTAACCCGCGCCCTCACACGTACATTTCCCCTAAACCGTTGTCGTACCCTCACCTGGACCCTAAACCGTCCCCGTCCCCTAACCCTAACCCTAGCCCGAACCCTAACCCTAACCCTTCCCCGAAGCCTTCCCCTCACCCGTCCCCTAATCCTAACCCGTACGCTCACACTAACCCGCGTCCTCAAACGTACGCTCACCCTAAACCGTTGTCATACCCTCACTTGGACCCTAAACCGTCCCCGTCCCCTAACCCTAACCTTAGCCCGAACCCTAACCCTAACCCTTCCCCGAAGCCTTCCCCTCACCCTTCCCCTAATCCTAACCCGTGCGCTCACACTAACCCGTGCCCTCACACGTACGCTCCCCCTAAACCGTTGTCGTACCCTCACATGGACCCTAAACCGTCCCCGTCCCCTAACCCTAACCCTAGCCCGAACCCTAACCCTAACCCTTCCCCGAAGCCTTCCCCTCACCCGTCCCCTAATCCTAACCCGTACGCTCACACTAACCCGCGCCCTCACACGTACGCTCCCCCTAAACCGTTGTTGTACCCTCACCTGGACCCTAAACCGTCCCCGTCCCCTAACCCTAACCGTAGCCCGAACCCTAACCCTAACCCTCCCCCGAAGCCTTCCCCTCACCCGTCACCTAATCCTAACCCGTACGCTCACACTAACCCGCGCCCTCACACGTACGCTCCCCCTAAACCGTTGTCGTACCCTCACCTGGACCCTAAACCGTCCCTGTCCCCTAACCCTAACCCTAGCCCGAACCCTAACCCTTCCCTGAAGCCTTCCCCTAACCCTTCCCCTAATCCTAACCCATACGCTCACACTAACTCTCACGCTCACACGTACGCTCCCCCTAAACCGTTGTCGTACCCACAACTGGACACTAAGCCGTCCCCGTCCCCTAACCCTAACCCTAGCCCGAATCCTAACCCTAACCCTTCCCCGAAGCCTTCCCCTCACCCGTCACCGAATCCTAACCCATACGCTCACACTAACCCGTGCCCTCACACGTATGCTCCCCGTAAATCTTTGTCGTACCCTCACCTAGACCCTAAACCGTCCCCGTCCCCTAAGCCTAACCCTAGCCCGAACCCTAACCCTAACATTCCCCGAAGCCTTCCCCTCACCCGTCCCCTAATCCTAACCCGTACGCTCACACTAACCTGCGCTCTCACATGTATGCTCCCCGTAAACCGTTGTCGTACCCTCACCTGGACCCTAAACCGTTCCCTTCCCCTAAACCTAACCCTAGCCCGAACCCTAGCCCTAACACTTCCCCGAAGCCTTCTCCTCACCCATCCCCTAATACTAACCCGTACGCTTACACTAACCCGCGCCCTCACACGTACATTTCCCCTAAACCGTTGTCGTACCCTCACCTGGACCCTAAACCGTCCCCGTCCCCTAACCCTAACCCTAGCCCGAACCCTAACCCTAACATTCCCCGAAGCCTTCCCCTCACCCGTCCCCTAATCCTAACCCGTACGCTCACACTAACCCGCGTCCTCACACGTACGCTCCTGCTAAACCGTTGTCGTACCCTCACCTGGACCCTAAACCGTCCCCGCCCCTAACCCTAACCCTAGCCCGAACCCTAACCCTAACCCTTCCTCGAAACCTTCCCCTCACCCGTCCCCTAATCCTAAACCGTACGCTCAAACTAACCCACGCCCTCACACGTACGATCCCCCTAAACCGTTGTCGTACCCTCACCTGGACCCTAAACCGTCCCCGTCCCCTAACCCTAGCCCTAGCCCGAACCCTAACCCTAAACCTTCCCCAAAGCCTTCCCCTCACCCGTCCCGTAATCCTAACCCGTACGCTCACACTAACCCGCGCCCTCTCACGTACGCTCCCTCTAAACCGTTGTCGTACCCTCACCTGTACCCTAAACCGTCCCCATCCCGTAAACCTAACCCTAGCCCGAACCCTAACCCTTCCCCGAAACCTTCCCCTCACCCGTCCCCAATCCTAACCCGTACGCTCACACTAACCCACGCCCTCACACGTACGCTCCCCCTAAACCGTTGTCGTACCCTCACCTGGACACTAAACCGTCCCAATCCCCTAAACCTAACGCTAGCCCCAACCCTAACCCTAACCCTTCCCCGAAGCCTTCCCCTCACCCATCCCCTAATCGTAAACCGTACGCTCACACTAACCCGCGCCCTCACACGTACGCTCCCGCTAAACCGTTGTCATACCCTCACCTGGACCCTAAATAGTCCCCGTCCCCTAACCCTAACCCTAGCCCGAACCCTAACCCTAACCCTTCCCTGAATCCTTCCCCTCACCCGTTCACTACCCTAACCCGTACGCTCACACTAACCCACGCCCTCACACGTATGCTCCCCCTAAAGCTGTGTTGTACCCTCACCTGGACCCTAAACCGTCCCCGTGCCCTAACCCTAACCCTAGCCCGAACCCTAACCCTAAATCTTCCCCAAAGCCTTCCCATCACCCGTCCCCTAATCCTAACCCGTACGCTCACACTAACACGCACCCTCACATGTACGCTCCCCCTAAACCGTTGTCGTACCCTCACCTGGACCCTAAACCGTCCCCGTCCCCTAATCCTAGCCCTAGCCGGAACCCTAACCCTAACCCTTCCCCGAAGCCTTCCCCTCACCCGTCCCCTAATCCTAAACCATACGCTCACACTAACCCGCGCCCTCACACGTACGCTCCCCCTAAAGCTCTGTTGTACCCTCACCTGGACCCTAAACCGTCCCCGTCCCCTAACCCTAACCCTAACCCGAACCCTAACCCTAAACCTTCCCCAAAGCCTTCCCCTCACCCGTCCCGTATTCCTAACCCGTACGCTCACACTAACCTGCGCCCTCACACGTACGCTCCCTCTAAACCGTTGTCGTAACCTCACCTGTACCCTAAACCGTCCCCATCCCGTAAACCTAACCCTAGCCCGAACCCTAACTCTAACCCTTCTCCGAAACCTTCCCCTCACCCGTCCCCAATCCTAACCCGTACGCTCACACTAACCCACGCCCTCACACTTACGCTCCCCCTAAAACGTTGTCGTACCCTCACCTGGACCCTAAACCGTCCCCGTCCCCTAACCCTAACCCTAGCCCGAACCCTAACCCTATCACTTCCCGGAAGCCTTGCCCTCACCAGTCCCCTAATCCTAACCCGTACGCTCACACTAACCCGCACCCTCACACATACGCTCCACCTAAACAGTTGTCATACCCTCACCTGGACCCTAAACAATCCCCGTCCCCTAACCCTAACCCTAGCCCGAACCCTAACCATAACCATTCCGCAAAGCCTTCCACTCACCCGTCCCCTAATCCTAACCCGTACACTCACACTGACCCGCACCCTCACACGTACGCTCCCCCTAAACCATTGAGTTACCCTCACCTGGACCCTAAACCGTCCCCGTCCCCTAACCCTTACCCTAGCCCGAACCCTAACCCTAAACCTTCCCAAAAGCCTTCCCCTAACCCGTCCCCTAATCCTAACCCGTACGCTCACACTAACCTGCGCCCTCACATGTACGCTCCCCCTCAACAATTGTCGTACCCTCACCTGGACCCTAAAAGTCCCTGTCCCCTAACCCTAACCCTAAACCTAGCCCGAACCCTAACCCTAACCCTTCCCTGAAGCCTTCCCCTCACCCGTCCCCTAATCCTAACCCGTACGCTCACACTAACCCGTGCCCTCAAACGTACACTCCCCCTAAACCGTTATCGTACACTCACCTGGACCCTAAACCGTCCCCGTCCCCTAACCCTAACCCTAGCCCGAAACCTAACCCTAACCCTTCCCCGAAGCCTTCCCCTCACCCGTCCCCTAATCCTAACCCGTACGCTCACACTAACCTGCGCTCTCACATGTACGCTCCCCGTAAACCGTTGTCGTACCCTCACCTGGACCCTAAACCGTTCCCATCCCCTAAACCTAACCCTAGCCCGAACCCTAACCCTAACCCTTCCCCGAAGCCTTCCCCTCACCCGTCCCCTAATCCTAACCCGTGCGCTCACACTAACCCGCGCCCTCACACGTACATTTCCCCTAAACCGTTGTCGTACCCTCACCTGGACCCTAAACCGTCCCTGTCCCCTAACACTATCCCTAGCCCGAACCCTAACCCTAACCCTTCCCTGAAGCCTTCCCCTCACCCGTCCCCTAATCCTAAACCGTACGCTCACACTAACCCGCGTCCTCAAACGTACGCTCCCCCTAAACCGTTGTTGTACCCTCACCTGGACCCTAAACCGTCCCCGTCCCCTAACCCTAACCCTAGCCCGAACCCTAACCCTAAACCTCCCCCGAAGCCTTCCCCTCACCCGTCACCTAATCCTAAACCGTACGCTCACACTAACCCGCGCCCTCACACGTACGTTCCCCCTAAACCGTTGTCGTACCCTCACCTGGACCCTAAACCGTCCCTGTCCCCTAACCCTAACCCTAGCCCGAACCGTAAACCTTCCCTGAATCCTACCCCTAACCCTTCCCCTAATCCTAACCCATACGCTCACAGTAACCCTCACGCTCACACGTACGCTCCCCCTACACCGTTGTCGTACCCTGAACTGGACCCTAAACCGTCCCCGTCCCCTAACCCTAACCCTACCCCGAACCGTAACCCTAACCCTTCCCCGAAGCCTTCCCCTCACCCGTCACCGAATCCTAACCCATACGCTCACACTATCCCGTGCCCTCACACGTATGCTCCCCGTAAATCTTTGTCGTACCCTCACCTGGACCCTAAACCGTCCCCGTCCCCTAACCCTAACCCTAGCCCGAACCCTAACCCTAACATTCCCCAAGCCTTCCCCTCACCCGTCCCCTAATCCTAACCCGTACGCTCACACTAACCCGCGTCCTCACACGTACGCTCCTGCTAAACCGTTGTCGTACCCTCACCTGGACCCTAAACCGTCCCCGTCCCCTAACCCTAACCCTAGCCCGAACCCTAACCCTAACCCTTCCTCGAAGCCTTCCCCTCACCCATCCCCTAATCCTAACCCGTACGCTCAAACTAACCCACGCCCTCACACGTACGATCCCCCTAAACCGTTGTCGTACCCTCACCTGGACCCTAAACCGTCCCCGTCCCCTAACCCTAACCCTAGCCCGAACCCTAACCCTAACTCTTCCCCAAAGCCTTCCCATCACCCGTCCCCTAATCCTAACCCGTACGCTCACACTAACCCGCGCCCTCACATGTACGCTCCCCCTAAACCGTTGTCGTACCCTCACCTGGACCTTAAACCGTTCCCATCCCCTAAACCTAACCCTAGCCCGAACCCTAGCTCTAACCCTTCCCCGAAGCCTTCCCCTCAACCGTCCCGTAATCCTAACCCGTACGCTCACACTAACACGCACCCTCACACATTCGCTCCCTCTAAACCGTTGTCGTACCCTCACCTGGACCCTAAACCGTCCCCGTCCCCTAATCCTAGCCCTAGCCCGAACCCTAACCCTAACCCTTCCCCGAAGCCTTCCCCTCACCCGTCCCCTAATCCTAAACCATACGCTCACACTAACCCGCGCCCTCACACGTACGCTCCCCCTAAAGCTCTGTTGTACCCTCACCTGAACCCTAAACCGTCCCCGTCCCCTAACCCTAACCCTAGCCCGAACCCTAACCCTAACCCTTCCCCAAAGCCTTCCCCTCACCCGTCCCGTAATCCTAACCCGTACGCTCACACTAACCCGCGCCCTCACATGTACGCTCCCTCTAAACCGTTGTCGTACCCTCACCTGTACCCTAAACCGTCCCCATCCCGTAAACCTAACCCTATCCTGAACCCTAACCCTAACCCTTCCCCGAAACCTTCCCCTCACCCGTCCCCAATCCTAACCCGTACGCTCACACTAACCCACGCCCTCACACGTACGCTCCCCCTAAACCGTTGTCGTACCCTCACCTGGACACTAAACCGTCCCAATCCCCTAAACCTAACCCTAGCCCGAACCCTAACCCTAACCCTTCCCCGAAGCCTTCCCCTCACCCATCCCCTAATCGTAAACCGTACGCTCACACTAACCCGCGCCCTCACACGTACGCTCCCGCTAAACCGTTGTCATACCCTCACCTGGACCCTAAATAGTCCCCGTCCCCTAACCCTAACCCTAGCCCGAACCCTAACCCTAACCCTTCCCTGAATCCTTCCCCTCACCCGTCCACTACCCTAACCCGTACGCTCACACTAACCCGCGCCCTCACACGTATGATCCCCCTAAAGCTCTGTTGTACCCTCACCTGGACCCTAAACCGTCCCCGTCGCCTAACCCTAACCCTAGCCCGAACCCTAACCCTAAGCCTTCCCCAAAGCCTTCCCCTCACCCGTCCCGTAATCCTAACCCGTACGCTCACACTAACCTGCGCCCAAACATGTACGCTCCCCGTCAACCATTGTCGTACCCTCTCCTGGACCCTAAACCGTCCCTGTCCCCTAACCCTAACCCTAAACCTAGCCCGAACCCTAACCCTAACCCTTCCCTGAAGCCTTCCCCTCACCCGTCCCCTAATCCTAACCCGTACGCTCACACTAACCCGCGCCCTCAAACGTACACTCCCCCTAAACCGTTGTCGTACCCTCACCTGGACCCTAAACCGTCCCCGTCCCCTAACCCTAACCCTAGCCCGAACCCTAACGCTAACCCTTCCCCGAAGCCTTCCCCTCACCCGTCCCCTAATCCTAACCCGTACGCTCACACTAACCTGCGCTCTCACATGTATGCTCCCCGTAAACCGTTGTCGTACCCTCACCTGGACCCTAAACCGTTCCCATCCCCTAAACCTAACCCTAGCCCGAACCCTAGCCCTAACACTTCCCCGAAGCCTTCTCCTCACCCATCCCCTAATACTAACCCGTACGCTTACACTAACCCGCGCCCTCACACGTACATTTCCCCTAAACCGTTGTCGTACCCTCACCTGGACCCTAAACCGTCCCCGTCCCCTAACCGTAACCCTAGCCCGAACCCTAACCCTAACCATTCCCCGAAGCCTTCCCCTCACCCGTCCCCTAATCCTAACCCGTACGCTCACACTAACCCGCGTCCTCAAACGTACGCTCACCCTAAACCGTTGTCATACCCTCACTTGGACCCTAAACCGTCCCTGTCCCCTAACCCTAACCCGAACCCTAACCCTAACCCTTCCCTGAAGCCTTCCCCTCACCCGTCCCCTAATCCTAACCCGTGCGCTCACACTAACCCGTGCCCTCACACGTACGCTCCCCCTAAACCGTTGTCGTACCCTCACATGGACCCTAAACCGTCCCCGTCCCCTAACCCTAACCCTAGCCCGAACCCTAACCCTAACCCTTCCCCGAAGCCTTCCCCTCACCCGTCCCCTAATCCTAACCCGTACGCTCACACAAACCCGCGCCCTCACACGTACGCTCCCCCTAAACCGTTGTTGTACCCTCACCTGGACCCTAAACCGTCCCCGTCCCCTAACCCTAACCGTAGCCCGAACCCTAACCCTAACCCTCCCCCGAAGCCTTCCCCTCACCCGTCACCTAATCCTAACCCGTACGCTCACACTAACCCGCGCCCTCACACGTACGCTCCACCTAAACCGTTGTCGTACCCTCACCTGGACCCTAAACCGTCCCTGTCCCCTAACCCTAACCCTAGCCCGAACCCTAAACCTTCCCTGAAACCTTCCCCTCACCCTTCCCCTAATCCTAACCCATACGCTCACAGTAACCCTCACGCTCTCACGTACGCTCCCCCTACACCGTTGTCGTACCCTCACATGGACCCTAAACCGTCCCCGTCCCCTAACCCTAACCCTAGCCCGAACCCTAACCCTAACCCTTCCCCGAAGCCTTCCCCTCACCCGTCCCCTAATCCTAACCCGTTCGCTCACACAAACCCGCGCCCTCACACGTACGCTCCCCCTAAACCGTTGTCGTACCCTCACATGGACCCTAAACCGTCCCCGTCCCCTAACCCTAACCCTAGCCCGAACCCTAACTCTAACCATTCCCCGAAGCCTTCCCCTCACCCGTCCCCTAATCCTAACCCGTACGCTCACACTAACCCGCACCCTCACACGTTCGCTCCCACTAAACCGTTGTCGTACCCTCACCTGGACCCTAAACCGTCCCTGTCCCCTAACCCTAACCCTAGCCCGAACCCTAACCCTTCCCTGAAGCCTTCCCCTAACCCTTCCCCTAATCCTAACCCATACGCTCACACTAACTCTCACGCTCACACGTACGCTCCCCCTAAACCGTTGTCGTACCCACAACTGGACACTAAGCCGTCCCCGTCCCCTAACCCTAACCCAAGCCCGAATCCTAACCCTAACCCTTCCCCGAAGCCTTCCCCTCACCCGTCACCGAATCCTAACCCATACGCTCACACTAACCCGTGCCCTCACACGTATGCTCCCCGTAAATCTTTGTCGTACCCTCACCTAGACCCTAAACTGTCCACGTCCCCTAAGCCTAATCCTAGCCCGAACCCTAACCCTAACATTCCCCGAAGCCTTCCCCTCAGCCGTCCCCTAATCCGAACCCGTACGCTCACACTAACTCGCGTCCTCACACGTACGCTCCTGCTAAACCGTTGTCTTACCCTCACCTGGACCCTAAACCGTCCCCGCCCCTAACCCTAACCCTAGCCCGAACCCTAACCCTAACCCTTCCTCGAAACCTTCCCCTCACCCGTCCCCTAATCCTAAACCGTACGCTCAAACTAACCCACGCCCTCACACGTACGATCCCCCTAAACCGTTGTCGTACCCTCACCTGGACCGTAAACCGTCCCCGTCCCCTAACCCTAGCCCTAGCCCGAACCCTAACCCTAAACCTTCCCCAAAGCCTTCCCCTCACCCGTCCCGTAATCCTAACCCGTACGCTCACACTAACCCGCGCCCTCTCACGTACGCTCCCTCTAAACCGTTGTCGTACCCTCACCTGTACCCTAAACCGTCCCCATCCCGTAAACCTAACCCTAGCCCGAACCCTAACCCTAACCCTTCCCCGAAACCTTCCCCTCACCCGTCCCCAATCCTAACCCGTACGCTCACACTAACCCACGCCCTCACACGTACGCTCCCCCTAAACCGTTGTCGTACCCTCACCTGGACACTAAACCGTCCCAATCCCCTAAACCTAACCCTAGCCCGAACCCTAACCCTAACCCTTCCCCGAAGCCTTCCCCTCACCCATCCCCTAATCGTAAACCGTACGCTCACACTAACCCGCGCCCTCACACGTACGCTCCCGCTAAACCATTGTCATACCCTCACCTGGACCCTAAATAGTCCCCGTCCCCTAACCCTAACCCTAGCCCGAACCCTAACCCTAACCCTTCCCTGAATCCTTCCCCTCACCCGTCCACTACCCTAACCCGTACGCTCACACTAACCCACGCCCTCACACGTATGCTCCCCCTAAAGCTGTGTTGTACCCTCACCTGGACCCTAAACCGTCCCCGTCGCCTAACCCTAACCCTAGCCCGTACCCTAACACTAAACCTTCCCCAAAGCCTTCCCCTCACCCGTCCCGTAATCCTAACCCGTACGCTCACACTAACCTGCGCCCTCACATGTACGCTCCCCCTCAACCATTGTCGTACCCTCACCTGGACCCTAAACCGTCCCTGTCCCCTAACCCTAACCCTAAACCTAGCCCGAACCCTAACCCTAACCCTTCCCTGAAGCCTTCCCCTCACCCGTCCCCTAATCCTAACCCGTACGCTCACACAAACCCGCGCCCTCAAACGTACACTCCCCCTAAACCGTTGTCGTACACTCACCTGGACCCTAAACCGTCCCCGTCCCCTAACCCTAAACCTAGCCCGAACCCTAACCCTAACCGTCCCCTGAAGCCTTCCAATCACCCGTCACCTAATCCTAACCCATACGCTCACACTAACCCACGCCCTCACACGTACGCTCCACCTAAACCGTTGTCGTACCCTCACCTGGACCCTAAACCGTCCCTGTCCCCTAACCCTAACCCTAGCCCGAACCCTAAATCTTCTCTGAAACCTTCTCCTCACCCTTCCCCTAATCCTAACCCATACGCTCACAGTAACCCTCACGCTCACACGTACGCTCCCCCTACACCGTTGTCGTACCCTCACCTGGACCCTAAACCATCCCCGTCCCCTAACCCTAACCCTAGGCCGAACCCTAACCGTAACCCTTCCCTGAATCCTGACCCTCACCCGTCACCTATTCCTAACCCGTACGCTAACACTATCCCGCGCTCTCACATGTACGCTCCCCCTAAAGCGTTGTCGTAACCTCACATGAACCCTAAACCGTCCCGGTCCCCTAAACTTAACCCTAGCCTGATCCCTAACCCTAACCCTTCCCCGAAGCCTGACCCTCACCCGTCCCCTAATCCTAACCTGTTCGCTCAACACTGACATGCGCCCTCACAAGTACGCTACGCCTAAAGCGTTGTTATACCCTAACCTGGACCCTCAACCGTCCCAGTCCCCGTCCCCTAACCCTAGCCCGAACCCTAACACTAACACTTCACCGAATCCTGACCCTCACCCGTCCCCTAATCCTAACCCGTACGCTAACACTAACCCGCGCCCTCACACGTATGCTCCCCCTAAAGCGTTGTCGTACCCTCACCTGGACCCTAAACCCTCCCCGTCCCCTAACCCTAACCTTAGCCCGATCCCTAACCCTAACCCTTCCCCAAAGTCTGACCCTCACCCGTACCCTAATCCTATCACGTACGCTAACACTAACCCACGCCCTGACACGTACGCTCCCCCTAAAGTGTTGTCGTACCCTCACCTGGACCCTAAACCGTTCCCGTCCCCTAACCCTAACCCTAGCCCGAACCCTAACACTTACCCATCCCCGAAGCCTGACCCTCACCCGTCCCCTAATCCTAACCCGTACGCAAACGCTAACCCACACCCTCACACGTACGCTCCCCCAAAAGCGTTGTCGTACCCTCACCTGTACCCTAAACCGTCCCCGTCCCCTAACCCTAACCCTAGCGTGTCCCTAACCCTAACAGTTCCCCGAAGCCTGACCCTCACCAGTCCCCTAATCCTAACCCGTACGCTAACACTAACACGCGCCCTCACACATACGCTCCCCCTAAAGCTTTGTCGTACCCTCACGTGGACCCTAAACCGTCCCTGTTTCCTAACCCTAACCCTAGCCCGAACCCTAACCCTTCCCCGAAGCCTGAACCTCACCCGTGCCCTAATCCTAACCCGTACGCTAACAATAACCCGCGCCCTCACACGTAAGCTCCCCCTAAAGTGTTGTCGTACAGTCACCTGGACCCTAAATCGTCCCCGTTCACTAACCTTAACCCTAGCCCGAACCCTAATGCTAAACCTTCCCCGATGCCTGACCCTCACCCGTCCCCTAATACTAACCCGTACGCTAACACTAACCCGCGCTCTCACACATACGTTACCCTAAATCGTTGTCGTACCCTCACCTGGACCCTAAACCGTCCCCGTCCCCTATCACTAACGCTAGCCCAAACCCTAAACCGAACCCTTCTCTGAAGCCTGGCCCTCAGCCGTCCCCTAATCCTTACTCGTATGCTAACGCTAACCCACGCCCTCACATGTACGCTCCCCCTAAAGCGTTCTCGTACCCTCACCTGGACCCTAAACCGTCCCCGTCCCCTAACCCTAACCCTAGCCCGAACACTAACACTAACCCTTCCCCGAAGCCTGACCCTCACACGTCCCCTAATCCTAACCCGTACGCTAACACTAACCCGCGCCCTCACACGTACGCTCCCCGTAAAGCGTTGTCATACCCTCACCTTGACCGTAAACCGTCCCCGTCCGATAACCCTAACCCTAGCCCGAACCGTAACCCTAACCATTCCCCGAAGCCTGACCCACACCCGTCACCTAATCCTAACCCGCACGTGAACGCTTACCCGCGCCCTCACACGTACGCTCCCCCTAAAGCATTGTCGTACCCTCACCTGGACCCTAAACCGTCCCGGTCATCTAACCCTAAACCTAGCCCGATCCCTAACCCTAACCCTTCCCCGAAGCCTGACCCTCACCCGTCCCCTAATCCTAACAAGTACGCTAACACTGACCCGCGCTATCACAACTACGCTCCCCCTAAAGCGTTGTCATACCCTCACCTGGACCCTCAACCTTCCCCGTCCACGTCCCCTAACCCTAGCCCGAACCCTAAACCTAACACTTCCCTGAAGCCTGACCCTCACCCGTCCCCTAATCCTAACCCGTACGCTAACACTAACCCACGCCGTCACAAGTACGCTCCCCCTAAAGCGTTGTCATACCCTCACCTGGACCCTAAACCATCCCCGTCCTCTAACCCTAACCCTAGCCCGAACCCTAACTCTAACACTTCCCCGAAGCCTGACACTCACCCGTCCCCTAATCCTAACCCGTACGCTAACACTAACCCGCGCCCTCACACGTACGCTCCCCCTAAAGCGTTGTCGTAACCTCACCTGGACCCTAAACCGTCCCCGTCCGATAACCCTAACCCTAGCCCGAACCCTAACCCTAACCATTCCCCGAAGTCTGACCCTCACCCGTCCCTTAATCCTAACCAGCATGCTAACGCAAACCCGTGCCCTCACACGTAGGTTCCCCCTAAAGCGTTGTCGTACCCTCACCTGAACCCTAAACCATCCCCATCCCCTAACCGTAACCCTAGCCCAACCCCAACCCTAACCGTTCCCCGAAGCCTGACCCAACCCGTCCCCTAATCCTAACCCGTACGCTAACGCTAATCCGCGCCCTCACACGTACGCTACACCTAAAGCGTTGTTGTACCCTCAGCTGGACACTAAACCGTCCCCATACCCTAAACCTAACCCTAGCCCGAACCCTAACCCTAACACTTCCCTGAATCCTGACCCTCACCCGTCCCCTAATCTTAACACGTACGCTCACGCTAACCCGCACCCTGACACGTACGCTCTCCCTAAAGCGTTGTCGTACCCTCACCTGGAACCTAAACCATCCCCGTCTCCTAACCCTAACCCTAGCCCGAACCCTAACCCTAACCCTTCCCCGAATCCTCACCCTCACCCGTTCCCTAATCCTAAGCCGCACGCTAACGCTAACCCGTGCCCTCACACGTATGCTCCCCCTAAAGCGTTGTCGTACCCTCAGCTGGACCCTAAACTGTCCCCGTCCCCTAACCCTAACCCTAGCCCAAACCCTAACCCTAACCCTTCCCCAAAACCTGACCCTCTCCCGTACCCTAATCCTAACCCGCATTCTAACACTAACCCGCGCCCTCACACGTACGCTCCCCCTAAAGCGTTGTCGTACCCTCACCTGGACCCTAAACCGTCCCCGTCCCCTAACCCTAACCCTAGGCTGAACCCTAACCCTAACCCTTCCCCGAAGCCTGACACTCACCCGTCCCCTAATCCTAACCTGTATGCTAACGCTAACCCGCCCCCTAACACGTTCCCTCCCCCTAAAGCTTTGTCGTACCCTCACCTGGACCCTAAACCGTCCCTGTCCCCTAACCCTAACCCTAGACCGAACCCTAACCCTAAACCTTCCCGAAGCCTGAACCTAACCCGTCCCCTAATCCTAACCCGCACGCTCACGCTAACCCGCGCCCTCACACGTACGCTCCCCCTAAAGCGTTGTCGTACCCTTAGCTGTACCCTAAACCGTGCCCATCCCCTAAACCTAACCCTAACCCGAACCCTAACCGTAACCCTTCCCTGAAGACTGACCCTCACCCGTCCCCTAATCCTTACCCGTACGCTCACACTAACCCGCGCCCTCACACGTACGCTCCCCCTAAAGCGTTGTCGTACCCTCACCTGGACCCTAAACCGTCCCCGTCCCCTATCCCTAACCCTAGCCTGTCCCTAACCCTAAGCCTTCCCTGAAGCCTGACCCTCACCCGTCCCCTAATCCTAACCCGTACGCTCACACTAACCCATGTGCTCACACGTACGCTCCCCCTAAAGCGTTGTCTTACCCTCACCTAGACCCGAAACCGTCCCGGGCCCCTAACCCTATTCCTACCCCGAACCCTAACCCTAACACTTCCCCGAATCCTGACCCTCACCCGTCCCCTAATCCTAACCCGTACGCTAACACTAACCCGTACCTTCACACGTACGCTCCCCCTAAAGCGTTGTCGTACCCTCACCTGGACCCTAAACCGTCCCCGTCCCCTAACCCTAACCCTAGCCTGTCCATAAACCTAACCCTTCCCCGAAGCCTGACCCTCACCCGTCCCCTAATCCTAACCCGTACGCTGACACTAACACGCGCCCTCACACGTACGCTCCCCCTAAAGCTTTGTCGTACCGTCACGTGGACCCTAAACCGTCCCTGTCCCCTAACCCTAACCCTAGCCCGAACCCTAACCCTAACCCTTCCCCGAAGCCTTCCCCTCACCCGTCCCCTAATCCTAACCCGTACGCTCACACTAACCCGCGCCCTCACACGTACGCTCCCCCTAAACCGTTGTTGTACCCTCACCTGGACCCTAAACCTTCCCCGTCCCCTAAACCTAACCCTAGCCCGAACCCTAACCCTAACCCTCCCCCGAAGCCTTCCCCTCACCCGTCACCTAATCCTAACCCGTACGCTCACACTAACCCGCGCCCTCACACGTACGCTCCACCTAAACCGTTGTCGTACCCTCACCTGGACCCTAAACCGTCCCTGTCCCCTAACCCTAACCCTAGCCCGAACCCTAAACCTTCCCTGAAACCTTCCCCTCACCCTTCCCCTAATCCTAACCCATACGCTCACAGTAACCCTCACGCTCACACGTACGCTCCCCCTACACCGTTGTCGTACCCTCAACTGGACCCTAAACCGTCCCCGTCCCCTAACCCTAACCCTAGCCCGAACCGTAACCCTAACACTTCCCAGAAGCCTTCCCCTCACCCGTCCACGAATCCTAACCCATACGCTCACACTAACCTGTGCCCTCACACGTACGCTCCCCCTAAATCTTTGTCGTACCCTCACATGGACCCTAAACCGTCCCTGTCCCCTAACCCTAACCCTAGCCCGAACCCTAACTCTAACCATTCCCCGAAGCCTTCCCCTCACCCGTCCCCTAATCCTAACCCGTACGTTCACACTAACCCACGCCCTCACACGTACGCTCCCCCTAAACCGCTGTCATAGCCTCACCCGGACCCTAAACCGTCCCCGTCCCCTAACCCTAACCCTAGCCCGAACCCTAACCCCAACCCTTCCCCGAAGCCTTCCCCTCACCCGTCCCCTAATCCTAACCCGTACGCTCACACTAACCCGCGCCCTCACACGTTCGCTCCCACTAAACCGTTGTCGTACCCTCACCTGGACCCTAAACCGTCCCTGTCTCCTAACCCTAACCCTAGCCGGAACCCTAACCCTTCCCTGAAGCCTTCCCCTAACCCTTCCCCTAATCCTAACCCATACGCTCACACTAACCCTCACGCTCACACGTACGCTCCCCCTAAACCGTTGTCGTACCCACAACTGGACACTAAGCCGTCCCCGTCCCCTAACCCTAACCCTAGCCCGAATCCTAACCCTAACCCTTCCCCGAAGCCTTTCCCTCACCCGTCACCGAATCCTAACCCATACGCTCACACTAACCCATGCCCTCACACGTATGCTCCCCGTAAATCTTTGTCATACCCTCACCTGGACCCTAAACCGTCCCCATCCCCTAAGCCTAACCCTAGCCCGAACCCTAACCCTAACATTCCCCGAAGCCTTCCCCTCACCCGTCCCCTAATCCTAACCCGTACGCTCACACTAACCCGCGTCCTCACACGTACGCTCCTGCTAAACCGTTGTCGTACCCTCACCTGGACCCTAAACCGTCCCCGCCCCGAACCCTAACCCTAGCCCGAACCCTAACCCTAACCCTTCCTCGAAGCCTTCCCCTCACCCGTCCCCTAATCCTAAACCGTACGCTCAAACTATCCCACGCCCTCACAGGTACGATCCCCCTAAACCGTTGTCGTACCCTCACCTGGACCCTAAACCGTCCCTGTCCCTTAACCCTAACCCTAAACCTAGCCCGAACCCTAACCCTAACCCTTCCCTGAAGCCTTCCCCTCACACGTCCCCTAATCCTAACCCGTACGCTCACACTAACCCGCGCCCTCAAACGTACACTCCCCCTAAACCGTTGTCGTACCCTCACCTGGACCCTAAACCGTCCCCGTCCCCTAACCCTAACCCTAGCCCGAACCCTAACCCTAACCCTTCCCCGAAGCCTTCCCCTCACCCGTCCCCTAATCCTAACCCGTACGCTCACACTAACCTGCGCTCTCACATGTACGCTCCCCGTAAACCGTTGTCGTACCCTCACCTGGACCCTAAACCGTTCCCATCCCCTAAACCTAACCCTAGCCCGAACCCTAGCCCTAACATTTCCCCGAAGCCTTCTCCTCACCCATCCCCTAATACTAACCCGTACGCTTACACTAACCCGCGCCCTCACACGTACATTTCCCCTAAACCGTTGTCGTACCCTCACCTGGACCCTAAACCGTCCCCGTCCCCTAACCCTAACCCTAGCCCGAACCCTAACCCTAACCCTTCCCCGAAGCCTTCCCCTCACCCGTCCCCTAATCCTAACCCGTACGCTCACACTAACCCGCGTCCTCAAACGTACGCTCACCCTAAACCGTTGTCGTACCCTCACATGGACCCTAAACCGTCCCCGTCCCCTAAACCTAACCCTAGCCCGAACCCTAACCCTAACCCTTCCCCGAAGCCTTCCCCTCACCCGTCCCCTAATCCTAACCCGTACGCTCACACTAACCCGCGCCCTCACACGTACGCTCCGCCTAAACCGTTGTCGTACCCTCACCTGGACCCTAAACCGTCCCCATCCCGTAAACCTAACACTAGCCCGAACCCTAACCCTAAACCTTCCCCGAAACCTTCCCCTCACCCGTCCCCTATCCTAACCCGTACGCTCACACTAACCCACGCCCTCACACGTACGCTCCCGCTAAACCGTTGTCATACCCTCACCTGGACCCTAAATAGTCCCCGTCCCCTAACCCTAACCCTAGCCCGAACCCTAACCCTAACCCTTCCCTGAATCCTTCCCCTCACCCGTCCACTACCCTAACCCGTACGCTCACACTAACCCTCGCCCTCACACGTATGCTCCCCCTAAAGCTCTGTTGTACCCTCAACTGGACCCTAAACCGTCCCCGTCGCCTAACCCTAACCCTAGCCCGAACCCTAACCCTAAACCTTCCCCAAAGCCTTCCCCTCAACCGTCCCGTAATCCTAACCCGTACGCTCACACTAACCTGCGCCTTCACATGTACGCTCCCCCTCAACCATTCTCGTACCCTCACCTGGACCCTAAACCGTCCCTGTCCCCTAACCCTAACCCTAGCCCGAACACTAACCCCAACCCTTCCCCGAAGCCTTCCCCTCACCCGTCCCCTAATCCTAACCCGTACGCTCACACTAACCCGCGCCCTCACACGTACGCTCCCCCTAAACCGTTGTCGTACCCTCACCTGGACCCTAAACCGTCCCTGTCCCCTAACCCTAACCCTAGCCCGAACCCTAACCCTTCCCTGAAGCCTTCCCCTAACCCTTCCCCTAATCCTAACCCATACGCTCACACTAACCCTCACGCTCACACGTACGCTCCCCCTAAACCGTTGTCGTACCCACACCTGGACACTAAGCTGTCCCCGTCCCCTAACCCTAACCCTAGCCCGAATCCTAACCCTAACCCTTCCCCGAAGCCTTCCCCTCACCCGTCACCGAATCCTAACCCATACGCTCACACTAACCCGTGCCCTCACACGTATGCTCCCCGTAAATCTTTGTCGTACCCTCACCTGGACCCTAAACCGTCCCCGTCCCCTAACCCTAACCCTAGCACGAACCCTAACCCTAACATTCCCCGAAGCCTTCCCCTCACCCGTCCCCTAATCCTAACCCGTACGCTCACACTAACCCGCGTCCTCACACGTACGCTCCTGCTAAACCGTTGTCGTACCCTCACCTGGACCCTAAACCGTCCCCGTCCCCTAACCCTAACCCTAGCCCGAACCCTAACCCTAACACTTCCTCGAAGCCTTCCCCTCACCCGTCCCCTAATCCTAACCCGAATGCTCAAACTAACCCACGCCCTCACACGTACGATCCCCCTAAACCGTTGTCATACCCTCACCTGGACCCTAAACCGTCCCCGTCCCCTAACCCTAACCCTAGCCCGAACCCTAACCCTAACTCTTCCCCAAAGCCTTCCCATCACCCGTCCCCTAATCCTAAACCGTACGCTCAAACTATCCCATGCCCTCACAGGTACGATCCCCCTAAACCGTTGTCGTACCCTCACCTGGACCCTAAACCGTCCCTGTCCCCTAACCCTAACCCTAAACCTAGCCCGAACCCTAACCCTAACCCTTCCCTGAAGCCTTCCCCTCACACGTCCCCTAATCCTAACCCGTACGCTCACACTAACCCGCGCCCTGAAACGTACACTCCCCCTAAACCGTTGTCGTACCCTCACCTGGACCCTAAACCGTCCCCGTCCCCTAACCCTAACCCTAGCCCGAACCCTAACCCTAACCCTTCCCCGAAGCCTTCCCCTCACCCGTCCCCTAATCCTAACCCGTACGCTCACACTAACCTGCGCTCTCACATGTACGCTCCCCGTAAACCGTTGTCGTACCCTCACCTGGACCCTAAACCGTTCCCATCCCCTAAACCTAACCCTAGCCCGAACCCTAGCCCTAACATTTCCCCGAAGCCTTCTCCTCACCCATCCCCTAATACTAACCCGTACGCTTACACTAACCCGCGCCCTCACACGTACATTTCCCCTAAACCGTTGTCGTACCCTCACCTGGACCCTAAACCGTCCCCGTCCCCTAACCCTAACCCTAGCCCGAACCCTAACCCTAACCCTTCCCCGAAGCCTTCCCCTCACCCGTCCCCTAATCCTAACCCGTACGCTCACACTAACCCGCGTCCTCAAACGTACGCTCACCCTAAACCGTTGTCGTACCCTCACATGGACCCTAAACCGTCCCCGTCCCCTAAACCTAACCCTAGCCCGAACCCTAACCCTAACCCTTCCCCGAAGCCTTCCCCTCACCCGTCCCCTAATCCTAACCCGTACGCTCACACTAACCCGCGCCCTCACACGTACGCTCCGCCTAAACCGTTGTCGTACCCTCACCTGGACCCTAAACCGTCCCCATCCCGTAAACCTAACACTAGCCCGAACCCTAACCCTAACCCTTCCCCGAAACCTTCCCCTCACCCGTCCCCTATCCTAACCCGTACGCTCACACTAACCCACGCCCTCACACGTACGCTCCCGCTAAACCGTTGTCATACCCTCACCTGGACCCTAAATAGTCCCCGTCCCCTAACCCTAACCCTAGCCCGAACCCTAACCCTAACCCTTCCCTGAATCCTTCCCCTCACCCGTCCACTACCCTAACCCGTACGCTCACACTAACCCTCGCCCTCACACGTATGCTCCCCCTAAAGCTCTGTTGTACCCTCAACTGGACCCTAAACCGTCCCCGTCGCCTAACCCTAACCCTAGCCCGAACCCTAACCCTAAACCTTCCCCAAAGCCTTCCCCTCAACCGTCCCGTAATCCTAACCCGTACGCTCACACTAACCTGCGCCTTCACATGTACGCTCCCCCTCAACCATTCTCGTACCCTCACCTGGACCCTAAACCGTCCCTGTCCCCTAACCCTAACCCTAGCCCGAACCCTAACCCCAACCCTTCCCCGAAGCCTTCCCCTCACCCGTCCCCTAATCCTAACCCGTACGCTCACACTAACCCGCGCCCTCACACGTACGCTCCCCCTAAACCGTTGTCGTACCCTCACCTGGACCCTAAACCGTCCCTGTCCCCTAACCCTAACCCTAGCCCGAACCCTAACCCTTCCCTGAAGCCTTCCCCTAACCCTTCCCCTAATCCTAACCCATACGCTCACACTAACCCTCACGCTCACACGTACGCTCCCCCTAAACCGTTGTCGTACCCACACCTGGACACTAAGCTGTCCCCGTCCCCTAACCCTAACCCTAGCCCGAATCCTAACCCTAACCCTTCCCCGAAGCCTTCCCCTCACCCGTCACCGAATCCTAACCCATACGCTCACACTAACCCGTGCCCTCACACGTATGCTCCCCGTAAATCTTTGTCGTACCCTCACCTGGACCCTAAACCGTCCCCGTCCCCTAACCCTAACCCTAGCACGAACCCTAACCCTAACATTCCCCGAAGCCTTCCCCTCACCCGTCCCCTAATCCTAACCCGTACGCTCACACTAACCCGCGTCCTCACACGTACGCTCCTGCTAAACCGTTGTCGTACCCTCACCTGGACCCTAAACCGTCCCCGTCCCCTAACCCTAACCCTAGCCCGAACCCTAACCCTAACACTTCTTCGAAGCCTTCCCCTCACCCGTCCCCTAATCCTAACCCGAATGCTCAAACTAACCCACGCCCTCACACGTACGATCCCCCTAAACCGTTGTCATACCCTCACCTGGATCCTAAACCGTCCCCGTCCCCTAACCCTAACCCTAGCCCGAACCCTAACCCTAACTCTTCCCCAAAGCCTTCCCATCACCCGTCCCCTAATCCTAACCCGTACGCTCACACTAACCCGCGCCCTCACATGTACGCTCCCCCTAAACCGTTGTCGTACCCTCACCTGGACCCTAAACCGTTCCCATCCCCTAAACCTAACCCTAGCCCGAACGCTAGCTCTAACCCTTCCCCGAAGCCTTCCCCTCACCCGTCCCGTAATCCTAACCCGTACGCTCACACTAACCCGCACCCTCACACATTCGCTCCCTCTAAACCGTTGTCGTACCCTCACCTGGACCCTAAACCGTCCCCGTCCCCTAATCCTAGCCCTAGCCCGAACCCTAACCCTAACTCTTCCCCGAAGCCTTCTCCTCACCCATCCCCTAATACTAACCCGTACGCTTACACTAACCCGCGCCCTCACACGTACATTTCCCCTAATCCGTTGTCGTACCCTCACCTGGACCCTAAACCGTCCCCGTCCCCTAACCCTAACCCTAGCCCGAACCCTAACCCTAACCCTTCCCCGAAGCCTTCCCCTCACCCGTCTCCTAATCCTAACCCGTGCGCTCACACTAACCCGCACCCTCACACGTACGCTCCCCCTAAACCGTTGTCGTACCCTCAAATGGACCCTAAACCGTCCCCGTCCCCTAAACCTAACCCTAGCCCGAACCCTAACCCTAACCCTTCCCCGAAGCCTTCCCCTCACCCGTCCCCTAATCCTAACCCGTACGCTCACACTAACCCGCGCCCTCACACGTACGCTCCCCCTAAACCGTTGTTGTACCCTCACCTGGACCCTAAACCTTCCCCGTCCCCTAAACCTAACCCTAGCCCGAACCCTAACCCTAACCCTCCCCCGAAGCCTTCCCCTCACCCGTCACCTAATCCTAACCCGTACGCTCACACTAACCCGCGCCCTCACACGTACGCTCCACCTAAACCGTTGTCGTACCCTCACCTGGACCCTAAACCGTCCCTGTCCCCTAACCCTAACCCTAGCCCGAACCCTAAACCTTCCCTGAAACCTTCCCCTCACTCTTCCCCTAATCCTAACCCATACGCTCACAGTAACCCTCACGCTCACACGTACGCTCCCCCTACACCGTTGTCGTACACTCAACTGGACCCTAAACCATCCCCGTCCCCTAACCCTAACCCTAGCCCGAACCGTAACCCTAACACTTCCCCGAAGCCTTCCCCTCACCCGTCCACGAATCCTAACCCATACGCTCACACTAACCCGTGCCCTCACACGTACGCTCCCCCTAAATCTTTGTCGTACCCTCACATGGACCCTAAACCGTCCCTGTCCCCTAACCCTAACCCTAGCCCGAACCCTAACTCTAACCATTCCCCGAAGCCTTCCCCTCATCCGTCCCCTAATCCTAACCCGTACGCTCACACTACCCCGCGCCCTCACACGTACGCTCCCCCTAAACCGTTGTCGTACCCTCACCTGGACCCTAAACCGTCCCCGTCCCCTAACCCTAACCCTAGCCCGAACCCTAACCCCAACCCTTCCCCGAAGCCTTCCCCTCACCCGTCCCCTAATCCTAAACCGTACGCTCACACTAACCCGCGCCCTCACACGTTCGCTCCCACTAAACCGTTGTCGTACCCTCACCTGGACCCTAAACCGTCCCTGTCTCCTAACCCTAACCCTAGCCGGAACCCTAACCCTTCCCTGAAGCCTTCCCCTAACCCTTCCCCTAATCCTAACCCATACGCTCACACTAACCCTCACGCTCACACGTACGCTCCCCCTAAACCGTTGTCGTACCCACAACTGGACACTAAGCCGTCCCCGTCCCCTAACCCTAACCCTAGCCCGAATCCTAACCCTAACCCTTCCCCGAAGCCTTCCCCTCACCCGTCACCGAATCCTAACCCATACGCTCACACTAACCCATGCCCTCACACGTATGCTCCCCGTAAATCTTTGTCATACCCTCACCTGGACCCTAAACCGTCCCCATCCCCTAAGCCTAACCCTAGCCCGAACCCTAACCCTAACATTCCCCGAAGCCTTCCCCTCACCCGTCCCCTAATCCTAACCCGTACGCTCACACTAACCCGCGTCCTCACACGTACGCTCCTGCTAAACCGTTGTCGTACCCTCACCTGGACCCTAAACCGTCCCCGCCCCGAACCCTAACCCTAGCCCGAACCCTAACCCTAACCCTTCCTCGAAGCCTTCCCCTCACCCGTCCCCTAATCCTAAACCGTACGCTCAAACTATCCCACGCCCTCACAGGTACGATCCCCCTAAACCGTTGTCGTACCCTCACCTGGACCCTAAACCGTCCCTGTCCCCTAACCCTAACCCTAAACCTAGCCCGAACCCTAACCCTAACCCTTCCCTGAAGCCTTCCCCTCACACGTCCCCTAATCCTAACCCGTACGCTCACACTAACCCGCGCCCTCAAACGTACACTCCCCCTAAACCGTTGTCGTACCCTCACCTGGACCCTAAACCGTCCCCGTCCCCTAACCCTAACCCTAGCCCGAACCCTAACCCTAACCCTTCCCCGAAGCCTTCCCCTCACCCGTCCCCTAATCCTAACCCGTACGCTCACACTAACCTGCGCTCTCACATGTACGCTCCCCGTAAACCGTTGTCGTACCCTCACCTGGACCCTAAACCGTTCCCATCCCCTACACCTAACCCTAGCCCGAACCCTAGCCCTAACATTTCCCCGAAGCCTTCTCCTCACCCATCCCCTAATACTAACCCGTACGCTTACACTAACCCGCGCCCTCACACGTACATTTCCCCTAAACCGTTGTCGTACCCTCACCTGGACCCTAAACCGTCCCCGTCCCCTAACCCTAACCCTAGCCCGAACCCTAACCCTAACCCTTCCCCGAAGCCTTCCCCTCACCCGTCCCCTAATCCTAACCCGTACGCTCACACTAACCCGCGTCCTCAAACGTACGCTCACCCTAAACCGTTGTCGTACCCTCACATGGACCCTAAACCGTCCCCGTCCCCTAAACCTAACCCTAGCCCGAACCCTAACCCTAACCCTTCCCCGAAGCCTTCCCCTCACCCGTCCCCTAATCCTAACCCGTACGCTCACACTAACCCGCGCCCTCACACGTACGCTCCGCCTAAACCGTTGTCGTACCCTCACCTGGACCCTAAACCGTCCCCATCCCGTAAACCTAACACTAGCCCGAACCCTAACCCTAACCCTTCCCCGAAACCTTCCCCTCACCCGTCCCCTATCCTAACCCGTACGCTCACACTAACCCACGCCCTCACACGTACGCTCCCGCTAAACCGTTGTCATACCCTCACCTGGACCCTAAATAGTCCCCGTCCCCTAACCCTAACCCTAGCCCGAACCCTAACCCTAACCCTTCCCTGAATCCTTCCCCTCACCCGTCCACTACCCTAACCCGTACGCTCACACTAACCCTCGCCCTCACACGTATGCTCCCCCTAAAGCTCTGTTGTACCCTCAACTGGACCCTAAACCGTCCCCGTCGCCTAACCCTAACCCTAGCCCGAACCCTAACCCTAAACCTTCCCCAAAGCCTTCCCCTCAACCGTCCCGTAATCCTAACCCGTACGCTCACACTAACCTGCGCCTTCACATGTACGCTCCCCCTCAACCATTCTCGTACCCTCACCTGGACCCTAAACCGTCCCTGTCCCCTAACCCTAACCCTAGCCCGAACCCTAACCCCAACCCTTCCCCGAAGCCTTCCCCTCACCCGTCCCCTAATCCTAACCCGTACGCTCACACTAACCCGCGCCCTCACACGTACGCTCCCCCTAAACCGTTGTCGTACCCTCACCTGGACCCTAAACCGTCCCTGTCCCCTAACCCTAACCCTAGCCCGAACCCTAACCCTTCCCTGAAGCCTTCCCCTAACCCTTCCCCTAATCCTAACCCATACGCTCACACTAACCCTCACGCTCACACGTACGCTCCCCCTAAACCGTTGTCGTACCCACACCTGGACACTAAGCTGTCCCCGTCCCCTAACCCTAACCCTAGCCCGAATCCTAACCCTAACCCTTCCCCGAAGCCTTCCCCTCATCCGTCACCGAATCCTAACCCATACGCTCACACTAACCCGTGCCCTCACACGTATGCTCCCCGTAAATCTTTGTCGTACCCTCACCTGGACCCTAAACCGTCCCCGTCCCCTAACCCTAACCCTAGCACGAACCCTAACCCTAACATTCCCCGAAGCCTTCCCCTCACCCGTCCCCTAATCCTAACCCGTACGCTCACACTAACCCGCGTCCTCACACGTACGCTCCTGCTAAACCGTTGTCGTACCCTCACCTGGACCCTAAACCGTCCCCGTCCCCTAACCCTAACCCTAGCCCGAACCCTAACCCTAACACTTCCTCGAAGCCTTCCCCTCACCCGTCCCCTAATCCTAACCCGAATGCTCAAACTAACCCACGCCCTCACACGTACGATCCCCCTAAACCGTTGTCATACCCTCACCTGGACCCTAAACCGTCCCCGTCCCCTAACCCTAACCCTAGCCCGAACCCTAACCCTAACTCTTCCCCAAAGCCTTCCCATCACCCGTCCCCTAATCCTAACCCGTACGCTCACACTAACCCGCGCCCTCACATGTACGCTCCCCCTAAACCGTTGTCGTACCCTCACCTGGACCCTAAACCGTTCCCATCCCCTAAACCTAACCCTAGCCCGAACGCTAGCTCTAACCCTTCCCCGAAGCCTTCCCCTCACCCGTCCCGTAATCCTAACCCGTACGCTCACACTAACCCGCACCCTCACACATTCGCTCCCTCTAAACCGTTGTCGTACCCTCACCTGGACCCTAAACCGTCCCCGTCCCCTAATCCTAGCCCTAGCCCGAACCCTAACCCTAACCCTTCCCCGAAGCCTTCTCCTCACCCATCCCCTAATACTAACCCGTACGCTTACACTAACCCGCGCCCTCACACGTACATTTCCCCTAATCCGTTGTCGTACCCTCACCTGGACCCTAAACCGTCCCCGTCCCCTAACCCTAACCCTAGCCCGAACCCTAACCCTAACCCTTCCCCGAAGCCTTCCCCTCACCCGTCTCCTAATCCTAACCCGTGCGCTCACACTAACCCGCACCCTCACACGTACGCTCCCCCTAAACCGTTGTCGTACCCTCAAATGGACCCTAAACCGTCCCCATCCCCTAAACCTAACCCTAGCCCGAACCCTAACCCTAACCCTTCCCCGAAGCCTTCCCCTCACCCGTCCCCTAATCCTAACCCGTACGCTCACACTAACCCGCGCCCTCACACGTACGCTCCCCCTAAACCGTTGTTGTACCCTCACCTGGACCCTAAACCTTCCCCGTCCCCTAAACCTAACCCTAGCCCGAACCCTAACCCTAACCCTCCCCCGAAGCCTTCCCCTCACCCGTCACCTAATCCTAACCCGTACGCTCACACTAACCCGCGCCCTCACACGTACGCTCCACCTAAACCGTTGTCGTACCCTCACCTGGACCCTAAACCGTCCCTGTCCCCTAACCCTAACCCTAGCCCGAACCCTAAACCTTCCCTGAAACCTTCCCCTCACTCTTCCCCTAATCCTAACCCATACGCTCACAGTAACCCTCACGCTCACACGTACGCTCCCCCTACACCGTTGTCGTACACTCAACTGGACCCTAAACCATCCCCGTCCCCTAACCCTAACCCTAGCCCGAACCGTAACCCTAACACTTCCCCGAAGCCTTCCCCTCACCCGTCCACGAATCCTAACCCATACGCTCACACTAACCCGTGCCCTCACACGTACGCTCCCCCTAAATCTTTGTCGTACCCTCACATGGACCCTAAACCGTCCCTGTCCCCTAACCCTAACCCTAGCCCGAACCCTAACTCTAACCATTCCCCGAAGCCTTCCCCTCATCCGTCCCCTAATCCTAACCCGTACGCTCACACTACCCCGCGCCCTCACACGTACGCTCCCCCTAAACCGTTGTCGTACCCTCACCTGGACCCTAAACCGTCCCCGCCCCGAACCCTAACCCTAGCCCGAACCCTAACCCTAACCCTTCCTCGAAGCCTTCCCCTCACCCGTCCCCTAATCCTAAACCGTACGCTCAAACTATCCCACGCCCTCACAGGTACGATCCCCCTAAACCGTTGTCGTACCCTCACCTGGACCCTAAACCGTCCCCGTCCCCTAACCCTAACCCTAGCCCGAACCCTAACCCTAAACCTTCCCCAAAGCCTTCCCCTCACCCGTCCCGTAATCCTAACCCGTACGCTCACACTAACCCGCGCCCTCACACGTACGCTCCCTCTAAACCGTTGTCGTACCCTCACCTGTACCCTAAACCTTCCCCATCCCGTAAACCTAACACTAGCCCGAACCCTAACCCTAACCCTTCCCCGAAACCTTCCCCTCACCCGTCCCCAATCCTAACCCGTACGCTCACACTAACCCACGCCCTCACACGTACGCTCCCGCTAAACCGTTGTCATACCCTCACCTGGACCCTAAATAGTCCCCGTCCCCTAACCCTAACCCTAGCCCGAACCCTAACCCTAACCCTTCCCTGAATCCTTCCCCTCACCCGTCCACTACCCTAACCCGTACGCTCACACTAACCCGCGCCCTCACACGTATGCTCCCCCTAAAGCTCTGTTGTACCCTCAACTGGACCCTAAACCGTCCCCGTCGCCTAACCCTAACCCTAGCCCGAACCCTAACCCTAAACCTTCCCCAAAGCCTTCCCCTCAACCGTCCCGTAATCCTAACCCGTACGCTCACACTAACCTGCGCCCTCACATGTACGCTCCCCCTCAACCATTGTCGTACCCTCACCTGGGCCCTAAACCGTCCCTGTCCCCTAACCCTAACCCTAGCCCGAACCCTAACCCCAAACCTTCCCCGAAGCCTGCCCCTCACCCGTCCCCTAATCCTAACCCGTACGCTCACACTAACCCGCGCCCTCACACGTACGCTCCCCCTAAACCGTTGTCGTACCCTCACCTGGACCCTAAACCGTCCCTGTCCCCTAACCCTAACCCTAGCCCGAACCCTAACCCTTCCCTGAAGCCTTCCCCTAACCCTTCCCCTAATCCTAACCCATACGCTCACACTAACCCTCACGCTCACACGTATGCTCCCCTTAAACCGTTGTCGTACCCACAACTGGACACTAAGCTGTCCCCGTCCCCTAACCCTAACCCTAGCCCGAATCCTAACCCTAACCCTTCCCCGAAGCCTTCCCCTCACCCGTCACCGAATCCTAACCCATACGCTCACACTAACCCGTGCCCTCACACGTATGCTCCCCGTAAATCTTTGTCGTACCCTCACCTGGACCCTAAACCGTCCCCGTCCCCTAACCCTAACCCTAGCACGAACCCTAACCTTAACATTCCCCGAAGCCTTCCCCTCACCCGTCCCCTAATCCTAACCCGTACGCTCACACTAACCCGCGTCCTCACACGTACGCTCCTGCTAAACCGTTGTCGTACCCTCACCTGGACCCTAAACCGTCCCCGTCCCCTAACCCTAACCCTAGCCCGAACCCTAACCCTAACACTTCCTCGAAGCCTTCCCCTCACCCGTCCCCTAATCCTAACCCGAATGCTCAAACTAACCCATGCCCTCACACGTACGAACCCCCTAAACCGTTGTCATACCCTCACCTGGACCCTAAACCGTCCCCGTCCCCAAACCTTAACCCTAGCCCGAACCCTAACCCTAACTCTTCCCCAAAGCCTTCCCATCACCCGTCCCCTAATCCTAACCCGTACGCTCACACTAACCCGCGCCCTCACATGTACGCTCCCCCTAAACCATTGTCGTACCCTCACCTGGACCCTAAACCGTTCCCATCCCCTAAACCTAACCCTAGCCCGAACGCTAGCTCTAATCCTTCCCCGAAGCCTTCCCCTCACCCGTCCCGTAATCCTAACCCGTACGCTCACACTAACCCGCACCCTCACACATTCGCTCCCTCTAAACCGTTGTCGTACCCTCACCTGGACCCTAAACCGTCCCCGTCCCCTAATCCTAGCCCTAGCCCGAACCCTAACCCTTACCATTCCCCGAAGCCTTCCCCTCACCCGTCCCCTAATCCTAAACCATACGCTCACACTAACCCGCGCCCTCACACGTACGCTCCCCCTAAATCTCTGTTGTACCCTCACCTGGACCCTAAACCGTCCCCGTCCCCTAACCCTAACCCTAGCCCGAACCCTAACCCTAAACCTTCCCCAAAGCCTTCCCCTCACCCGTCCCGTAATCCTAACCCGTACGCTCACACTAACCCGCGCCCTCACACGTACGCTCCCTCTAAACCGTTGTCATACCCTCACCTGTACCCTAAACCGTCCCCATCCTGTAAACCTAACCCTAGCCCGAACCCTAACCCTAACCCTTCCCCGAAACCTTCCCCTCACCCGTCCGCAATCCTAACCCGTACACTCACACTAACCCACGCCCTCACACGTACGCTCCCCCTAAACCGTTGTCGTACCCTCACCTGGACACTAAACCGTCCCAATCCCCTAAACCTAACCCTAGCCCGAACCCTAACCCTAACCCTTCCCCGAAGCCTTCCCCTCACCCATCCCGTAATCGTAAACCGTACGCTCACACTAACCCGCGCCCTCACACGTACGCTCCCGCTAAACCGTTGTCATACCCTCAACTGGACCCTAAATAGTCCCCGTCCCCTAACCCTAACCCTAGACGAACCCTAACCCTAACCCTTCCCTGAATCCTTCCCCTCACCCGTCCACTACCCTATCCCGTACGCTCACACTAACCCGCGCCCTCACACGTATGCTCCCCCTAAAGCTCTGTTGTACCCTCACCTGGACCCTAAACCGTCCCCGTCGCCTAACCCTAACCCTAGCCCGAACCCTAACCCTAAACGTTCCCCAAAGCCTTCCCCTCACCCGTCCCGTAATCCTAACCCGTACGCTCACACTAACCTGCGCCCTCACATGTACGCTCCCCCTCAACCATTTTCGTACCCTCACCTGGACCCTAAACCGTCCCTGTCCCCTAACCCTAACCCTAAACCTAGCCCGAACCCTAACCCTAACCCTTCCCTGAAGCCTTCCCCTCACACGTCCCCTAATCCTAACCCGTACGCTCACACTAACCCGCGCCCTCAAACGTACACTCCCCCTAAACCGTTGTCGTACCCTCACCTGGACCCTAAACCGTCCCCGTCCCCTAACCCTAACCCTAGCCCGAACCCTAACCCTAACCCTTCCCCGAAGCCTTCCCCTCACCCGTCCCCTAATCCTAAACCGTACGCTCACACTAACCTGCGCTCTCACATGTACGCTCCCCGTAAACCGTTGTCGTACCCTCACCTGGACCCTAAACCGTTCCCATCCCCTAAACCTAACCCTAGCCCGAACCCTAGCCCTAACATTTCCCCGAAGCCTTCTCCTCACCCATCCCCTAATACTAACCCGTACGCTTACACTAACCCGCGCCCTCACACGTACATTTCCCCTAAACCGTTGTCGTACCCTTACCTGGACCCTAAACCGTCCCCGTCCCCTAACCCTAACCCTAGCCCGAACCCTAACCCTAACCCTTCCCCGAAGCCTTCCCCTCACCCGTCCCCTAATCCTAACCCGTACGCTCACACTAACCCGTGTCCTCAAACGTACGCTCACCCTAAACCGTTGTCATACCCTCACTTGGACCCTAAACCGTCCCCTTCCCCTAACCCTAACCCTAGCCCGAACCCTAACCCTAACCCTTCTCCGAAGCCTTCCCCTCACCCGTCCCCTAATCCTAACCCGTGCGCTCACACTAACCCGCACCCTCACACGTACGCTCCCCCTAAACCGTTGTCGTAACCTCACATGGACCCTAAACCGTCCCCGTCCCCTAAACCTAACCCTAGCCCGAACCCTAACCCTAACCCTTCCCCGAAGCCTTCCCCTCACCCGTCCCCTAATCCTAACCCGTACGCTCACACTAACCCGCGCCCTCACACGTACGCTCCGCCTAAACCGTTGTCGTACCCTCACCTGGACCCTAAACCGTCCCTGTCCCCTAACCCTAACCATAGCCCGAACCCTAAACCTTCCCTGAAACCTTCCACTCACCCTTCCCCTAATCCTAACCCATACGCTCACAGTAACCCTCACGCTCACACGTACGCTCCCCCTACACCGTTGTCGTACCCTCAACTGGACCCTAAACCGTCCCCGTCACCTAACCCTAACCCTAGCCCGAACCGTAACCCTAACCCTTCCCCGAAGCCTTCCCCTCACCCGTCCACGAATCCTAACCCATACGCTCACACTAACCCATGCCCTCACACGTACGCTCCCCCTAAATCTTTGTCGTACCCTCACATGGACCCTAAACCGTCCCTGTCCCCTAACCCTAACCCTAGCCCGAACCCTAACTCTAACCATTCCCCGAAGCCTTCCCCTCACCCGTCCCCTAATCCTAACCCGTACGCTCACACTAACCCGCGCCCTCACACGTACGCTCCCCGTAAACCGTTGTCGTACCCTCACCTGGACCCTAAACCGTCCCCGTCCCCTAACCCTAACCCTAGCCCGAACCCTAAACCTAACCCTTCCCTGAAGCCTTCCCCTCACCGGTCCCATAATCCTAACCCGTACGCTCACACTAACCCGCACCCTCACACGTACGCTCCCCATAAACCGTTGTCGTAACCGAACCTGGACCCTAAACCATCCCCGTTCCCTAACCCTAACCCTAGCCCGAACCCTAACCCTAACCCTTCCCTGAAATCTTCCCCTCACCTGTCCCCTAATCCTAACCCGTACGCTCACACTAAACCACGCCCGCACACGTACGCTCGCCCTAAACTGTTCTCGTACCCTCTCCTGGACCCTAAACCGTCCCCTTCCACTAACTCTAATCCTAGCCCGAACCCTAACCCTAACCCTTCCCCGAAGCCTTCCCCTCACCTGTCCCGTAATCCTAACCCGTACGCTCACACTAACATGCGCCATCACAGGTACCATCCCCCTAAAGCGTTGTCGTACCCTCACCTGGACGCTAAACCGTCCCCGTCCCCTAACCCTAACCATAGCCCGAACCCTAACCCTAACCCTTCCCCGAAGCCTTCCCCTCACCCGTCCCCTAATCGTAACCCGTACGCTCACACTAACCCGCGCCCTCACATGTACGCTCCCCCTCAACCTTTGTCGTACCCTCACCTGGACCCTAAACCGTCCCCATCCCCTAACCCTAACCCTAGCCCGAACCCTAACCGTAACCCTTCCCCGAAGCCTTCCCGTCACCCGTCCCCTAATTCTAACCCGTACGCTCACACTAACCCGCGCCCTCACACGTACGCTCCCCCTAAACCGTTGTCGTACCCTCACCTGGACCCTAAACCGTCCCCATCCCCTAACCCTAACCCTAGCCCGAAACCTAACCCTAACCCTTCCCCGAAGCCTTCCCCTCACCCGTCCCCTAATCCTAACCCGTACGCTTACACTAAACCACGCCCTCACACGTACGCTCCCCCTAAACCGTTGTCATACCCTCACCTGGACCCTAAACCGTCCCCGTCCCCTGACCCTAACCCTAGCCCGAACCCTAACCCGAACCCTTTCCCGAAGCCTTCCCCTCACCGGTCCCCTAATCCTAACCCGTACGCTCACACTAACCCGCGCCCTCACACGTACGCTCCCCATAAACCGTTGTCGTACCCTCACCTGGACCCTAAACCGTCCCCATCCCCTAACCCTAACCCTAGCCCGAACCCTAACCCTAACACTTCCCCAAAATCTTCCCCTCAACCGTCCTCTAATCCTAACCCGTACGCTCACACTAACCCGCGCCATCACACGTACATTACCCCTAAAGCGTTGTCGTACCCTCACCTGGACCCTAAACCGTCCCCGTCCCCTAACCCTAACCCTAGCCCGAACCCTAAACCTAACCCTTCCCCGAAGCCTTCCCCTCACCCGTCCCCTAATCCTAACCCGTACGCTCACACTAACCTGCGCTCTCACATGTACGCTCCCCGTAAACCGTTGTCGTACCCTCACCTGGACCCTAAACCGTTCCCATCCCCTAAACCTAACCCTAGCCCGAACCCTAGCCCTAACATTTCCCCGAAGCCTTCTCCTCACCCATCCCCTAATACTAACCCGTACGCTTACACTAACCCGCGCCCTCACACGTACATTTCCCCTAAACCGTTGTCGTACCCTCACCTGGACCCTAAACCGTCCCCGTCCCCTAACCCTAACCCTAGCCCGAACCCTAACCCTAACCCTTCTCCGAAGCCTTCCCCTCACCCGTCCCCTAATCCTAACCCGTGCGCTCACACTAACCCGCACCCTCACACGTACGCTCCCCCTAAACCATTGTCGTACCCTCACATGGACCCTAAACCGTCCCCGTCCCCTAACCCTAACCCTAGCCCGAACCCTAACCCTAACCCTTCACCGAAGCCTTCCCCTCACCCGTCCCCTAATCCTAACCCGTACGCTCACACTAACCCGCGCCCTCACACGTACGCTCCCCCTAAACCGTTGTTGTACCCTCACCTGGACCCTAAACCGTCCCCGTCCCCTAAACCTAACCCTAGCCCGAACCCTAACCCTAACCCTCCCCCGAAGCCTTCCCCTCACCCGTCACCTAATCCTAACCCGTACGCTCACACTAACCCGCGCCCTCACACGTACGCTCCACCTAAACCGTTGTCGTACCCTCACCTGGACCCTAAACCGTCCCTGTCCCCTAACCCTAACCCTAGCCCGAACCCTAAACCTTCCCTGAAACCTTCCCCTCACCCTTCCCCTAATCCTAACCCATACGGTCACAGTAACCCTCACGCTCACACGTACGCTCCCCCTACACCGTTGTCGTACCCTCACCTGGACCCTAAACCGTCCCCGTCCCCTAACCCTAACCCTAGCCCGAACCCTAACCCCAACCCTTCCCCGAAGCCTTCCCCTCACCCGTCCCCTAATCCTAAACCGTACGCTCACACTAACCCGCACCCTCACACGTTCGCTCCCACTAAACCGTTGTCGTACCCTCACCTGGACCCTAAACCGTCCCTGTCTCCTAACCCTAACCCTAGCCCGAACCCTAACCCTTCCCTGAAGCCTTCCCCTAACCCTTCCCCTAATCCTAACCCATACGCTCACACTAACCCTCACGCTCACACGTACGATCCCCCTAAACCGTTGTGGTACCCACAACTGGACACTAAGCCGTCCCCGTCCCCTAACCCTAACCGTAGCCCGAATCCTAACCCTAACCCTTCCCCGAAGCCTTCCCCTCACCCGTCACCGAATCCTAACCCATACGCTCACACTAACCCGTGCCCTCACACGTATGCTCCCCGTAAATCTTTGTCGTACCCTCACCTGGAACCTAAACCGTCCCCGTCCCCTAAGCCTAACCCTAGCCCGAACCCTAACCCTAACATTCCCCGAAGCCTTCCCCTCACCCGTCCCCTAATCCTAACCCCTACGCTCACACTAACCCGCGTCCTCACACGTACGCTCCTGCTAAAACGTTGTCGTACCCTCACCTGGACCCTAAACCGTCCCCGCCCCTAACCCTAAACCTAGCCCGAACCCTAACCCTAACCCTTCCTCGAAGCCTTCCCCTCACCCGTCCCCTAATCCTAAACCGTACGCTCAAACTAACCCACGCCCTCACACGTACGATCCCCCTAAAACGTTGTCGTACCCTCTCCTGGACCCTAAACCGTCCCCGTCCCCTAACCCTAACCCTAGCCCGAACCCTAACCCTAAACCTTCCCCAAAGCCTTCCCCTCACCCGTCCCGTAATCCTAACCCGTACGCTCACACTAACCCGCGCCCTCACACGTACGCTCCCTCTAAACCGTTGTCGTACCCTCACCTGTACCCTAAACCGTCCCCATCCCGTAAACCTAACACTAGCCCGAACCCTAACCCTAACCCTTCCCCGAAACATTCCCCTCACCCGTCCCCAATCCTAACCCGTACGCTCACACTAACCCACGCCCTCACACGTACGCTCCCGCTAAACCGTTGTCATACCCTCACCTGGACCCTAAATAGTCCCCGTCCCCTAACCCTAACCCTAGCCCGAACCCTAACCCTAACCCTTCCCTGAATCCTTCCCCTCACCCGTCCACTACCCTAACCCGTACGCTCACACTAACCCGCGCCCTCACACGTATGGTCCCCCTAAAGCTCTGTTGTACCCTCACCTGGACCCTAAACCGTCCCCGTCGCCTAACCCTAACCCTAGCCTGAACCCTAACCCTAAACCTTCCCCAAAGCCTTCCCCTCAACCGTCCCGTAATCCTAACCCGTACGCTCACACTAACCTGCGCCCTCACATGTACGCTCGCCCTCAACCATTGTCGTACCCTCACCTGGACCCTAAACCGTCCCTGTCCCCTAACCCTAACCCTAAACCTAGCCCGAACCCTAACCCTAACCCTTCCCTGAAGCCTTCCCCTCACCCGTCCCCTAATCCTAACCCGTACGCTCACACTAACCCGCGCTCTCAAACGTACACTCCCCCTAAACCGTTGTCGTACCCTCACCTGGACCCTAAACCGTCCCCGTCCCCTAACCCTAACCCTAGCCCGAACCCTAACCCTAACCCTTCCCCGAAGCCTTCCCCTAACCCGTCCCCTAATCCTAACCCGTACGATCACACTAACCTGCGCTCTCACATGTACGCTACCCGTAAACCGTTGTCGTACCGTCACCTGCACCCTAAACCGTTCCCATCCCCTAAACCTAACCCTAGCCCGAACCCTAGCCCTAACACTTCCCCAAAGCCTTCTCCTCACCCATTCGCTAATACTAACCCGTACGCTTACACTAACCCGCGCCCTCACACGTACATTTACCCTAAACCGTTGTTGTACCCTCACCTGGACCCTAAACCGTCCCCGTCCCCTAACCCTAACCTTAGCCCGAACCCTAACCCTAACCCTTCCCCGAAGCCTTCCCCTCACCCGTCCCCTAATCCTAACCCGTACGCTCACACTAACCCGCGTCCTCAAACGTACGCTCCCCCTAAACCGTTGTCATACCCCCACTTGGACCCTAAACCGTCCCAGTCCCCTAACCCTAACCCTAGACCGAACCCTAACCCTAACACTTCCCCGAAGCCTTCCCCTCACCCGTCCCCTAATCCTAACCCGTGCGCTCAAACTAACCCGCGCCCTCACACTTACGCTCCCCCTAAACCGTTGTCGTACCCTCACATGGACCCTAAACCGTCCCCGTCCCCTAACCCTAACCCTAGCCCGAACCCTAACCCTAACCTTTCCCCGAAGCCTTCCCCTCACCCGTCCCCTAATCCTAATCCGTACGCTCACACTAACCCGCGCCCTCACACGTACGCTCCCCCTAAACCGTTGTTGTACTCTCACCTGGACCCTAAACCGTCCCCGTCCCCTAACCCTAACCCTAGACCGAACCCTAACCCTAACCCTCCCCCGAAGCCTTCCCCTCACCCGTCACCTAATCCTAACCCGTACGCTCACACTAACCCGCGTCCTCACACGTACGCTCCACCTAAACCGTTGTCGTACCCTCACCTGGACCCTAAACCGTCCCTGTCCCCTAACCCTAACCCTAGCCCGAACCCTAAACCTTCCCTGAAACCTTCCCCTCACCCTTCCCCTAATCCTAACCCATACGCTCACAGTAACCCTCACGCTCACACGTACGCTCCCCCTACACCGTTGTCGTACCCTCAAATGGACCCTAAACCGTCCCCGTCCCCTAACCCTAACCCTAGCCCGAACCGTAACCCTAACCCTTCCCCGAAGCCTTCCCCTCACCCGTCCACGAATCCTAACCCATACGCTCACACTAACCCGTGCCCTCACACGTACGCTCCCCCTAAATCTTTGTCGTACCCTCACATGGACCCTAAACCGTCCCTGTCCCCTAACCCTAACCCTAGCCCGAACCCTAACTCTAACCATTCCCCGAAGCCTTCCCCTCACCCGTCCCCTAATCCTAACCCGTACGCTCACACTAACCCACGCCCTCACACGTACGCTCCCCGTAAACCGTTGTCGTACCCTCACCTGGACCCTAAACCGTCCCCGTCCCCTAACCCTAACCCTAGCCCGAACCCTAAACCTAACCCTTCCCCGAAGCCTTCCCCTCACCGGTCCCATAATCCTAACCCGTACGCTCACACTAACCCGCGTCCTCACACGTACGCTCCCCATAAACCATTGTCGTAACCGAACCTGGACCCTAAACCATCCCCGTTCCCTAACCCTAACCCTAGCCCGAACCCTAACCCTAACCCTTCCCTGAAATCTTCCCCTCACCTGTCCCCTAATCCTAACCCGTACGCTCACACTAAACCACGCCCTCACACGTACGCTCGCCCTAAACTGTTGTCGTACCCTCTCCTGGACCCTAAACCGTCCCCGTCCACTAACTCTAATCCTAGCCCGAACCCTAACCCTAACCCTTCCCCGAAGCCTTCCCCTCACCTGTCCCGTAATCGTAACCCGTACGCTCACACTAACACGCGCCATCACAGGTACCATCCCCCTAAAGCGTTGTCGTACCCTCACCTGGACCCTAAACCGTCCCCGTCCCCTAACCCTAACCATAGCCCGAACCCTAACCCTAACCCTTCCCCGAAGCCTTCCCCTCACCCGTCCCCTAATCGTAACCCATGCGCTCACACTAACCCGCGCCCTCACATGTACGCTCCCCCTCAACTTTTGTCGTACCCTCACCTGGACCCTAAACCGTCCCCGTCCCCTAACCCTAACCCTAGCCCGAAACCTAACCCTAAACCTTCCCCGAAGCCTTCCTCTCACCCGTCCCCTAATCCTAACCCATACGCTCACACTAACCCGCACCCTCACACGTCCGCTCCCCCTAAACCGTTGTCGTACCCTCACCTGGACCCTAAACCGTCCCCGTCCCCTAACCCTAACCCTAGCCCGAACCCTAACCCTAACCCTTCCCCGAAGCCTTCCCCTCACCCGTCCCCTAATGCTAACCCGTAGGCTCACACTAACCCGCGCCCTCACACGTACGCTCCCCATAAACCGTTGTCGTACCCTCACCTGGACCCTAAACCGTCCCCATCCCCTAACCCTAACCCTAGCCCGAACCCTAACCCTAACACTTCCCCAAAATCTTCCCCTCAACCGTCCTCTAATCCTAACCCGTACGCTCACACTAACCCGCGCCATCACACGTACACTACCCCTAAAGCGTTGTCGTACCCTCACCTGGACCCTAAACCGTCCCCGTCCCCTAAGCCTAACCCTAGCCCGAACCCTAACCCTAACACTTCCCCGAAGCCTTCCCCTCACCCGTACCCTTATCCTAACCCGTACGCTCACACTAACCCGCGCCCTCACACGTACGCTCCCCCTAAACCGTTGCCGTACCCTCACCTGGACCCTAAACCGTCCCCATCCCCTAACCCTAACCCTAGCCCGAACCCTAACCTTAAAACTTCCCCGAAGCCTTCCCCTCACCCATCCCCTAATCCTAACCCGTACGCTCACATTAACCCGCGCCCTCACACGTACGCTCCCCCTAAACCGTTGTCGTACCCTCACGTAGACCCTAAACCGTCCCCTTCCCCTAAACCTAACCCTAGCCCGAACCCTAACCCTAACTCTTCTCCGAAGGTTTCCCCTCACCCATCCCCTAATCCTAACCCGTACACTCACACTAACCCACGCCCTCACAGGTACGCTCCCCCTAAGCCGTTGTCGTACCCTCACCTGGACCCTAAACCGTCCCCGTCCCCTAACCTGAACCCTAACCAGAACCCTATCCCTAACCCTTCCCCGAAGCCTTCCCCTTACCCGTCCCCTAATCCTAACCCTTACGCTCACACTAACCCGCGCCCTCAAACGTACGCTCCCCCTAAACCGTTGTCGTACCCTCACCTGGACCCTAAACCGTTCCCATCCCCTAAACCTAACCCTAGCCCGAACCCTAGCTCTATCCCTTCCCCGAAGCCTTCTCCTCACCCATCCCCTAATACTAACCCGTACGCTCACACTAACCCGCGCCCTCACACGTACGCTCCCCCTAAAGCTCTGTTGTACCCTCACCTGGACCCTAAACCGTCCCCGTCCCCTAACCCTAACCCTAGCCCGAAACCTAACCCTAAACCTTCCCCAAACCTTCCCCTCACCCATCCCGTAATCCTAACCCGTATGCTCACACTAACCCGCGCCCTCACACTTACGCTCCCCCTAAACCGTTGTCGTACCCTCACCTGGACCCTAAACCGTCCCCGTCCCCTAACCCTAACCCTAGCCCGAACCCTAACCCTAACCCTTCCCCGAAACCTTCCCCTCACCCGTCCCCAATCCTAATCCGTACGCTCACACTAACCCACGCCCTCACACGTACGCTCCCCCTAAACCGTTGTCGTACCCTCACCTGGACACTAAACCGTCCCAATCCCCTAAACCTAACCCTAGCCCGAACCCTAACCCTAACCCTTCCCCGAAGCCTTCCCCTCACCCATCCCCTAATCGTAAACCGTACGCTCACACTAACCCGCGCCCTCACACGTACGCTCCCACTAAACCGTTGTCATACCCTCATCTGGACCCTAAATAGTCCCCATTCCCTAACCCTAACCCTAGCCCGAACCCTAACCCTAACCCTTCCCTGAATCCTTCCCCTCACCCGTCCACTACCCTAACCCGTACGCTCACACTAACCCGCGCCCTCACACGTATGCTCCCCCTAAAGCTCTGTTGTACCCTCACCTGGACCCTAAACCGTCCCCGTCCCCTAACCCTAACCCTAAACCTAGCCCGAACCCTAACCCTAACCCTTCCCTGAAGCCTTCCCCTCACCCGTCCCCTAATCCTAACCCGTACGCTCACACTAACCCGCGCCGTCAAACGTACAGTCCCCCTAAACCGTTGTCGTACCCTCACCTGGACCGTAAACCGTCCCCTTCCCCTAACCCTAACCCTAGCCCAAAACCTAACCCTAACCCTTCCCCGAAGCCTTCCCCTCACCCGTCCCCTAATCCTAATCCGTACGCTCACACTAACCCGCGTCCCCACACGTACGCTACCCCTAAACCGTTGTCGTACCCTCACTTGGACCCTAAACCGTCCCCGTCCCCTAACCCTAACCCTAGCCCGAACCCTAACCCTAACCCTTCCCCGAAGCCTTCCCCTCACCCGTACCCTAATCCTAACCCGTACGCTCACACTAACCCGCGCCCTGAAACTTACGCTCCCCCTAAATCATTGTCGTACCCTCACCTGGACCCTAAACCGTTCCCGTCCCCTAACCCTAACCCTAGCCCGAACCCTAACCCTAACCCTTCCCCGAAGCCTTCCCCTCACCCGTCCCCTAATCCTAACCCGTACGCTCACACTAACCCGCGCCCTCACACGTACGCTCCCCCTAAACCGTTGTCGTACCCTCACCTGGACCCTAAACCGTCCCCGTCCCCTAACCCTAACGCTAACCCTAGCCCGAACCCTAACCCTAAACCTTCCCTGAAGCCTTCCCCTCACCCGTCCCCTAATCCTAACCCGTACGCTCACACTAACCAGCACCCTCAAACGTACACTCCCCCTAAACCGTTGTCGTACCCTCACCTGGACGGTAAACTGTCCCCGTCCTCTAAACCTAACGCTAACCCTAGCCCGAACCCTAACCCTAACACTTCCCCGAAGCCTGCCCCTCACCCGTCCCCTAATCCTAACCCGTACGCTCATACTAACCCGCGCCCTCAAACGTACACTCCCCCTAAACCGTTGTCGTACCCTCACCTGGACCCTAAACCGTGCCCGTCCCCTAACCCTAACCCTAGCCCGAACCCTAACCCTAACCCTTCCCCGAAGCCTTCCCCTCACCCGTCCCCTAATCCTAACCCGTACCCTCACACTAACCTGCGCTCTCACATGTACGCTCCCCGTAAACCGTTGTCGTACCCTCACCTGGACCCTAAACCGTTCCCATCCCCTAAACCTAACCCTAGCCCGAACCCTAGCCCTAACACTTCCCCGAAGACTTCTCCTCACCCATCCCCTAATACTAACCCGTACGCATACACTAACCCGCGCCCTCACACGTACATTTCCCCTAAACCGTTGTCGTACCCTCACCTGGACCCTAAACCGTCCCCGTCCCCTAACCCTAACCCTAGCCCGAACCCTAACCCTAACACTTCCCCGAAGCCTTCCCCTCACCCGTCCCCTAATCCTAACCCGTACGCTCACACTAACCCGCGTCCTCAAACGTACGCTCCCCCTAAACCGTTGTCATACCCTCACTTGGACCCTAAACCGTCCCCGTCCCCTAACCTTAACCTTAGCCCGAATCCTAACCCTAACACTTCCCCGAAGCCTTCCCCTCACCCGTCCCCTAATCCTAACCCGTGCGCTCACACTAACCCGCGCCCTCACACGTACGCTCCCCCTAAATCTTTGTCGTACCCTCACTTGGACCCTAAACCGTCCCCGTCCCCTAACCCTAACCCTAGCCCGAATCCTAACCCTAACCCTTCCCCGAAGCCTTCCCCTCACCCGTCCCCTAATCCTAACCCGTACGCTCACACTAACCCGCGCCCTCACACGTACGCTCCCCCTAAACCGTTGTTGTACCCTCACCTGGACCCTAAACCGTCCCCGTCCCCTAACCCTAACCCTAGCCCGAACCCTAACCCTAACCCTCAACCGAAACCTTCCCCTCACCCGTCACCTAATCCTAACCCGTACGCTCACACTAACCCGCGCCCTCACACGTACGCTCCGCCTAAACCGTTGTCGTACCCTCACCTGGACCCTAAACCGTCCCTGTCCCCTAACCCTAACCCTAGCCCGAACCCTAAACCTTCCCTGAAACCTTCCCCTCACCCTTCCCCTAATCCTAACCCATAAGCTCACAGTAACCCTCACGCTCACACTTACGCTCCCCCTACACCGCTGTCGTACCCTCAACTGGACCCTAAACCGTCCCCGTCCCCTAACCCTAACCCTAGCCCGAACCGTAACCCTAACCCTTCCCCGAAGCCTTCCCCTCACCCGTCCACGAATCCTAACCCATACGCTCACACTAACCCGTGCCCTCACACGTACGCTCCCCCTAAATCTTTGTCGTACCCTCACAGGGACCCTAAACCGTCCCTGTCCCCTAACCCTAACCCTAGCCCGAACCCTAACTCTAACCATTCCCCGAAGCCTTCCCCTCACCCGTCCCCTAATCCTAACCCGTACGCTCACACTAACCCGCGCCCTCACACGTACGCTCCCCCTAAACCGTTGTCGTACCCTCACCTGGACCCTAAACCGTCCCCGTCCCCTAACCCTAACCCTAACCCGAACCCTAACCCCAACCCTTCCCCGAAGCCTTCCCCTCACCCATCCCCTAATCCTAACCCGTACGCTCACACTAACCCGCGCCCTCACACGTACGCTCCCCCTAAACCGTTGTCGTACCCTCACCTGGACCCTAAACCGTCCCTGTCCCCTAACCCTAACCCTAGCCCGAACCCTAACCCTTCCCTGAAGCCTTCCCCTAACCCTTCCCCTAATCCTAACCCATACGCTCACACTAACCCTCACGCTCACAGGTATGCTCCCCCTAAACCGTTGTCGTACCCACAACTGGACACTAAGCCGTCCCCGTCCCCTAACCCTAACCCTAGCCCGAATCCTAACACTAACCCTTCCCCGAAGCCTTCCCCTCACCCGTTACCGAATCCTAACCCATACGCTCACACTAACCCGTGTCCTCACACGTATGCTCCCCGTAAATCTTTGTCGTACCCTCACCTGGACCCTAAACCGTCCCCGTCCCCTAACCCTAACCCTAGCCCGAACCCTAACCCTAACATTCCCCGAAGCCTTCCCCTCACCCGTCCCCTAATCCTAACCCGTACACTCACACTAACCCGCGTCCTCACACGTACGCTCCTGCTAAACCGTTGTCGTACCCTCACCTGGACCCTAAACCGTCCCCGTCCCCTAACCCTAAACCTAGCCCGAATCCTAACCCTAACACTTCCCCGAAGCCTTCCCCTCACCCGTCCCCTAATCCTAACCCGTGCGCTCACACTAACCCGCGCCCTCACACGTACGCGCCCCCTAAACCGTTGTCGTACCCTCACTTGGACCCTAAACCGTCCCCGTCCCCTAACCCTAACCCTAGCCCGAACCCTAACCCTAACCCTTCCCCGAAGCCTTCCCCTCACCCGTCACCTAATCCTAACCCGTACGCTCACACTAACCCGCGTCCTCAAACGTACACTCCCCCTAAACCGTTGTCGTACCCTCACCTGGACCCTAAACCGTCCCCGTCCCCTAACCCTAACCCTAGCCCGAACCCTAACCCTAACCCTTCCCCGAAGCCTTCCCCTCACCCGTCCCCTAATCCTAACCCGTACGCTCACACTAACCTGCGCTCTCACATGTACGCTCCCCGTAAACCGTTGTCGTACCCTCACCTGGACCCTAAACCGTTCCCATCCCCTAAACCTAACCCTAGCCCGAACCCTAGCCCTAACACTTCCCCGAAGCCTTCTCCTCACCCATCCTCTAATACTAACCCGTACGCTTACACTAACCCGCGCCCTCACACGTACATTTCCCCTAAACCGTTGTCGTACCCTCACCTGGACCCTAAACCGTCCCCGTCCCCTAACCCTAACCCTAGCCCGAACCCTAACCCTAACCCTTCCCCGAAGCCTTCCCCTCACCCGTCCCCTAATCGTAACCCGTACGCTCACACTAACCCGCGTCCTCAAACGTACGCTCCCCCTAAACCGTTGTCATACCCTCACTTGGACCCTAAACCGTCCCCGTCCCCTAACCCTAAACCTAGCCCGAATCCTAACCCTAACACTTCCCCGAAGCCTTCCCCTCACCCGTCCCCTAATCCTAACCCGTGCGCTCACACTAACCCGCGCCCTCACACGTACGCGCCCCCTAAACCGTTGTCGTACCCTCACTTGGACCCTAAACCGTCCCCGTCCCCTAACCCTAACCCTAGCCCGAATCCTAACCCTAACCCTTCCCCGAAGCCTTCCCCTCACCCGTCCCCTAATCCTAACCCGTACGCTCACACTAACCCGCGCCCTCACATGTACGCTCCCCCTAAACCGTTGTCGTACCCTCACCTGGACCCTAAACCGTCCCCGTCCCCTAACCCTAACCCTAGCCCGAACCCTAACCCTAACCCTCCCCCGAAGCCTTCCCCTCACCCGTCACCTAATCCTAACCCGTACGCTCACACTACCCCGCGCCCTCACACGTACGCTCCGCCTAAACCGTTGTCGTACCCTCACCTGGACCCTAAACCGTCCCTGTACACTAACCCTAACCCTAGCCCGAACCCTAAACCTTCCCTGAAACCTTCCCCTCACCCTTCCCCTAATCTTAACCCATATGCTCACAGTAACCCTCATGCTCACACTTACGCTCCCCCTACACCGTTGTCGTACCCTCAACTGGACCCTAAACCGTCCCCGTCCCCTAACCCTAACCCTAGCCCGAACCGTAACCCTAACCCTTCCCCGAAGCCTTCACCTCACCCGTCCACGAATCCTAACCCATACGCTCACACTAACCCGTGCCCTCACACGTACGCTCCCCCTAAATCTTTGTCGTACCCTCACATGGACCCTAAACCGTCCCTGTCCCCTAACCCTAACCCTAGCCCGAACCCTAACTCTAACCATTCCCCGAAGCCTTCCCCTCACCCGTCCCCTAATCCTAACCCGTACGCTCACACTAACCCGCGCCCTCACACGTACGCTCCCCCTAAACCGTTGTCATACCCTCACCTGGACCCTAAACCGTCCCCGTCCCCTAACCCTAACCCTAGCCCGAACCCTAACCCCAACCCTTCCCCGAAGCCTTCCCCTCACCCGTCCCCTAATCCTAACCCGTACGCTCACACTAACCCGCGTCCTCAAACGTACACTCCCCCTAAACCGTTGTCGTACCCTCACCTGGACCCTAAACCGTCCCCGTCCCCTAACCCTAACCCTAGCCCGAACCCTAACCCCAACCCTTCCCCGAAGCCTTCCCCTCACCCGTCACCTAATCCTAACCCGTACGCTCACACTAACCCGCGTCCTCAAACGTACACTCCCCCTAAACCGTTGTCGTACCCTCACCTGGACCCTAAACCGTCCCCGTCCCCTAACCCTAACCCTAGCCCGAACCCTAACCCTAACCCTTCCCCGAAGCCTTCCCCTCACCCGTCCCCTAATCCTAACCCGTACGCTCACACTAACCTGCGCTCTCACATGTACGCTCCCCGTAAACCGTTGTCGTACCCTCACCTGGACCCTAAACCGTTCCCATCCCCTAAACCTAACCCTAGCCCGAACCCTAGCCCTAACACTTCCCCGAAGCCTTCTCCTCACCCATCCTCTAATACTAACCCGTACGCTTACACTAACCCGCGCCCTCACACGTACATTTCCCCTAAACCGTTGTCGTACCCTCACCTGGACCCTAAACCGTCCCCGTCCCCTAACCCTAACCCTAGCCCGAACCCTAACCCTAACCCTTCCCCGAAGCCTTCCCCTCACCCGTCCCCTAATCGTAACCCGTACGCTCACACTAACCCGCGTCCTCAAACGTACGCTCCCCCTAAACCGTTGTCATACCCTCACTTGGACCCTAAACCGTCCCCGTCCCCTAACCCTAAACCTAGCCCGAATCCTAACCCTAACACTTCCCCGAAGCCTTCCCCTCACCCGTCCCCTAATCCTAACCCGTGCGCTCACACTAACCCGCGCCCTCACACGTACGCGCCCCCTAAACCGTTGTCGTACCCTCACTTGGACCCTAAACCGTCCCCGTCCCCTAACCCTAACCCTAGCCCGAATCCTAACCCTAACCCTTCCCCGAAGCCTTCCCCTCACCCGTCCCCTAATCCTAACCCGTACGCTCACACTAACCCGCGCCCTCACATGTACGCTCCCCCTAAACCGTTGTCGTACCCTCACCTGGACCCTAAACCGTCCCCGTCCCCTAACCCTAACCCTAGCCCGAACCCTAACCCTAACCCTCCCCCGAAGCCTTCCCCTCACCCGTCACCTAATCCTAACCCGTACGCTCACACTACCCCGCGCCCTCACACGTACGCTCCGCCTAAACCGTTGTCGTACCCTCACCTGGACCCTAAACCGTCCCTGTACACTAACCCTAACCCTAGCCCGAACCCTAAACCTTCCCTGAAACCTTCCCCTCACCCTTCCCCTAATCTTAACCCATATGCTCACAGTAACCCTCATGCTCACACTTACGCTCCCCCTACACCGTTGTCGTACCCTCAACTGGACCCTAAACCGTCCCCGTCCCCTAACCCTAACCCTAGCCCGAACCGTAACCCTAACCCTTCCCCGAAGCCTTCACCTCACCCGTCCACGAATCCTAACCCATACGCTCACACTAACCCGTGCCCTCACACGTACGCTCCCCCTAAATCTTTGTCGTACCCTCACATGGACCCTAAACCGTCCCTGTCCCCTAACCCTAACCCTAGCCCGAACCCTAACTCTAACCATTCCCCGAAGCCTTCCCCTCACCCGTCCCCTAATCCTAACCCGTACGCTCACACTAACCCGCGCCCTCACACGTACGCTCCCCCTAAACCGTTGTCATACCCTCACCTGGACCCTAAACCGTCCCCGTCCCCTAACCCTAACCCTAGCCCGAACCCTAACCCCAACCCTTCCCCGAAGCCTTCCCCTCACCCGTCCCCTAATCCTAACCCGTACGCTCACACTAACCCGCGCCCTCACACGTACGCTCCCCCTAAACCGTTGTCGTACCCTCACCTGGACCCTAAACCGTCCCTGTCCCCTAACCCTAACCCTAGCCCGAACCCTAACCCTAACCCTTCCCCGAAGCCTTCCCCTCACCCGTCCCCTAATCCTAACCCGTACGCTCACACTAACCCTCACGCTCACACGTATGCTCCCCCTAAACCGTTGTCGTACCCACAACTGGACACTAAGCCGTCCCCGTCCCCTAACCCTAACCCTAGCCCGAATCCTAACACTAACCCTTCCCCGAAGCCTTCCCCTCACCCGTCACCGAATCCTAACCCATACGCTCACACTAACCCGTGCCCTCACACGTATGCTCCCCGTAAATCTTTGTCGTACCCTCACCTGGACCCTAAACCGTCCCCGTCCCCTAACCCTAACCCTAGCCCGAACCCTAACCCTAACATTCCCCGAAGCCTTCCCCTAACCCGTCCCCTAATCCTAACCCGTACACTCACACTAACCCGCGTCCTCACACGTACGCTCCTGCTAAACCGTTGTCGTACCCTCACCTGGACCCTAAACCGTCCCCGTCCCCTAACCCTAACCCTAGCCCGAACCCTAACCCTAACCCTTCCTCGAAGACTTCCCCTCACCCGTCCCGTAATCCTAACCCGTACGCTCAAACTAACCCACGCCCTCACACGTACGATCTCCCTAAACCGTTGTCGTACCCTCACTTGGACCCTAAACCGTCCCCGTGCCCTAACCCTAACCCTAGCCCGAACCCTTACCCTAAATCTTCCCGAAAGCCTTCCCATCACCCGTCCCCTAATCCTAACCCGTACGCTCACACTAACCCGCACCCTCACATGTACGCTTCCCCTAAACCGTTGTCGTACCCTCACTTGGACCCTAAACCGTTCCCATCCCCTAAACCTAACCCTAGCCTGAACCCTAGCTCTAACCCTTCCCTGAAGCCTTCCCCTCACACGTCCCGTAATCCTACCCCGTACGCTCACACTAACCCGCACCCTCACACATTCGCTCCCTCTAAACCGTTGTCGTACCCTCACCTGGACCCTAAACCGTCCCCGTCCCCTAATCCTAGCCCTAGCCCGAACCCTAACCCTAAACCTTCCCCAAAGCCTTCCCCTCACCCGTCCCGTAATCCTAACCCGTACGCTCACACTAACCTGCGCCCTCACACGTACGCTCCCTCTAAACCGTTGTCGTAACCTCACCTGTACCCTAAACCGTCCCCATCCCTTAAACCTAACCCTAGCCCGAACCCTAACCCTAACCCTTCCCCGAAACCTTCCCCTCACCCGTCCCCAATCCTAACCCGTACGCTCACACTAACCCATGCCCTCACACGTACGCTCCCCCTAAACCGTTGTCGTACCCTCACCTGGACCCTAAACCGTCCCAGTCCCCTAACCCTAACCCTAGCCCGAACCCTAACCCTATCACTTCTCGGAAGCCTTGCCCTCACCAGTCCCCTAATCCTAACCCGTACGCTCACACTAACCCGCACCCTCACACATACGCTCCACCTAAACAGTTGTCGTACCCTCACCTGGACCCTAAACAATCCCCGTCCCCTAACCCTAACCCTAGCCCGAACCCTAACCATAACCATTCCGCAAAGCCTTCCACTCACCCGTCCCCTAATCCTAACCCGTACACTCACACTGACCCGCACCCTCACACGTACGCTCCCCCTAAACCATAGAGTTACCCTCACCTGGACCCTAAACCGTCCCCGTCCCCTAACCCTTACCCTAGCCCGAACCCTAACCCTAAACCTTCCCCAAAGCCTTCCCCTCACCTGTCCCCTAATCCTAACCCGTACGCTCACACTAACCTGCGCCCTCACATGTACGCTCCCCCTCAACAATTGTCGTACCCTCACCTGGACCCTAAACCGTCCCTTTCCCCTAACCCTAACCCTAAACCTAGCCCGAACCCTAACCCTAGCCCTTCCCTGAAGCCTTCCCCTCACCCGTCCCCTAATCCTAACCCGTACGCTCACACTAACCCGCGCCCTCAAACGTACACTCCCCCTAAACCGTTGTCGTACACTCACCTGGACCCTAAACCGTCCCCGTCCCCTAACCCTAACCCTAGCCCGAAACCTAACCCTAACCCTTCCCCGAAGCCTTCCCCTCACCCGTCCCCTAATCCTAACCCGTACGCTCACACTAACCTGCGCTCTCACATGTACGCTCCCCTTAAACCGTTGTCGTACCCTCACCTGGACCCTAAACCGTTCCCATCCCCTAAACCTAACCCTAGCCCGAACCCTAACCCTAACCCTTCCCCGAAGCCTTCCCCTCACCCGTCCCCTAATCCTAACCCGTGCGCTCACACTAACCCGCGCCCTCACACGTACATTTCCCCTAAACCGTTGTCGTACCCTCACCTGGACCCTAAACCGTCCCCGTCCCCTAACCCTATCCCTAGCCCGAACCCTAACCCTAACCCTTCCCTGAAGCCTTCCCCTCACCCGTCCCCTAATCCTAAACCGTACGCTCACACTAACCCGCGTCCTCAAACGTATGCTCCCCCTAAACCGTTGTCATACCCTCACTTGGACCCTAAACCCTCCCCGTCACCTAACCCTAACCCTAGCCCGAAACCTAACCCTAACCCTTCCCCGAAGCCTTCCCCTCACCCGTCCCCTAATCCTAACCCGTACGCTCACACTAACCTGCGCTCTCACATGTACGCTCCCCTTAAACCGTTGTCGTACCCTCACCTGGACCCTAAACCGTTCCCATCCCCTAAACCTAACCTTAGCCCGAACCCTAACCCTAACCCTTCCCCGAAGCCTTCCCCTCACCCGTCCCCTAATCCTAACCCGTGCGCTCACACTAACCCGCGCCCTCACACGTACATTTCCCCTAAACCGTTGTCGTACCCTCACCTGGACCCTAAACCGTCCCCGTCCCCTAACCCTATCCCTAGCCCGAACCCTAACCCTAACCCTTCCCTGAAGCCTTCCCCTCACCCGTCACCGAATTCTAACCCATACGCTCACACTAACCCGTGCCCTCACACGTATGCTCCCCGTAAATCTTTGTCGTACCCTCACCTGGACCCTAAACCGTCCCCGTCCCCTAACCCTAACCCTAGCCCGAACCCTAACCCTAACATTCCCCGAAGCCTTCCCCTCACCCGTCCCCTAATCCTAACCCGTACGCTCACACTAACCCGCGTCCTCACACGTACGCTCCTGCTAAACTGTTGTCGTACCCTCACCTGGACCCTAAAACGTCCCCGTCCCCTAACCCTAACCCTAGCCCGAACCCTAACCCTAACCCTTCCTCGAAGCCTTCCCCTCACCCATCCCCTAATCCTAACCCGTACGCTCAAACTAACCCACGCCCTCACACGTACGATCCCCCTAAACCGTTGTCGTACCCTCACCTGGACCCTAAACCGTCCCCGTCCCCTAACCCTAACCCTAGCCCGAACCCTAACCCTAACTCTTCCCCAAAGCCTTCCCATCACCCGTCCCCTAATCCTAACCCGTACGCTCACACTAACCCGCGCCCTCACATGTACGCTCCCCCTAAACCGTTGTCGTACCCTCACCTGGACCTTAAACCGTTCCCATCCCCTAAACCTAACCCTAGCCCGAATCCTAGCTCTAACCCTTCCCCGAAGCGTTCCCCTCACCCGTCCCGTAATCCTAACCCGTACGCTCACACTAACCCGCGCCCTCACACGTACGCTCCCTCTAAACCGTTGTCGTACCCTCACCTGTACCCTAAACCGTCCCCATCCCGTAAACCTAACCCTATCCCGAACCCTAACCCTAACCCTTCCCCGAAACCTTCCCCTCACCCGTCCTCAATCCTAACCCGTACGCTCACACTAACCCACGCCCTCACACGTACGCTCCCCCTAAACCGTTGTCGTACCCTCACCTGGACACTAAACCGTCCCAATCCCCTAAACCTAACCCTAGCCCGAACCCTAACCCTAACCCTTCCCCGAAGCCTTCCCCTCACCCATCCCCTAATCGTAAACCGTACGGTCACACTAACCCGCGCCCTCACACGTACGCTCCCGCTAAACCGTTGTCATACCCTCACCTGGACCCTAAATAGTCCCCGTCCCCTAACCCTAACCCTAGCCCGAACCCTAACCCTAACCCTTCCCTGAAGCCTTCCCCTCACCCGTCCACTACCCTAACCCGTACGCTCACACTAACCCGCGCCCTCACACGTATGCTCCCCCTAAAGCTCTGTTGTACCCTCACCTGGACCCTAAACCGTCCCCGTCGCCTAACCCTAACCCTAGCCCGAACCCTAACCTTAAACCTTCCCCAAAGCCTTCCCCTCACCCGTCCCGTAATCCTAACCCGTACGCTCACACTAACCTGCGCCCTCACATGTACGCTCCCCCTCAACCATTGTCGTACCCTCACCTGGACCCTAAACCGTCCCTGTCCCCTAAACCTAACCCTAAACCTAGCCCGAACCCTAACCCTAACCCTTCCCTGAAGCCTTCCCCTCACCCGTCCCCTAATCCTAACCCGTACGCTCACACTAACCCGCGCCCTCAAACGTACACTCCCCCTAAACCGTTGTCGTACCCTCACCTGGACCCTAAACCGTCCCCGTCCCCTAACCCTAACCCTAGCCCGAACCCTAACCCTAACCCTTCCCCGAAGCCTTCCCCTCACCCGTCCCCTAATCCTAACCCGTACGCTCACACTAACCTGCGCTCTCACATGTATGCTCCCCGTAAACCGTTGTCGTACCCTCACCTGGACCCTAAACCGTTCCCATCCCCTAAACCTAACCCTAGCCCGAACCCTAGCCCTAACACTTCCCCGAAGCCTTCTCCTCACCCATCCCCTAATACTAACCCGTACGCTTACACTAACCCGCGCCCTCACACGTACATTTCCCCTAAACCGTTGTCGTACCCTCACCTGGACCCTAAACCGTCCCCGTCCCCTAACCCTAACCCTAGCCCGAACCCTAACCCTAACCCTTCCCCGAAGCCTTCCCCTCACCCGTCCCCTAATCCTAACCCGTACGCTCACACTAACCCGCGTCCTCAAACGTACACTCACCCTAAACCGTTGTCATACCCTCACTTGGACCCTAAACCGTCCCCGTCCCCTAACCCTAACCCTAGCCCGAAACCTAACCCTAACCCTTCCCCGAAGCCTTCCCCTCACCCGTCCCCTAATCCTAACCCGTGCGCTCACACTAACCCGTGCCCTCACACGTACGCTCCCCCTAAACCGTTGTTGTACCCTCACATGGACCCTAAACCGTCCCCGTCCCCTAACCCTAACCCTAGCCCGAACCCTAACCCTAACCCTCCCCCGAAGCCTTCCCCTCACCCGTCACCTAATCCTAACCCGTACGCTCACACTAACCCGCGCCCTCACACGTACGCTCCACCTAAACCGTTGTCGTTCCCTCACCTGGACCCTAAACCGTCCCTGTCCCCTAACCCTAACCCTAGCCCGAACCCTAAACCTTCCCTGAAACCTTCCCCTCACCCTTCCCCTAATCCTAACCCATACGCTCACAGTAACCCTCACGCTCTCACGTACGCTCCCCCTACACCGTTGTCGTACCCTCAACTGGACCCTAAACCGTCCCCGTCCCCTAACCCTAACCCTAGCCCGAACCGTAACCCTAACCCTTCCCCGAAGCCTTCCCCTCACCCGTCCACGAATCCTAACCCATACGCTCACACTAACCCGTGCCCTCACACGTACGCTCCCCCTAAATCTTTGTCGTACCCTCACATGGACCCTAAACCGTCCCTGTCCCCTAACCCTAACCCTAGCCCGAACCCTAACTCTAACCATTCCCCGAAGCCTTCCCCTCACCCGTCCCCTAATCCTAACCCGTATGCTCACACTAACCCGCCCCCTCACACGTACGCTCCCCCTAAACCGTTGTCGTACCCTCACCTGGACCCTAAACCGTCCCCGTCCCCTAACCCTAACCCTAGCCCGAACCCTAACCCCAACCCTTCCCCGAAGCCTTCCCCTCACCCGTCCCCTAATCCTAACCCGTACGCTCACACTAACCCGCGCCCTCACACGTTCGCTCCCACTAAACCGTTGTCGTACCCTCACCTGGACCCTAAACCGTCCCTGTCCCCTAACCCTAACCCTAGCCCGAACCCTAACCCTTCCCTGAAGCCTTCCCCTAACCCTTCCCCTAATCCTAACCCATACGCTCACACTAACTCTCACGCTCACACGTACGCTCCCCCTAAACCGTTGTCGTACCCACAACTGGACACTAAGCCGTCCCCGTCCCCTAACCCTAACCCTAGCCCGAATCCTAACCCTAACCCTTCCCCGAAGCCTTCCCCTCACCCGTCACCGAATCCTAACCCATACGCTCACACTAACCCGTGCCCTCACACGTATGCTCCCCGTAAATCTTTGTCGTACCCTCACCTAGACCCTAAACCGTCCCCGTCCCCTAAGCCTAACCCTAGCCCGAACCCTAACCCTAACATTCCCCGAAGCCTTCCCCTCACCCGTCCCCTAATCCTAACCCGTACGCTCACACTAACCCGCGTCCTCACACGTACGCTCCTGCTAAACCGTTGTCGTACCCTCACCTGGACCCTAAACCGTCCCCGCCCCTAACCCTAACCCTAGCCCGAACCCTAACCCTAACCCTTCCTCGAAACCTTCCCCTCACCCGTCCCCTAATCCTAAACCGTACGCTCAAACTAACCCACGCCCTCACACGTACGATCCCCCTAAACCGTTGTCGTACCCTCACCTGGACCCTAAACCGTCCCCGTCCCCTAACCCTAGCCCTAGCCCGAACCCTAACCCTAAACCTTCCCCAAAGCCTTCCCCTCACCCGTCCCGTAATCCTAACCCGTACGCTCACACTAACCCGCGCCCTCTCACGTACGCTCCCTCTAAACCGTTGTCGTACCCTCACCTGTACCCTAAACCGTCCCCATCCCGTAAACCTAACCCTAGCCCGAACCCTAACCCTAACCCTTCCCCGAAACCTTCCCCTCACCCGTCCCCAATCCTAACCCGTACGCTCACACTAACCCACGCCCTCACACGTACGCTCCCCCTAAACCGTTGTCGTACCCTCACCTGGACACTAAACCGTCCCAATCCCCTAAACCTAACGCTAGCCCCAACCCTAACCCTAACCCTTCCCCGAAGCCTTCCCCTCACCCATCCCCTAATCGTAAACCGTACGCTCACACTAACCCGCGCCCTCACACGTACGCTCCCGCTAAACCGTTGTCATACCCTCACCTGGACCCTAAATAGTCCCCGTCCCCTAACCCTAACCCTAGCCCGAACCCTAACCCTAACCCTTCCCTGAATCCTTCGCCTCACCCGTTCACTACCCTAACCCGTACGCTCACACTAACCCACGCCCTCACACGTATGCTCCCCCTAAAGCTGTGTTGTACCCTCACCTGGACCCTAAACCGTCCCCGTGCCCTAACCCTAACCCTAGCCCGAACCCTAACCCTAAATCTTCCCCAAAGCCTTCCCATCACCCGTCCCCTAATCCTAACCCGTACGCTCACACTAACCCGCACCCTCACATGTACGCTCCCCCTAAACCGTTGTCGTACCCTCACCTGGACCGTAAACCGTTCCCATCCCCTAAACCTAACCCTAGCCTGAACCCTAGCTCTAACCCTTCCCTGAAGCCTTCCCCTCACACGTCCCGTAATCCTACCCCGTACGCTCACACTAACCCGCACCCTCACACATTCGCTCCCTCTAAACCGTTGTCGTACCCTCACCTGGACCCTAAACCGTCCCCGTCCCCTAATCCTAGCCCTAGCCGGAACCCTAACCCTAACCCTTCCCCGAAGCCTTCCCCTCACCCGTCCCCTAATCCTAAACCATACGCTCACACTAACCCGCGCCCTCACACGTACGCTCCCCCTAAAGCTCTGTTGTACCCTCACCTGGACCCTAAACCGTCCCCGTCCCCTAACCCTAACCCTAACCCGAACCCTAACCCTAAACATTCCCCAAAGCCTTCCCCTCACCCGTCCCGTAATCCTAACCCGTACGCTCACACTAACCTGCGCCCTCACACGTACGCTCCCTCTAAACCGTTGTCGTAACCTCACCTGTACCCTAAACCGTCCCCATCCCGTAAACCTAACCCTAGCCCGAACCCTAACTCTATCCCTTCCCCGAAACCTTCCCCTCACCCGTCCCCAATCCTAACCCGTACGCTCACACTAACCCACGCCCTCACACGTACGCTCCCCCTAAACCGTTGTCGTACCCTCACCTGGACCCTAAACCGTCCCCGTCCCCTAACCCTAACCCTAGCCCGAACCCTAACCCTATCACTTCCCGGAAGCCTTGCCCTCACCAGTCCCCTAATCGTAACCCGTACGCTCACACTAACCCGCACCCTCACACATACGCTCCACCTAAACAGTTGTCGTACCCTCACCTGGACCCTAAACAATCCCCGTCCCCTAACCCTAACCCTAGCCCGAACCCTAACCATAACCATTCCGCAAAGCCTTCCACTCACCCGTCCCCTAATCCTAACCCGTACACTCACACTGACCCGCACCCTCACACGTACGCTCCCCCTAAACCATTGAGTTACCCTCACCTGGACCCTAAACCGTCCCCGTCCCCTAACCCTTACCCTAGCCCGAACCCTAACCCTAAACCTTCCCCAAAGCCTTCCCCTCACCCGTCCCCTAATCCTAACCCGTACGCTCACACTAACCTGCGCCCTCACATGTACGCTCCCCCTCAACAATTGTCGTACCCTCACCTGGACCCTAAACCGTCCCTGTCCCCTAACCCTAACCCTAAACCTAGCCCGAACCCTAACCCTAACCCTTCTCTGAAGCCTTCCCCTCACCCGTCCCCTAATCCTAACCCGTACGCTCACACTAACCCGCGCCCTCAAACGTACACTCCCCCTAAACCGTTATCGTACACTCACCTGGACCCTAAACCGTCCCCGTCCCCTAACCCTAACCCTAGCCCGAAACCTAACCCTAACCCTTCCCCGAAGCCTTCCCCTCACCCGTCCCCTAATCCTAACCCGTACGCTCACACTAACCTGCGCTCTCACATGTACGCTCCCCGTAAACCGTTGTCGTACCCTCACCTGGACCCTAAACCGTTCCCATCCCCTAAACCTAACCCTAGCCCGAACCCTAACCCTAACCCTTCCCCGAAGCCTTCCCCTCACCCGTCCCCTAATCCTAACCCGTGCGCTCACACTAACCCGCGCCCTCACACGTACATTTCCCCTAAACCGTTGTCGTACCCTCACCTGGACCCTAAACCGTCCCTGTCCCCTAACACTATCCCTAGCCCGAACCCTAACCCTAACCCTTCCCTGAAGCCTTCCCCTCACCCGTCCCCTAATCCTAAACCGTACGCTCACACTAACCCGCGTCCTCAAACGTACGCTCCCCCTAAACCGTTGTTGTACCCTCACCTGGACCCTAAACCGTCCCCGTCCCCTAACCCTAACCCTAGCCCGAACCCTAACCCTAAACCTCCCCCGAAGCCTTCCCCTCACCCGTCACCTAATCCTAAACCGTACGCTCACACTAACCCGCGCCCTCACACGTACGTTCCCCCTAAACCGTTGTCGTACCCTCACCTGGACCCTAAACCGTCCCTGTCCCCTAACCCTAACCCTACCCCGAACCCTAAACCTTCCCTGAAACCTACCCCTAACCCTTCCCCTAATCCTAACCCATACGCTCACAGTAACCCTCACGCTCACACGTACGCTCCCCCTACACCGTTGTCGTACCCTAAACTGGACCCTAAACCGTCCCCGTCCCCTAACCCTAACCCTACCCCGAACCGTAACCCTAACCCTTTCCCGAAGCCTTCCCCTCACCCGTCACCGAATCCTAACCCATACGCTCACACTATCCCGTGCCCTCACACGTATGCTCCCCGTAAATCTTTGTCGTACCCTCACCTGGACCCTAAACCGTCCCCGTCCCCTAACCCTAACCCTAGCCCGAACCCTAACCCTAACATTCCCCGAAGCCTTCCCCTCACCCGTCCCCTAATCCTAACCCGTACGCTCACACTAACCCGCGTCCTCACACGTACGCTCCTGCTAAACCGTTGTCGTACCCTCACCTGGACCCTAAACCGTCCCCGTCCCCTAACCCTAACCCTAGCCCGAACCCTAACCCTAACCCTTCCTCGAAGCCTTCCCCTCACCCATCCCCTAATCCTAACCCGTACGCTCAAACTAACCCACGCCCTCACACGTACGGTCCCCCTAAACCGTTGTCGTACCCTCACCTGGACCCTAAACCGTCCCCGTCCCCTAACCCTAACCCTAGCCCGAACCCTAACCCTAACTCTTCCCCAAAGCCTTCCCATCAGCCGTCCCCTAATCCTAACCCGTACGCTCACACTAACCCGCGCCCTCACATGTACGCTCCCCCTAAACCGTTGTCGTACCCTCACCTGGACCTTAAACCGTTCCCATCCCCTAAACCTAACCCTAGCCCGAACCCTAGCTCTAACCCTTCCCCGAAGCCTTCCCCTCACCCGTCCCGTAATCCTAACCCGTACGCTCACACTAACACGCACCCTCACACATTCGCTCCCTCTAAACCGTTGTCGTACCCTCACCTGGACCCTAAACCGTCCCCGTCCCCTAATCCTAGCCCTAGCCCGAACCCTAACCCTAACCCTTCCCCGAAGCCGTCCCCTCACCCGTCCCCTAATCCTAAACCATACGCTCACACTAACCCGCGCCCTCACACGTACGCTCCCCCTAAAGCTCTGTTGTACCCTCACCTGGACCCTAAACCGTCCCCGTCCCCTAACCCTAACCCTAGCCCGAACCCTAACCCTAACCCTTCCCCAAAGCCTTCCCCTCACCCGTCCCGTAATCCTAACCCGTACGCTCACACTAACCCGCGCCCTCACATGTACGCTCCCTCTAAACCGTTGTCGTACCCTCACCTGTACCCTAAACCGTCCCCATCCCGTAAACCTAACCCTATCCTGAACCCTAACCCTAACCCTTCCCCGAAACCTTCCCCTCACCCGTCCCCAATCCTAACCCGTACGCTCACACTAACCCACGCCCTCACACGTACGCTCCCCCTAAACCGTTGTCGTACCCTCACCTGGACACTAAACCGTCCCAATCCCCTAAACCTAACCCTAGCCCGAACCCTAACCCTAACCCTTCCCCGAAGCCTTCCCCTCACCCATCCCCTAATAGTAAACCGTACGCTCACACTAACCCGCGCCCTCACACGTACGCTCCCGCTAAACCGTTGTCATACCCTCACCTGGACCCTAAACCGTCCCCGTCGCCTAACCCTAACCCTAGCCCGAACCCTAACCCTAAACCTTCCCCAAAGCCTTCCCCTCACCCGTCCCGTAATCCTAACCCGTACGCTCACACTAACCTGCGCCCTCACATGTACGTTCCCCGTCAACCATTGTCGTACCCTCTCCTGGACCCTAAACCGTCCCTGTCCCCTAACCCTAACCCTAAACCTAGCCCGAACCCTAACCCTAACCCTTCCCTGAAGCCTTCCCCTCACCCGTCCCCTAATCCTAACCCGTACGCTCACACTAACCCGCGCCCTCAAACGTACACTCCCCCTAAACCGTTGTCGTACCCTCACCTGGACCCTAAACCGTCCCCGTCCCCTAACCCTAACCCTAGCCCGAACCCTAACGCTAACCCTTCCCCGAAGCCTTCCCCTCACCCGTCCCCTAATCCTAACCCGTACGCTCACACTAACCTGCGCTCTCACATGTATGCTCCCCGTAAACCGTTGTCGTACCCTCACCTGGACCCTAAACCGTTCCCATCCCCTAAACCTAACCCTAGCCCGAACCCTAGCCCTAACACTTCCCCGAAGCCTTCTCCTCACCCATCCCCTAATACTAACCCGTACGCTTACACTAACCCGCGCCCTCACACGTACATTTCCCCTAAACCGTTGTCGTACCCTCACCTGGACCCTAAACCGTCCCCGTCCCCTAACCGTAACCCTAGCCCGAACCCTAACCCTAACCCTTCCCCGAAGCCTTCCCCTCACCCGTCCCCTAATCCTAACCCGTACGCTCACACTAACCCGCGTCCTCAAACGTACGCTCACCCTAAACCGTTGTCATACCCTCACTTGGACCCTAAACCGTCCCTGTCCCCTAACCCTAACCCGAACCCTAACCCTAACCCTTCCCCGAAGCCTTCCCCTCACCCGTCCCCTAATCCTAACCCGTGCGCTCACACTAACCCGTGCCCTCACACGTACGCTCCCCCTAAACCGTTGTCGTACCCTCACATGGACCCTAAACCGTCCCCGTCCCCTAACCCTAACCCTAGCCCGAACCCTAACCCTAACCCTTCCCCGAAGCCTTACCCTCACCCGTCCCCTAATCCTAACCCGTACGCTCACACAAACCCGCGCCCTCACACGTACGCTCCCCCTAAACCGTTGTTGTACCCTCACCTGGACCCTAAACCGTCCCCGTCCCCTAACCCTAACCGTAGCCCGAACCCTAACCCTAACCCTCCCCCGAAGCCTTCCCCTCACCCGTCACCTAATCCTAACCCGTACGCTCACACTAACCCGCGCCCTCACACGTACGCTCCACCTAAACCGTTGTCGTACCCTCACCTGGACCCTAAACCGTCCCTGTCCCCTAACCCTAACCCTACCCCGAACCCTAAACCTTCCCTGAAACCTTCCCCTCACCCTTCCCCTAATCCTAACCCATACGCTCACAGTAACCCTCACGCTCTCACGTACGCTCCCCCTACACCGTTGTCGTACCCTCAACTGGACCCTAAACCGTCCCCGTCCCCTAACCCTAACCCTAGCCCGAACCGTAACCCTAACCCTTCCCCGAAGCCTTCCCCTCACCCGTCCACGAATCCTAACCCATACGCTCACACTAACCCGTGCCCTCACACGTACGCTCCCCCTAAATCTTTGTCGTACCCTCACATGGACCCTAAACCGTCCCTGTCCCCTAACCCTAACCCTAGCCCGAACCCTAACTCTAACCATTCCCCGAAGCCTTCCCCTCACCCGTCCCCTAATCCTAACCCGTACGCTCACACTAACCCGCGCCCTCACACGTACGCTCCCCCTAAACCGTTGTCGTACCCTCACCTGGACCCTAAACCGTCCCCGTCCCCTAACCCTAACCCTAGCCCGAACCCTAACCCCAACCCTTCCCCGAAGCCTTCCCCTCACCCGTCCCCTAATCCTAACCCGTACGCTCACACTAACCCGCGCCCTCACACGTTCGCTCCCACTAAACCGTTGTCGTACCCTCACCTGGACCCTAAACCGTCCCTGTCCCCTAACCCTAACCCTAGCCCGAACCCTAACACTTCCCTGAAGCCTTCCCCTAACCCTTCCCCTAATCCTAACCCATACGCTCACACTAACTCTCACGCTCACACGTACGCTCCCCCTAAACCGTTGTCGTACCCACAACTGGACACTAAGCCGTCCCCGTCCCCTAACCCTAACCCAAGCCCGAATCCTAACCCTAACCCTTCCCCGAAGCCTTCCCCTCACCCGTCACCGAATCCTAACCCATACGCTCACACTAACCCGTGCCCTCACACGTATGCTCCCCGTAAATCTTTGTCGTACCCTCACCTAGACCCTAAACTGTCCACGTCCCCTAAGCCTAATCCTAGCCCGAACCCTAACCCTAACATTCCCCGAAGCCTTCCCCTCACCCGTCCCCTAATCCTAACCCGTACGCTCACACTAACTCGCGTCCTCACACGTACGCTCCTGCTAAACCGTTGTCGTACCCTCACCTGGACCCTAAACCGTCCCCGCCCCTAACCCTAACCCTAGCCCGAACCCTAACCCTAACCCTTCCTCGAAACCTTCCCCTCAACCGTCCCCTAATCCTAAACCGTACGCTCAAACTAACCCACGCCCTCACACGTCCGATCCCCCTAAACCGTTGTCGTACCCTCACCTGGACCCTAAACCGTCCCCGTCCCCTAACCCTAGCCCTAGCCCGAACCCTAACCCTAAACCTTCCCCAAAGCCTTCCCCTCACCCGTCCCGTAATCCTAACCCGTACGCTCACACTAACCCGCGCCCTCTCACGTACGCTCCCTCTAAACCGTTGTCGTACCCTCACCTGTACCCTAAACCGTCCCCATCCCGTAAACCTAACCCTAGCCCGAACCCTAACCCTAACCCTTCCCCGAAACCTTCCCCTCACCCGTCCCCAATCCTAACCCGTACGCTCACACTAACCCACGCCCTCACACGTACGCTCCCCCTAAACCGTTGTCGTACCCTCACCTGGACACTAAACCGTCCCCGTCCCCTAACCCTAAACCTAGCCCGAACCCTAACCCTAACCCTCCCCCGAAGCCTTCCAATCACCCGTCACCTAATCCTAACCCGTACGCTCACACTAACCCACGCCCTCACACGTACGCTCCACCTAAACCGTTGTCGTACCCTCACCTGGACCCTAAACCGTCCCTGTCCCCTAACCCTAACCCTAGCCCGAACCCTAAACCTTCTCTGAAACCTTCCCCTCACCCTTCCCCTAATCCTAACCCATACGCTCACAGTAACCCTCACGCTCACACGTACGCTCCCCCTACACCGTTGTCGTACCCTCACCTGGACCCTAAACCATCCCCGTCCCCTAACGCTAACCCTAGGCCGAACCCTAACCGTAACCCTTCCCTGAATCCTGACCCTCACCCGTCACCTATTCCTAACCCGTACGCTAACACTATCCCGCGCTCTCACATGTACGCTCCCCCTAAAGCGTTGTCGTAACCTCACATGAACCCTAAACCGTCCCGGTCCCCTAAACTTAACCCTAGCCTGATCCCTAACCCTAACCCTTCCCCGAAGCCTGACCCTCACCCGTCCCCTAATCCTAACCTGTACGCTCAACACTGACATGCGCCCTCACAAGTACGCTACGCCTAAAGCGTTGTTATACCCTAACCTGGACCCTCAACCGTCCCAGTCCCCGTCCCCTAACCCTAGCCCGAACCCTAACCCTAACACTTCACCGAATCCTGACCCTCACCCGTCCCCTAATCCTAACCCGTACGCTAACACTAACCCGCGCCCTCACACGTATGCTCCCCCTAAAGCGTTGTCATACCCTCACCTGGACCCTAAACCCTCCCCGTCCCCTAACCCTAACCTTAGCCCGATCCCTAACCCTAACCTTTCCCCAAAGTCTGACCCTCACCCGTACCCTAATCCTATCACGTACGCTAACACTAACCCACGCCCTGACACGTACGCTCCCCCTAAAGTGTTGTCGTACCCTCACCTGGACCCTAAACCGTTCCCGTCCCCTAACCCTAACCCTAGCCCGAACCCTAACACTTACCCATCCCCGAAGCATGACCCTCACCCGTCCCCTAATCCTAACCCGTACGCAAACGCTAACCCACACCCTCACACGTACGCTTCCCCAAAAGCGTTGTCGTACCCTCACCTGTACCCTAAACCGTCCCCGTCCCCTAACCCTAACCCTAGCGTGTCCCTAACCCTAACAGTTCCCCGAAGCCTGACCCTCACCAGTCCCCTAATCCTAACCCGTACGCTAACACTAACACGCGCCCTCACACATACGCTCCCCCTAAAGCTTTGTCGTACCCTCACGTGGACCCTAAACCGTCCCTGTTCCCTAACCCTAACCCTAGCCCGAACCCTAACCCTTCCCCGAAGCCTAAACCTCACCCGTGCCCTAATCCTAACCCGTACGCTAACAATAACCCGCGCCCTCACACGTAAGCTCCCCCTAAAGTGTTGTCGTACAGTCACCTGGACCCTAAATCGTCCCCGTTCACTAACCTTAACCCTAGCCCGAACCCTAATGCTAAACCTTCCCCGATGCCTGACCCTCACCCGTCCCCTAATACTAACCCGTACGCTAACACTAACCCGCGCTCTCACACATACGTTACCCTAAATCGTTGTCGTACCCTCACCTGGACCCTAAACCGTCCCCGTCCCCTATCACTAACGCTAGCCCAAACCCTAAACCGAACCCTTCTCTGAAGCCTGGCCCTCAGCCGTCCCCTAATCCTTACTCGTATGCTAACGCTAACCCACGCCCTCACATGTACGCTCCCCCTAAAGCGTTCTCGTACCCTCACCTGGACCCTAAACCGTCCCCGTCCCCTAACCCTAACCCTAGCCCGAACACTAACACTAACCCTTCCCCGAAGCCTGACCCTCACACGTCCCCTAATCCTAACCCGTACGCTAACACTAACCCGCGCCCTCACACGTACGCTCCCCGTAAAGCGTTGTCATACCCTCACCTTGACCGTAAACCGTCCCCGTCCGATAACCCTAACCCTAGCCCGAACCGTAACCCTAACCATTCCCCGAAGCCTGACCCACACCCGTCACCTAATCCTAACCCGCACGTGAACGCTTACCCGCGCCCTCACACGTACGCTCCCCCTAAAGCATTGTCGTACCCTCACCTGGACCCTAAACCGTCCCGGTCATCTAACCCTAAACCTAGCCCGATCCCTAACCCTAACCCTTCCCCGAAGCCTGACCCTCACCCGTCCCCTAATCCTAACAAGTACGCTAACACTGACCCGCGCTATCACAACTACGCTCCCCCTAAAGCGTTGTCATACCCTCACCTGGACCCTCAACCTTCCCCGTCCCCGTCCCCTAACCCTAGCCCGAACCCTAAACCTAACACTTCCCTGAAGCCTGACCCTCACCCGTCCCCTAATCCTAACCCGTACGCTAACACTAACCCACGCCGTCACAAGTACGCTCCCCCTAAAGCGTTGTCATACCCTCACCTGGACCCTAAACCATCCCCGTCCTCTAACCCTAACCCTAGCCCGAACCCTAACTCTAACACTTCCCCGAAGCCTGACACTCACCCGTCCCCTAATCCTAACCCGTACGCTAACACTAACCCGCGCCCTCACACGTACGCTCCCCCTAAAGCGTTGTCGTAACCTCACCTGGACCCTAAACCGTCCCCGTCCGATAACCCTAACCCTAGCCCGAACCCTAACCCTAACCATTCCCCGAAGTCTGACCCTCACCCGTCCCTTAATCCTAACCAGCATGCTAACGCGAACCCGTGCCCTCACACGTAGGTTCCCCCTAAAGCGTTGTCGTACCCTCACCTGAACCCTAAACCATCCCCATCCCCTAACCGTAACCCTAGCCCAACCCCAACCCTAACCGTTCCCCGAAGCCTGACCCAACCCGTCCCCTAATCCTAACCCGTACGCTAACGCTAATCCGCGCCCTCACACGTACGCTACACCTAAAGCGTTGTTGTACCCTCAGCTGGACACTAAACCGTCCCCATACCCTAAACCTAACCCTAGCCCGAACCCTAACCCTAACACTTCCCTGAATCCTGACCCTCACCCGTCCCCTAATCTTAACACGTACGCTCACGCTAACCCGCACCCTGACACGTACGCTCTCCCTAAAGCGTTGTCGTACCCTCACCTGGAACCTAAACCATCCCCGTCTCCTAACCCTAACCCTAGCCCGAACCCTAACCCTAACCCTTCCCCGAATCCTCACCCTCACCCGTTCCCTAATCCTAAGCCGCACGCTAACGCTAACCCGTGCCCTCACACGTATGCTCCCCCTAAAGCGTTGTCGTACCCTCAGCTGGACCCTAAACTGTCCTCGTCCCCTAACCCTAACCCTAGCCCAAACCCTAACCCTAACCCTTCCCCAAACCCTGACCCTCTCCCGTACCCTAATCCTAACCCGCATTCTAACACTAACCCGCGCCCTCACACGTACGCTCCCCCTAAAGCGTTGTCGTACCCTCACCTGGACCCTAAACCGTCCCCGTCCCCTAACCCTAACCCTAGGCTGAACCCTAACCCTAACCCTTCCCCGAAGCCTGACACTCACCCGTCCCCTAATCCTAACCTGTATGCTAACGCTAACCCGCCCCCTAACACGTTCCCTCCCCCTAAAGCTTTGTCGTACCCTCACCTGGACCCTAAACCGTCCCTGTCCCCTAACCCTAACCCTAGACCGAACCCTAACCCTAAACCTTCCCGAAGCCTGAACCTAACCCGTCCCCTAATCCTAACCCGCACGCTCACGCTAACCCGCGCCCTCACACGTACGCTCCCCCTAAAGCGTTGTCGTACCCTTAGCTGTACCCTAAACCGTGCCCATCCCCTAAACCTAACCCTAACCCGAACCCTAACCGTAACCCTTCCCCGAAGACTGACCCTCACCCGTCCCCTAATCCTTACCCGTACGCTCACACTAACCCGCGCCCTCACACGTACGCTCCCCCTAAAGCGTTGTCGTACCCTCACCTGGACCCTAAACCGTCCCCGTCCCCTATCCCTAACCCTAGCCTGTCCCTAACCCTAAGCCTTCCCTGAAGCCTGACCCTCACCCGTCCCCTAAACCTAACCCGTACGCTCACACTAACCCATGCGCTCACACGTACGCTCCCCCTAAAGCGTTGTCTTACCCTCACCTAGACCCGAAACCGTCCCGGGCCCCTAACCCTATTCCTACCCCGAACCCTAACCCTAACACTTCCCCGAATCCTGACCCTCACCCGTCCCCTAATCCTAACCCGTACGCTAACACTAACCCGTACCTTCACACGTACGCTCCCCCTAAAGCGTTGTCGTACCCTCACCTGGACCCTAAACCGTCCCCGTCCCCTAACCCTAACCCTAGCCTGTCCCTAAACCTAACCCTTCCCCGAAGCCTGACCCTCACCCGTCCCCTAATCCTAACCCGTACCCTGACACTAACACGCGCCCTCACACGTACGCTCCCCCTAAAGCTTTGTCGTACCGTCACGTGGACCCTAAACCGTCCCTGTCCCCTAACCCTAACCCTAGCCCGAACCCTAACCCTAACCCTTCCCCGAAGCCTGAACCTCACCTGTACCCTAATCCTAACCGGTACGCTAACGCTAACCCGCGCCCTCACATGTACGCTCCCCCTAAAGCGTTCTCGTACCCTCTCCTGCACCCTAAACCGTCCCCATCCCCTAACCCTAACACTAGCCCGAACCCTAACACTAACACTTCCCCGAAGCCTGACCCTCACCCGTCCCCTAATCCTAACCTGCACGCGAACGCTAACCCGTGCCCTCACACGTACGCTCCCCCTAAAGCGTTGTTGTACCCTCACCTGGACCCTAAACCATCCCAAACCCTAACCCTAACCCTAGCCCGAACCCTAAAGCTAACCCTTCCCCGAAGCCTGACCCTCACCCGTCCCCTAATCCTAACCCATACGCTAACACTAACCCGCGCCCTCACACGTACGCTCCCCCTAAAGCGTTGTCGTACCCTCACCTGAACCCTACACCATCCCCATCCCCTAACCGGAACCCTAGCCCAACCCCAACCCTAACCGTTCCCCGAAGCCTGACCCAACCCGTCCCCTAATCCTAACCCGTACGCTAACGCTAATCCGCGCCCTCACACGTACGCTACACCTAAAGCGTTGTCGTACCCTCACCTGGACCCTAAACCGTCCCCGTCCCCTAACCCTAACCCTAGGCTGAACCCTAACCCTAACCCTTCCCCGAAGCCTGACACTCACCCGTCCCCTAATCCTAACCTGTATGCTAACGCTAACCCGCCCCCTAACACGTTCCCTCCCCCTAAAGCTTTGTCGTACCCTCACCTGGACCCTAAACCGTCCCTGTCCCCTAACCCTAACCCTAGACCGAACCCTAACCCTAACCCTTCCCGAAGCCTGAACCAAACCCGTCCCCTAATCCTAACCCGCACGCTCACGCTAACCTGCGCCTTCACACGTACGCTCCCCCTAAAGCGTTGTCGTACCCTCAGCTGTACCCTAAACCGTGCCCATCCCCTAAACCTAACCCTAGCCCGAACCCTAACCGTAACCCTTCCCCGAAGACTGACCCTCACCCGTCCCCTAATCCTAACCCGTACTCTAACACTAACCCGCGCCCTCACACATACGCTCCCCCTAAAGCGTTGTCGTACCCTCACCTGGAACCTAAACCGTCCCCGTCCCCTATCCCTAACCCTAGCCTGTCCCTAACCCTAAGCCTTCCCCGAAGCCTGACCCTCACCCGTCCCCTATTCCTAACCCGTACGCTCACACTAAACCGTGCCCTCACACGTACGCTCCCCCTAAAGCGTTGTCGTACCCTCACCTAGACCCTAAACCGTCCCGGGCCCCTAACCCTAATCCTACCCCGAACCCTAACCCTAACACTTCCCCGAATCCTGACCCTCACCCGTCCCCTAATCCTAACCCGTACGCTAACACTAACCCGCGCCCTCACACGTACGCTCCCCCTAAAGCGTAATCATACCCTCACCTGAAACCTAAACCGTCCCCGTCCCCTAACCCTAACCCTAGACCAAAACCTAAACCTAAATCTTCCCCGAAGCCTGACCCTCACCCGTCCCCTAATCCTAACCCGTACGCTCACAATAACCCACTCCCTCACACATACGCTCCCCGTAAAGCATTGTCGTACCCTCACCTGGACCCTAAACCGTCCCCGTCCCCTAACCCTAAACTTAGCCCGAACCCTAACCCTAACACTTCCCCAAAGCCTGAACCTCACCCGTCCCCTAATCCTAACCCGTATGCTCACGATAACCCGCGCCCTCACACGTACGCTCCCCCTAAAGAATTGTCGTACCCTCATATGGTCCCTGAACCGTCCCCGTCCCCTAACCCTAACCCTAGCCCGAACCCTAAACCTAACCCTACCCCGAAGCCTGACCCTCACCCGTCCCCTAATCCTAACCCATACGCTAGCACTAACCCATGACCTCACACGGACGCTCCCCCTAAAGCGTTGTCGTACCCTTACCTGGACCCTAAACCGTCCACGTCCCCTAACCCTAACCCTAGCCAAAACCCTAACCCTAACCCTTCCCCGAAGCCTGACCTTCACCCGTCCCCTAATCCTAAACAGTACGCTCACGCTAACCCGTGCCCTCACACGTACGCTCCCCCTAAAGCGTTGTCGTACCCTCACCTGGATCCTAAACCGTTTCCGTCCCCTAAACCTAACCCTAGCCCAAACCCTAACCCTAACCCTTCCCCGAAGCATTCCCCTCACCCGTCCCCTAATCCTAACCCGTACGCTCACGCTAACCCGCGCCCTCACACGTACGCTCCCACTAAAGCGTTGTCGTACCCTCACCTGGACCCTAAACCGTCCCCGTCCCCTAACACTAACCCTAGCACGAACACTAAACCTAACACTTCCCCGAAGCCTGACCCTCACCTGTCCCCTAATCCTATAAAGTACGCTAACTCGAAACCACGCCCTCACACGTACGCTCCCCCTAAAGCGTTGTCGTACCCTCACCTGGACCCTAAACCGTCCCCGTCCCCTAACCCTAACCCTAGACCGAACACTAAACCTAACCCTTCCCCGAAGCCTTCCCCTCACCCGTTCTGTAAACCTAAGCCGTACGCTAACACTAACCTGCGCCCTCACACGTACGCTCCCCCTAAAGCGTTGTCGTACCCTCACCTGGACCCTAAACCGTCCCCGTCCGATAACCCTAACCCTAGCCCGAACCCTAACCCTAACCATTCCCCGAAGCCTGACCCTCACCCGTCCCCTAATCCTAACCCGCACGCTAATGCTAACCCACGCCCTCACATGTACGCTCCCCCTAAAGCATTGTCGTACCCTCACCTGGACCCTAAACCATCCCCTTCCCCTAACCCTAACCCTAGACAGAACCCTAAGCCTGACCCTTCCCCGAAGCCTGACCCAACACGTCCCCTAATCCTAACCTGTACGCTAACGCTAATCCACGCCCTCACATGTACGATCCCCCTAAAGCGTTGTCGCACCCTCACATGAACCCTAAACTATCCCTGTCCCCTAACCCTAAACCTCGCCCGATCCCTAACCCTAACCCTTCCCCGAAGCGTGACCCTCACCCGTCCCCTAATCCTAACAAGTACGCTAACACTGACCTGCGCTCTCACAACTATACTCCCCCTCAAGCGTTGTCGTACCCTCACCTGGACCCTAAACCGTCCCGGGCCCCTAACCCTAATCCTACCCCGAACCCTAACCCTAACACTTCCCCGAAACCTGACCCACACCCGTCCCCTAATCCTAACCCGTACGCTAACACTAACCCGCGCCCTCACACGTACGCTCCCCCTAAAGCGTTGTCGTACCCTCACCTGGACCCTAAACCTTCCCCGTCCCCTAACCCTAACCTTAGTCCGAACCCTAACCCTAACCCTTCCCCGAAGCCTGACCCTCACCCGTACCCTAATCCTATCACGTACGCTAACACTAACCAACGCCCTCACACGTACGCTCCACCTAAAGCACTGTCATACCCTCACCTGTACCCTAAACCGTCCCTGTCCCCTAACCCTAACCCTAGCCTGTCCCTAACTCTAACCCTTCCCCGAAGCCTGACCCTCACCCGTCCCCAATCCTAACCCGTACGCTGACACTAACACGCGCCCTCACATGTACGCTCCCCCTAAAGCGTTCTCGTACCCTCACCTGGACCCTAAACCGTCCCCGTCCCCTAACCGTAACCCTAGCCCGAACCATCACACTAACCCTTCCTCGAAGCCTGACCCTCACCCGTCCCCTTATCCTATTACGTACGTTAACACTAATCCACGCCCTCACACTTACGCTCCCCCTAAAGCGTTGTCGTACCCTTACCTGTACCCTAAACCGTCCCCGTCCCCTAACCCTAACCCTAGCCTGTCCCTAACCCTAACCCTTCCCCGAAGCCTGACCCTCACGAATCCCCTAATCCTAACCCGTACGCTGACACTAACACGCGCCCTCACACGTACACTCCCCCTAAAGCTTTGTCGTACCCTCACGTGGACCCTAAACCGTCCCCGTCCCCTAACGCTAACCCTAGCCCGAACCCTAACCCTAACCCTTCCCCGAAGCCTGAACCTCACCCGTACCCTAATCCTAACCCGTACGCTAACGCTAACGCGCGCCCTCACATTTACTCTCCCCCTAATGCGTTCTCGTACCCTCAGCTGGACCCTAAACCGTCCCCGTCCCCTAACCCTAACTCTAGCCCGAACCCTAACACTAACCCTTCCCCGAAGCCTGACCCTCCCCCGTCCCCTAATCCTAACCCGCACGCGAACGCTAACCCGCGCCCTCACACGTACGCTCCCCCTAAAGTGTTGTCGTACCCTCACATGGACCCTAAACCGTCCCTGTCCCCTAACTCTAAACCTCGCCCGATCCCTAACCCTAACCTTCCCCGAAGCCTGACCCTCACCCGTCCCCTAATCCTAACAAGTACGCTAACACTGACCCGCGCTCTCACAACTACGCTCCCACTCAAGCGTTGTCGTACCCTCACCTGGACCCTAAACCGTCCCCGTCCCCTAAACCTAACCCTAGCCCGAACCCTAACCGTAACACTTCCCCGAAGCCTGACCCTCCCCCGTCCCCTAATCCTAACCCGTACTCTAACACTAACCCTCGCCCTCACACGTACGCTCCCCCTAAAGCGTTGTCGTACCCTCACCTGGACCCTAAACCGTCCCCGTCCCCTATCCCTAACCCTAGCCTCTCCCTAACCCTAACCCTTCCCCGAAGCCTGACCCTCACCCGTCCCCTAATCCTAACCCGTACGCTCACAATAACCCGCGCCCTCACACTTACGCTCCCCCTAAAGCGTTGTCGTACCCTCATCTGGACCGTAAACCGTCCCGGTCCCCTAACCCTAATCCTACCCCGAACCCTAACCCTAACACTTCCCCGAATCCTGACCCACACCCGTCCCCTAATCCTAACCCGTACGCTAACACTAACCCGCGCCCTCACACGTACGCTCCCCCTAAAACGTTGTCGTACCCTCACCTGGACCCTACACCTTCCCCGTCCCCTAACCCTAACCTTAACCCGAACCCTAACCCTAACCCTTCCCCGAAGCCTGACCCTCACCCGTACCCTAATCCTATCACGTACGCTAACACTAACCCACGCCCTCACACGTACGCTCCCCCTAAAGCGTTGTCATACACTCACCTGTACCCTAAACCGTCCCCGTCCCCTAACCCTAACCCTAGCCTGTCCCTAACCCTAACACTTCCCCGAAGCCTGACCCTCACCCAGCCCCTAATCCTAAACCGTAGGCTAACAATAACCCACACCCTCACACGTACGCTCCCCCTAAAGCGTTGTCGTATCCTCACATGGACCCTAAACCGTCCCTCTCCCCTAACACTAACCCTAGCCCGAACCCTAACCCTTACCCTTCCCCGAAGCCTGACCCTCACCCGTCCCCTAATCCTAACCCGTACGTTAACACTAAACCGCAATCTCACACATACGCTCCCCCTAAAACGTTTTCGTACCCTCACCTGGACCCTAAACCGTCCCCGACCCCTAAGCCTAACCCTAGCCCGAACCCTAACCCTAACCCTACCCCGAAGCCTGATACTCACGCGTCCCCTAATCCTAACCCGTATGCTCACGCTAACCCGTGCCCTCACACGTACGCTCCCCCTAAAGCGTTGTCGTACCCTCACCTGAAACCTAAACCATCCCCATCCCCTAACCCTAACCCTAGACCAAAACCTAAGCCTAAATCTTCCCCGAAGCCTGACCCTCACCCGTCCCCTCATCCTAACCCGTACGCTCACGCTAACCCGCGCCCTCACACATACGCTCCCCGTAAAGCATTGTCGTACCGTCACCTGGACCCTAAACCTTCCCCGTCCCCTAACCCTAAACCTAGCCCGAACCCTAACCCTAACACTTCCCCGAAGCCTGACCCTCACCCGTCCCCTAATCCTAACCCGTATGCTCACGATAACCCGCGCCCTCACACGTACACTCCCCCTAAAGAATTGTCGTACCCTCATATGGTCCCTGAACCGTCCCCGTCCCCTAACCCTAACCCTAGCCCGAACCCTAACCCTAACCCTTCGCCGAAGCCTAACCCTCACCCGTTCTGTAAACCTAAGCCGTACGCTAACACTAACCCGTGCCCTCACACGTACGCTCACCCTAAACCGTTGTCGTACCCTCACCTGGACTCTAAACCGTCCCCGTCCCCTAACCCTAACCCTAGCCCGAACCCTAAACCTAACCCTTCCCCGAAGCCTTCCCCTCACCCGTACCCTAATCCTAACCCGTACGCTAACACTAACCCATACCCTCACTCGTACGCTCACCCTAAACCATTGTTGTACCCTCACCTGGACCCTAAACCGTTCCCGTCCCCTAACCTTAACCCTAGCCCGGACCCTAATCCTAACCCTTCCCCGAAGCCTTCCCCTCACCTGTCCCCTAATCCTAACCCGTAAGCTAACACTAACCCGTGCCCTCACACGTTTGCTCCCCCTAAACCGTTGTCCTACCCTCACTTGGACCCTAAAAGGTCCCCGTCCCCTAACGATAACCCTAACCCTTAACCGAAGCCTTACCCTAACACGTCCGCTAATCCTAACCTGTACACCAACACTAACCCATGCCCTCACACGTACGCTCAGTCTAAACCACTGTCGTACCCTAACCTGTCCCCTAAAATGTCCCCGTCCCCTAACCTTAACCGTAACCCTAACCCTTACCCTTTCCCGAAGCCTTACCCTAACCCGTCCCCTAATCCTAACCCGTACGCTAACACTAGTCCCTGCCCTCACACGTACGCTCCCCGTAAACCGTGGTCATACCCTCACCGGGACCCTAAACCTTCCCCGTCCCCTAACCCTAAGCCTAACCCGAACCCTAACCCTAACCCTTCCCCGAAGCCTTCCCCTCACCCGTCCTCTAATCCTAACCCGTACACTAACACTAACCCGTGGCCTTACACGTACGCTCCCCCTAAACCGTTGTCGTACCCTCACCTGGACCCTAAACCGTCCCTGTCCCCTAACCCTAACCCTAGCCCGAACACTAAACCTAACCCTTCCCCGAAGCCTTCCCCTCACCCATCCCGTAATTCTAAGCCGTACGCTAACACTAACCTGTGCCCTCACACGTACGCTCACCCTAAACCATTGTCGTACCCTCACCTGGACTCTAAACCGTCCCCGTCCCAGTCCCCTAACCCTAACCCTAACACTTACCCGAAGCCTTACACTAACCCGTCCCCTAATCCTAACCCGTACGCTAACACTAAACCGTGCCCTCACACGTACACTCACCCTAAACCGTTGTCGTACCCTAACCTGTCCCCGAAATGGTCCCCATCCCCTGACCCTAAACCTACACCTACCCAAAGCCTTACCCTAACCCATCCCCTAATCCTAACCTGTACCAAAACGATAACCCATGCCCTCACACATACACTCACACTAAACCAATGTGGTACCCTAACCTGTACCCCAAACAGTCCCCGTCCCCTAACCCTAACCCTAGCCCGAACCATAACCCTAACCCTTCCCCGAAGCCTGACCCTCACCCGTCCCCTAATCCTAACCCGTACGCTAACACTAACCCATGCCCTCACACGTACGCTCCCCCTAAACTGTTGTCATACCCTCACCTGGACCCTAAACAGTCCCCGTCCCCATAACCCTAACCCTAACTCTTACCTAAAGCCTTACCCTAACCCGTCCGCTAATCCTAACCTGTATGCCAACACTATCCCATGCCCTCACACGTACGCTCACCCTAAACCGTTGTCGTACCCTAACCTGTCCACTAAAATGTCCCCGTCCCCTAACCCTAACCCTAACCCTAACCCTTACCCTTACCCGAAGCCTTACCCTAACCCGTCCCCTAATCCTAACCCGTACGCTCACAATAACCTGTGCCCTCACATGTACGCTCACCCTAAACCGTTGTCATACCCTAACCTGTCCACTAAACCGTCTCCGTCCCCTAACCCTAAGCCTAACCTAACCCAAACCCTTACCCAGAGTCTTACCATAACCAGTCCCCTAATCCTAACCGTACACTAACACTAACCCATGCCCTCACACGTACGCTCACCCTAAACCGTTTTCATACCCTCACCTATCCCCTAAACCGTCTCCGTCCCCTAACCCTAACCCTAACCCTAACCCTTACCCGAAGACTTACCCTAACCCGTCCCCTAATCCTAACCCGTAAGCTAACACTAACCCGTGCCCTCACACATACGCTCATCCTAAACCGTTGTCGTACCCTAACCTGTCCTGTAAACCATCCCCATCCCCTTACCCTAACCCTAAAGCTAACACTAACCCTTACCCGAAGCCTTACGCTAACCCGTCCCCAAATCCTAACCGGTACGCTAACACTAACCCGTGCCCTCACACGTACGCTCACCCTAAACCGTTGTCGTACAGTAACCTGTCCCCTAACCCGTCCCCTAATCCTAACCCTAACCCTAACCCTTACACGAAGCCTTGCAGTAACCCGATCCCTAAACCTAACCCGTACGCTAACACTAAACCGTGCCCTTACACGTACGCTCACTCTAAATCTTTGTTGTACCCTAACCTGTCCCTTAAACCGTCCCCATCCCCGTCCACTAACACTAACCTTAACCCTAAACCTAACCCTTACCCGAAGCCTTACCCTAACCTGTCCCCTAATCCTAAACCATACGCTGACACTAACCCGTGCCCTCACACGTAAGCTCACCATAAACCGTTGTCGTACCCTAACCTGTCCCCTAAACCGTCCCCATTCCCTAACCCTAAACCTAACCCTAAACCTAACCCTTACCTTAAGCCTTACCGTAACCCGTCCTCTAATCCTAACCCATACGCTAACACTAACCGGCGCCGTCACACGTACGCTCACCCTAAAACCTTGTCGTACCCTAACCTGTCCCCTAAACCGTCCCCGTCACCTAACCTTAACCCTAAACCTAACCCTTACCCAAAACCTTACACTAACCCGTCCCCTAATCCTAACCCGTATGCTAACACTAACCTGTGGCCTCAAACGTATGCTCACCCTAAAGCGCTGTCGTACCCTAACCTGTCCCCTAAACCGTCCCCATCCCATAACCCTAACCCTAACCCTAACCCTAACCCTAAACTTACCCGAAGCCTTACCTTAAACCATCCCCTAATCCTAACCCAGACGCTAACACTAACCCATACCCTCACACGTACGCTCACCCTAAACCGTTGTCGTACCCTAACCTGTCCCCTAAACCGTCCCCATCGCCTAACCCTAACCTTAACACTAACCCTAACCCTAAACCTTAAACGAAGCCTCACCCTAACCCGTCCCTTAATCCTAACCCGTACGCTAACACTAACCCATGCCCTCACATGTACGCTCACTCTAAACAGTTGTCGTACCCTAACCTGTCCCCTAAACTGTCCCTGTCTCCTAACCCTAACTCTAATCCTAACCCTAACCCTTACCCGAAACCTTACCCTAACCCGTCCCCTAATCCTAACCCGTACGCTAACACTAACCCGTGCCCTCACACGTACGCTCACCCTGAACCGTTGTTGTACCCTAATCTATCCCCTAAACTGTCCCTGTCCCCTAACCCTAACCCATACCCAAAGCCTTACCCTAACCCGTCCCCTAATCCTAACCCGTACGCTAACACTAACCCATGCCCTCATACGTACGGTCACCCTAAACCGTTGTCGTACCCTAACCTGTCCCCTAAACCGTCCCCATCCCCTAACCCTAACCTTAACCCTAAACCTAACCCTAACACTTACCCGAAACGTTACACTAACCCGTCCCCTATTCCTAACACGTACGCTAACACTATCCCATGCCCTCACGCGTACGCTCACCCTAAACCGTTGTCGTACCCTACCCTGTCCCCTAAACCGTCCCCGTCCCTTAACCCTAACCCTAATCCTCACCCTAACTGAACCCCTAATCCTAACCCATACGTTAACACTAACTCATGCCCTCACACGTACGCTCACCCTAAACTGTTTTCATACACTTACCTGTACGCTAAACTGTCCTGGTCCCCTAACCCTAACCTTAACCCTAACCCTAACACTTATCCGAAGCCTTACTCTAACCCGTCCCATAATCCTAACCCGTACGCTAACACTAACCTGTGCCCTCACACGTATGCTGACCCTAAACCGTTGTCGTACACTAACCTGTCCCCTACACCATCCTCGTCCCCTAACCCTAACCCTAACACTAACCCTAAACCTTACCCGAACCCTTACCTTAACCCATCCCCTAATGCTAACCCATATGCTAACACTAACCCATACCCTAACACGTACGCTCACCCTAAACCGTTGTCGTACCCTACCATGTCCCCTAAACCATCCCAGTCCCCTAACCCTAACCCTAACCCTTACCCGAAGCCTTACACGAACCCGTCCCATAATCCTAACCCGTACGCTAACACCAACCTGTGCCCTCACACGTACGCTCACCCTAAACCATTATCGTACCCTAACCTGTCCCGTAAACCGTCCCCGTCCCCTAACCCTAACCTTAACCCTAAACCTAACCCTAACACTTACCCGAAACCTTACACTAACCCGTCCCCTATTCCTAACACGTACGCTAACACTATCCCATGCCCTCAAGCGTATGCTCACCCTAAACTGTTGTCATACCCTACCCTGTCCCCTAAACCGTCCCTGTCCCTTAACCCTAACCCTAATCCTCAACCTAACTGAACCCCTAATCCTAACCCATACGTTAACACTAACTCATGCCCTCACACGTACGCTCACCCTAAACTGTTTTCCTACACTTACCTGTACCCTAAACCGTCCCGGTCCCCTAACCCTAACCCTAACCCTAACCTTAACACTTATCCGAAGCCTTACTCTAACCCGTCCCATAATTTAACCCGTACACCCATACTAACCCGTGCCCTCACACGTATGCTGACCCTAAACCGTTTTCGTACACTAACCTGTCCTCTATACCATCCCCGTCCCCTAACCCTAACCCTAACCCTAACCCTTACCCGAACCCTTACCTTAACCCGTCCCCTAATGCTAACCCGTACGCTAACACTAACCCATACCCTAACACGTATGCTCACCCTAAACCGTTGTCATACCCTACCGTGTCCCCTAAACCATCCCAGTCCCCTAACCCTAACCCTAACCCTAACACTTACCCGCAGCCTTACACGAACCTGTCCCATAATCCTAACCCGTACGCTAACACCAACCCGTGCCCTCACACGTACACTCACCCTAAAACATTATCGTACCCTAACCAGTCACCTAAACCATCCCCGTCCCCTAACCCTAACCCTAAGCCTTATCAGAAGCCTTACCCTAACCAGTCCCCTAATACCAAACCGTACGCTAACACTAACCTGTGCCCTGACACGTACACTCACCCTAAACCGTTGTCGTACCCTAACCAGTCCCCTAAACCGTCTCCGTCCCCTAACACTAACCCTAACCCAAAGCCTTAACCTTACCCGTCCCCTCATCCTAACTCGTACGCTAACACTAACACGTGCCCTCTCACTTACGCTCACCCTAAACCATTGTCATACCCGAACCTGTCCCCTAAAACGTCCCCGTCCCATAACCCTAACCCTAACCCTTACCCGAAGCCTTACCCTAACCCGTCCCCTAATCCTAACCCGAACGCTAACACTAACCCATGCCCTGACATGTACTCTCACCCTAAACCATTGTCATACACTATCCTGTCCCCTAAACCGTCCCCGTCCCCTAACCCTAACCCTAAACCTAACACTTACCCGAAGCCTTACCCTAACCCGTCCCCTAATCCTAACCCATACGCTAACACTAACCCGTGCCCTCACACGTACGCTCACCCTAAACCGTTGTTGTACACTAACCTGTCCCCTAAACCGTCCCTGTCCCCTAACCCTAACCTTAACACTCACCCTAACCCTAACCCTTAAACGAAGCCTTACCTTAACCCGTCCCCTAATCCTAACCCGTACGCTAACACTAACCCATTCTCTCACACGTATGTTCAACCTAAACCGTTGTCGGACCCTAACCTATCCCCTAAACCGTCCCCGTCCCCTAACCGTAACCTTAACACTAACCCTAACCCTAATCCTTAACCGAAGCCTTACCCTAACCCGTCCCCTAATCCTAAGCCGTACGCTAACATTAACCCCTGCCCTCACACGTATGCTCACCCTAAACCATTGGCGTATGCTATCCTGTCCCCTAAACCGTCCCCATCCCCTAACCCTAACCCTAACCCTTACCCGAAGCCTTATCCTAACCCGTCACCTAATCCTAACCCGTACGCTAACACTAACCCATACCCTCACACGTACGCTCACCCTAAACCATTGTCGTACCCTAACCTGTCCCCTGAACCGTCCCCATCCACTAACCCTAACCCTAACCCTAACGCTTACCCGAACCCTTACCCTAACCCATCCCCTAATCCTAACCCGTACGCTAACACTAACCCATGCTCTCACACATACGCTCACCCTAAACCATTGTCATACCCTAACCTGTCCCCTAAACCGTCCCCGTCCCCTAACCCTAACCCTAACTCTAACCCTAACCCTAACCCTTACCCGAAGCCTTACACTAACCCGTCCCCTAATCCTAAACCATACGCTAACACTAACTTGTGCCCTCACATGTACGCTCACCCTAAACCGTTATCATACCCTAACCTGTCCCCTAAAGCGTCCCCGTCCCCCAACCCTAACCCTAACCCTAAACCCTCCCCATCCCCTAACCCTAACCCTAACCCTAACCCTAACCCTTACCCGAAGCCTTATCCTAAGCTGTCACCTAATCCTAACCCATACGCTAACACTAACCCGTGCCCTCACACGTATGCTCACCCTAAACCATTGTCGTACCCTAATCTGTCCCATAAACCATCCCCGTCCCCTAACCCTAACCCTAACCCTTACCCAAAGACGTAACCTAACACGTCCACTAATCCTAACCCTTACGCTAACACTAAACCGTGCCCTCATGCGTGCGCTCACCCTAAACCGTTGTCATACCCTAACCTGTCCCCTAAACCATCCCCGTCCCCTAACCCTAACACTTACCCTAAGCCTTACCCTAAACCGTCCCCTATTGCTAACCCATACGCTAACACTAATCCGTGCCCTCACACGTACACTCACCCTAAACCGTTGGCGTACACTAACCTGTCCCGTTAACCATCCCCGTCCCCTAACCCTCACCATAACCCTAACCCTAACCCATACCCAAAGCCTTACTCTATCCCGTCCCCTAATCCTAACCCGTACGCTAACACTAACCCATGCCCTCAGATGTACGCTCACCCTAAACCGTTGTCGTACCCTAACCTGTCCCCTAAACCATCCCCGTCCCCTAACCCTAACCCTAAACCTAACCCTAACACTTACCCGAAGCCTTACCCTAACCCGTCCCCTTATCCTAACCTGTACGCTAAGACTAACCCGTTCCCTCACACGTATGCCTACCCTAAACCATTGTCGTACCCACACCTGTTCCCTAAACAGTCCCCGTCCCCTAATACTAACACTAACCCTAACCCGAAGCCTTACCCTAACCCATCACCTAATCCTAACCCGTAGGCTATCACTAACCCCTGCCTTCACATGTACGCTCACCCTAAACCGTTGTCGTACCCTAACCTGTACCCTAAACCGTCCCCGTCCCCTAACCCTAACCCTAACCCTTACCCAAAGCCTTACCCTAACCCGTCCCCTAATCCTAACCCGTAAGCTAACACTAACCCGTGCCCTCAAACGTACCCTCACCCTAAACCATTGTCGTACGTTAACCTGTCCCCTAAACCGTCCCCGTCCCCTAACACTAACCCTAATCCTATCCCTAACTCGTCCCCTAATCCTAACCCATATGTTAACACCAACTCGTGCCCTCACACGTATACTCACCCTAAACCGTTTTCATACCCTAACCTGTACCCTAAACCATCCCCGACCCCTAACCCTAACCCTAACCTTAACCCTTACCTGAAGCCTTACCCTAAACCATCCCCTAATCCTAATCCATACGCTAACACGAACCTGTGCCCTCACACGTACGCTCACCCTAAAACGTTGTCGTACCGTAACCTGTCCGCTAAACCGTCCCCGTCCCCTAACCCTAAACCTAACCCTAACCCTTACCCGAATCCTTACCCTAAACCATCCACAAATCCTAACCCGTATGCTAACACTAACCCGTGCCCTTACACGTACGCTCACCCTAAACCGTTGACTTACCCTAACCTGTCCCCTAAACCATCCCCGTCCCCTAACCCTAACACTAACCCTAACCCGTCCGCTAATGCTAATCTATACGCTAACACTAACCTGTGCTCTCAGACGTACGCTCACCCTAAACCGTTGTTGTACCCTACCCTGTCCCCTAAACCATCCCCGTACCCTAAGCCTAACCCTAACCCTAAACCTTACCCGAAGCCTTAATCTAACCCGTCCCCTAATCCTAACCTGTATGCCAACACTAACCCATGCCCTCACACTTACGCTCACCCTAAACCATTGTCGTACCCTAACCTGTCCCCTAAACCATCCCCATCCCCTAACCCTAACCCTAACCCTTACCAGAAGTCTTACCCTAACCCGTACCCTAATCCCAAACCGTACTCTAACACTAACCTGTGCCCTCACACGTACGCTCACCACAGACCGTTGTCGTACCCTAACCTGTCTCCTAAACCATCCCCGTCCCCTAACCAACCCTAACCTGAAGCCTTAACATAACCCGTCCCCTAATCCTAACCCGTACGCTAACACTAACCCGTGCCCTCACACGTACGCTCACCCTAAACCGTTGTCATACCCTACCGGGTCCCCTAAACCATCCCTGATCCCTAACCCTAACCCTAATCCTAAACCTTACCCAAAGCCTTACCCTAACCCGTCCCCTAATCCTAACCCGTACGCTAACACTAACCCGTGCCCTCACACGTACGCTCACCCTAAACCGTTGTCGTACCCTAACCTGTCCCCTAAACCGTCCCCGACCCCTAACTCTAACCCTAACCCTAACCCTTACCCGAAGCCTTACCCTAACCCATTCCCTAATCCTAACGCGTACGCTAACACTAACCCATGCCCTCACACGTACGCTCACCCTAAACCATTGTCGTACCCTAACATGTCCCCTAACTGTCCCCGTCCCCGTCCCCTAATCCTAACCCTAACCCTAACACTTACCCGAAGCCTTACCCTAAACCGTGCCCTAATCCTAACCCGTACGCTAAGACTAACCCGTGCCCTCACACGTACGCTTACCCTATACCACTGTCGTACCCTAACCTGTTCCCTAAACGTTCCCTTCCCCTAACCCTAACACTGACCCTTACCCGAAAACTTACCCTAACCCGTACGCTAACACTAACCCATGCCCTCACACGTACGCTCAACCTAAAACGTTGTCTTACCCTAACCTGTCCCCTAAACCGTCCGCATCCAATAACCCTAACCCTAACCCTAACCCTAACCCTAACCGTTACCCGAAGCCTTACCCTAACCCATCCCCTAATCCTAACCCGTTTGCTAACACTAACCCGTGCCGTCACACGTACACTCATGCTAAACTGTTGGCGTACCCTAACCTGTCCCCTAAACCGTCCCCGTCCCCTAACCCTAACCATAACCCTAACCATAACCCTTACCCGAAGCCTTACACGAACCCGTCCCATAATCCTAACCCGTACGCTAACACCAACCCGTGCCCTCACACGTATGCTCACCCTAAACCATTATCGTACCCTAACCTGTCCCGTAACCGTCCCCATCCCGTAACCCTAGCCCTAACCCTAAACCTAACCCTAACACTTACCCGAAAGCTTACCCTAACCTGTCCCCTAATCCTAACACGTACGCTAACACTATCCCATGCCCTCACACGTACGCTCACCCTAAACCGTTGTCGTACCCTACCCTGTCCCCTAAACTGTCCCCGTCCCTTAACCCTAACCCTAATCCTCACCTTAACTGGTCCCCTAATCCTAACCCATACGTTAACACTAACTCATACCCTCACACGTACGCTCACCCTAAACTGTTTTCATACAGTTACCTGTACCCTAAACCGTCCCGGTCCCCTAACCCTAACCCTAACCCTAACCCTAACACTTATCCAAAGCCTTACTCTAACCCGTCCCATAATCCTAACCCGTACGCTAACACTAACCTGGGCCCTCACATGTACGCTGACCCTAAACCATTGTCGTACCCTAACCTGTCCCCTATACCATCCCCGTCCCCTAACGCTAACCCTAACACTAACCCTAACCCTTACCCGAAACCTTACCTTAACCCGTCCCTTAATGCAAACCCGTACGCTAACACTAACACATACCCTAACACGTACGCTCACCCTAAACCGTTGTCGTACCCTACCGTGTCCCCTAAACCATCCCAGTCCCCTAACCCTAACCCTAACCCTAAACCTTACCCGAAGCCTTACCCTAACCCGTCCCCTAATCCTAAACCGTACGCTAACACTAACCCGTGCCCTCACACGTACGCTCACCCTAAAACATTATCGTACCCTAACCAGTCACCTAAACCATCCCCGTCCCCTAACCCTAACCCTAACCCTAAGCCTTACCAGAAGCCTTACCCTAACCAGTCCCCTAATACCAAACCGTACGCTAACACTAACCTGTGCCCTGACACGTACACTCACCCTAAACCGTTGTCGTACCCTAACCTGTACCCTAAACCATCACCGTCCCCTAACCCTAACCTAACCCGAAGCCTTAACCTTACCCGTGCCCTCATCCTAACCCATACGCTAACACTAACACGTGCCCTCACACTTACGCTCACCCTAAACCATTGTCATACCCGAACCTGTCCCCTAAAACGTCCCCATCCCATAACCCTAACCTTAACCCTAACCCTTACCCAAAGCCTTACCCTAACCCGTCCCCTAAACCTAACCCGTACGCTAACACTAACCCATTCTCGCACAAGTACGCTCAACCTAAACCATTGTCGTACCCTAACCTATCCCCTAAACCATCCCCATCCCCTAACCCTACCCCTAAACCTTACCCGAAGCCTTACCGTAAACCGTCCCCTAATCCTAACCCGTACGCTAACACTAACCCGTGCCCTCACATGTACGCTCACCCTAAACCATTGGCGTACCCTAACCTGTCCCCTATACAGTCCCCGTCCCCGTCCCCTAACCCTAACCCTAACCCTTACCCGAAGCCTTATCCTAACCTGTCACCTAATCGTAACCCGTACGCTAACACTAACCCGTGCCCTCACATGTACGCTCACCCTAAACCATTGTCGTACCCTAACCTGTCCCCTAAACCGTCCCCATTCCCTAACCCTAACCCTAAACCTAACGCTTACCCGAAGCCTTACCCTAACCCGTCCCCTAATCCTAACCAGTACGCTAACACTAACCAGTGCCCTAACAAGTACGCTCACCCTAAAACGTTGTCGTACCCTAACCTGTCCCCTAAACCGTCCCCGTCCCCTAGCCCTAACCCTAAACCTAACACTTACCCGAAGCCTTACCCTAACCTGTCCCCTATTCCTAACCCGAACCCTAACACTATCCCGTGTCCTCATGCGTACGCTCACCCTAAACCGTTGTCGTAACCTAACCTGTCTCCTAAACCGTCCCCGTCCCCTAACCCTAACCCTAATCCTAACCCTAACTCGACCCCTAATCCTAACCCATACGCTAACACTAACTTGTGCCCTCACACGTACGCTCACCCTAAACCGTTTTCATACCCTAACCTGAACCCTAAACCGTCCTCGTCCCCTAACCCTAACCCTAACACTAACCCTAACCCTTACCCGAAACCTTACCCTAACCCGTTCCCTAATCCTAACCCATACGCTAACACTAACCCATGCCCTCACACGTACGCTCACCCTAAACCGTTGTCATACCCTACCCTGTCCCCTAAACCATCCCTGATCCCTAACCCTAACCCTAATCCTAAACCTTACCCAAAGCCTTACCCTAACCCGTCCCCTAATCCTAACCCGTACGCTAACACTAACCCGTGCCCTCACACGTACGCTCACCCTAAACCGTTGGTGTACCCTAACCTGTCCCCTAAACCATCTCCGTCCCCTAACCCTCACCATAACCCTAACCCTAACCCTAACCCGTACCCGTACCCAAAGCCTTACTCTATCCCATCCCCTAATCCTAACCTGTATGCTAACACTAACCCATGCCCTCAGATGTACGCTCACCCTAAACCGTTGTCGTACCCTAACCTGTCCCCTAAACCATCCCCGTCCCCTAACCCTAACCCTAAACCTAACCCTTACCCAAAGCCTTACCCTAACCCGTCCCCTAATCCTAACCCGTACGCTAACACTATCCCGTGCCCTCACGCATACGCTCACCCTAAACCATTGTCATATCCTAACCTGTCCCCTAAACCGTCCACGTCCCCTAACCCTAACTCTAATCCTAACCCTAACTCGTCCCCTAATCCTAACCCATATGCTAACACTAACTCGTGCCCTCACACGTACGCTCACCCTAAACCGTTTTCATACCCTAACATATACCCTAAACCGTCCCCATCCCCTAACCCTAACCCTAACCCTAACACTTACCCGAAGCCTTACCCTAACCCGCCCCCTAATCCTAAACCGAACGCTAAGACTAACCCGTGCGCTCACACGTATGCTCACCCTAAACCGTAGGCGTACCCTAACCTGTCCCTTAAACCATCCCCTTCCCCTAACCCTCACCATAATCCTAACCCTAACCCTAACCCTAACCCGTACCCAAAGCCTTAATCTATCCCGTCCCCTAATCCTAACCTGTATGCTAACACTAACCCATGCCCTCAGATGTACGCTCACCCTAAACCGTTGTCGTACCCTAACCTGTCCCCTAAACCGTCCCCATCCCCTAACACTAACCCTAAACCTAACCCTAACCCTTACCCGAAGCCTTATCCTAATCGTCCCCTAATCCTAACCCGTACGCTAACACTAACACGTGCCCTCACACGTACACTCACCCTAAACCATTGACGTACCCTAACCTGTCCCATAAACCATCCCCGTTCCCTAACCCTAACCCTAACCCTAAACCTAACCCTAACGCTTACCCAAAGCCTTACCCTAACCCGTCCCCTAATCCTAACCCATACGCTAACACTAACCAGTGCCCTCACACGTACGCTCACCCTAAACCGTTGTCGTACCCTAACCTGTCCCCTAAACCATCCCTGTCCCCTAACACTAACCCTAAACCTAACCCTTACCCAAAGCCTTACCCTAACCCGTCCCCTAATCCTAACCCGTACGCTAACACTATCCCATGCCCTCACACGTACGCTCACCCTAAACCGTTGTCATATCCGAACCTGTCCCCTAAACCGTCCCCGTCCCCTAACCCTAACTCTAATCCTAACCCTAACTCGTCCCCTAATCCTAACCCATATGCTAACACTAACTTGTGCCCTCACACGTACGCTCAACCTAAAACGTTGTCGTACCCTAACCTGTCCCCTAAACCGTCCCCATCCAATAACCCTAACCTTAACCCTAACCCTTACCAGAAGCCTTATCCTAACCCGTCCCCTAATCCTAACCCGTATGCTAACACTAACCCGTGCCCTCACACGTATGCTCACCCTAAACTGTTGTCGTACCCTAACCTGTCCCCTAAACCGTCCCCGTCCCCTAACCCTAACCCTTAGCTGAAGCCTTACCCTAACCCGTCCCCTGATACTAACCCGTACACTAACACTAATCCGTGCCCTCACATGTACGTTCACCCTAAACCGTTGTCGTACCCTAACCTGTGCCCTAAACCGTCCCAATTCCCTAACCCTAACCCTAACCCTAACCCTTTCCCGAAGCCTTACCCTAAACCATCCCCTAATCCTAACCCGTATGCTAACACTAACCCGTGCCATTACACGTACGTTTACCGTAAACTGTTGATGTACCCTAACCTGTCCCCTAAACCATACCCATCCCCTAACCCTAACACTAACCCTAACCCTTACCCGAAGACGTAACCTAACCCATCCACTAATCCTAACCCTTACGCTAACACTAAACCGTGCCCTCACGCATACGCTCACCCTAAACCGTTGTCGTACCCTAACCTGTCCCCTAAACCGTCCCCGACCCCTAACTCTAACCCTAACCCTAACCCTTACCCGAAGCCTTACCCTAACCCATTCCCTAATCCTAACGCGTACGCTAACACTAACCCATGCCCTCACACGTACGCTCACCCTAAACCATTGTCATACCCTAACGTGTCCCCTAAACCGTCCCCGTCCCCTAACCCTAACCCTTACCTGAAGCCTTACCCTAACCCTACCCTAATACTAACCCATACTCTAACACTAATCCGAGCCCTCACACGTACGCTCACCCTAAACCGTTGTCGTACCCTAACCTGTCCCTTAAACCATCCCCATCCCCTAACCCTAACCCTAACCCTTACCTGAAGCCTTACCCTAACCCATTCCCTAATTCTTACCTGTTCGCTAACACTAACCTTTGCCGTCACACGTACGCTCACCCTAAACCGTTGTCGTACCCTAACCTGTCCCCTAAACCGTCCCCGTCCCCTAACCCTAACCCTAACCCGTCCACTAATCCTAACCCTTACTCTAACACTAACCCGTGCCCTCACACGTATGCTTACCCTAAACCATTGTCGTACCTTAACCTGTACCCAAAACCGTCCCTGTCCACCTAATCCTAACAGTAACCCTAACCCTTACCTAACCCTAACCCCTAGCGAAGCCTTACCCTAACCCGTCCCCTAATCCTAACCCGTACAATAACACTAACCCGTGCCTTCACACTTACGCGCACCCTAAACCGTTGTTGTACACTTACCTGTCCCCTAAACTGTCCCCGTCCCCTAACCCTATCCCTAACCCTTACCCGAAGCCTTACCCTAACCCGTCCCCTAATCCTAACAAGTACGCTAACACTAACCCATACCCTAACACGTACGCCTCACCCTAAACCTTTGTCGTACCCTAACCTGTACCGTAAACCGTCCCCGTCCCCTAACCGTAACCCTAACCCTTACCCGAAGCCTTACCCTAACCCGTCCCCTAATCCTAACCCGTACGCTAACACTAACCCATATCCTAACACTTATGCTCACCCTAAACCGTTGTTGTACACTAACCTGTGCCCTAAACTGTCTCCATTCCCTAACCCTAACCGTACCCCTTACTGGAAGCCGTACCCTAAACTTTCCCCTAATCCTTACCCGTACGCTGACACTATCCTGTACCCTAACATGTATGCTCACCCTTAACCATTGTCGTACCCTAAACTGTACCCTAATCCGACCCTGTCCCCTAACCCTAACCCTTACCCGAAGCCTTACCCTAACCCGTCCCCTAATCCTAACCCGTACGCTAACACTAACCCATATCCTAACACTTATGCTCACCCTAAACCGTTGTTGTACACTAACCTGTGCCCTAAACCGTCTCCATTCCCTAACCCTAACCGTACCCCTTACTGGAAGCCGTACCCTAAACTTTCCCCTAATCCTTACCCGTACACTGACACTATCCTGTACCCTAACATGTATGCTCACCCTTAACCATTGTCGTACCCTAAACTGTACCCTAATCCGACCCTGTCCCCTAACCCTAACACTTACCCGAGGCCTTACACTAACTCGTCCCCTAATCCTAAGCCATACCCTAACACTAACCTGTACTCTAATACCTATGCTCACCCTAAACCGTTGTTGTACCCTAACATGTACCCTAAACCGTCCCTGTCCCATAAGCCTAACCCTAACCTTTACCCGAAGCCTTACCTTAACCTGTCCACTAATCCTAACCCGTATGCTAACACTAACCCATGCCCTAACATGTACACTCACCCTAAACCATCGTCGTTCCCTAACCTGTACCCTAAACCTTCCCAGTCCCCTAATCCTAATCTTAAACTTTACCTGAAGCCTTACCCTAACCCGTCCCCTAATTCTAACCCATATTCTAACACTAACACATACCCTAACATGTACGCTCACCCTAAACTCTTGTCGTACCCTAACCTGTACCCTAAACTTTCCCCGTCCCCTAACCCTTACCTGAAATCTTACCCTATCCGGTCCCCTAATCCTAACCCATACGCTAACTCTAACTCATACCCTAACACGAATGCTGACTCTCAACCATTGTCATACCCTAACCTGTTCCCTAAACGGTCACCGTCCCCTATCCCTAACGCTAACCCTAACCCTTACCCGAAGCCTTACCCTAACCCGTCCCCTAATCCTCACCCGTACGCTAACACTAACCCTTACCCTTACATGTACGCTATCCCTAAACTGTTGTCGTACCCTAACCTCTACCCTAAACCATCCCCATTCCCTAAACATAACCCTAACCTGAAGCATTACCCTAACACTTACCCTAATCCTAAACGGTACACTAACACTGACCTGTACCCTAACACTTTCACTCACCCTAAACCATTGTCGCATCCTAAACCATACCCGTTCCCTAACCCTAACCTTAACCCTAACCCTAAACCTACTTATAGCACTATAACTCAGGAAAATTAAAATAACAAGAAACAACCACCCCAAAGTTTAGGGCTGCTCTGTTTACAAGAGTCTCGACTACGGTACAAATTAAATATCCTTGAAAGAGAGAAATGGATAAAGACGTTTTCATACTTACGTACAATGGAACATCACTCAGCAATGAAATCAATGTCGTCCGGCCTGTACAAGCATAATGAATGGATTTAGGTACAATGATTCAAAGGAAATAAGTCACACAGATAAAGAAACTTATCATAAGATATCACTTATAGAGGGAATGTAAACTTGGCTACACATGAACTGAATTACAAAACAGAACAGAGTCTCACATTTAGAAAACAAACTTATGCTTTCTTAAGGGGAATGATGAGTTGGGGTGCTACGTAAAACCAGAGATTGAAATTAGCACAGATACTATTCCATAAGCCAAATATGTAATAGACGAGATATACTCCTTGCTCAACGAATTAGACTCAACACCGCCTATTCACTGCAGAGGAATATATCTGACAATAAGAATATTAAAACATATGTATTTATATGTCTCCGTAAGAGAATCAAGTGTGTGTAGAGCAGTATACACAGCCATGAAAATCAACTAAACCCCATTATTAAAATAAATTTCAAAAACAAAGACAGTGAAGGAGAGAAAGTTCTTAAATAATTCGTTCAGGGCTTGTGATGAAACTTGGATTTACCACATCCACACCCACAGCTGGGTGAGACATAAGGCAGGACATTTGGGGCTGAGAGGATTGGTGAGGTTCGGTGAGCAAATGGAGACCCTTTGAAGTAATACTGTATGCTACCCATTCCATGGGTCCCAACTCTCCTGGTTTAAGGGATTCTTCCTACAGCTAAAACATGCATGGGAAACCCAGAGGATTGTACACCATGTGATCGGGCAACGTTTCTAAACCGCATCTCATTTTTTGTCCCTTGGTACACGGGTTCGCCATTCCAGATGCTTTACTAAAAATCTCCCCAAGTGGAGAGTCTGTGCCTTAAAACTCCTGTTTAGCACAGTTAGCAGTTTCTGCAGAGGTTGAACGGGAATAGGGAGAACCAATGAGAGACTAGCTGTAGGTGTTTGGACGGTCACATTTCACTCTAATTTCCCACCAGGAAGAGGAATTAACAAAAGGCTCAGCATGCCGTGATGAAACCAGATTAGGGCCTGAAGCAATCCTGTGGTTTTCCTGCCAGCTCACAAGAAAGCGAGTTGAAGAAAGGACCTTAGGGGCGCTGTAATTCATAAACCTGCAGAGTTATAAATGACAGCTATCGTCCAAAAATATACTGAAGTAAGGCTGCAAAGAGGACTTGAAAGCACGGCACAATTGCAGGAAATATATTTCAGGAGGTAGATGGAAACTGCATTAAAACATATGAAAAGCGGCAGAACTTCGACAATGATGCACTTGGCCAAAAAATGCACATGCGTTTTTTCCTGAATATATCCAGGAAAAAACGCATACGGCCTTTTTAGCCAACCAAGGAAGCGTGCAATGGAAATCCACACTACAATGAAGTCTCACTTCCCACCGGTCAAATGGGCCATCTGAAAAAAGTGTAAAAACCGGAAAGGCAGGACAGGCCATGGAGAACAGGGAGCCTTGTTGTGCTGATGGGCGGGATGTAAATGGCCAACAGCCACTCTGGAGAAGTGTATGGTGTTTCCTGAAACCTCTAAAAAACAAAGCTACAGAGACCCGGGCACTTCCACCTATGACCCTATAGCTTAGGAAAATTAAAATCAACAAGACTCAGCCACCCCAAAGTTTAGGGCTGCTGTGTTTACAAGAACCTCGACAACGGAACAACTTAAGTATCCCAGAAAGAGAAAAATGGATAAAGAAGTTGTGGTACTTACATAGAATGGAATATCACTCTGCAATGAAATCAATGTCATCAGGCCCATAGCAGCATAATGAGTGGATTTAGGTAAGATGATTCTGAGTGAAATAAGTCACACAGAAAAAGAAACTAGTCATAAGATATCACTTATAGAGGGAATGTAAACTTGGCTACACATGAACTGAATTACAAAACAGAACAGAGTCTCACATTTAGAAAACCAACTTATGCTTGCTTAAGGGGAAAGGTGAGTTGGGGTGCTGCATAAAACCAGAGATTGAAATGAGCACAGATACCGTTCCATAAGCCAGTAATAGACAAGATATACTCCTTGTTCAACGAAGTGGACTCAACACCCCCTATTCACTGCAGAGGAATATATCTGACTAGTAAGAATCTTAAAACCTATGTGTTTATATGTCTCCATAAGAGGATCAAGTGTGCATCGAGCGGCATAAACACAGCAGTGAAAATCAGCTAAACCCCATTATAAAAATAAATTTCAAAATCAAAACACAAAGACAGTGAAAGAGAGATAAATTCTTAAATAATTCGTTCAGGGCTTGTGACGAAACCTGGATTTACCACATCTACACCCACAGCTGGGAGAGACATAAGGCTGGACACTTGGGGCTGTGAGGATTGGTGAGGTTCGGTGAGCAAATGCAAACCCTTTGAAGTAGTACTGCGTGCTACCCATTCCATGGGTCCCAACTCTCCAGGTTTAAGGGATTCTTCCTACAGCTAAAACATGTGTGGGAAACCCAGAGGATGGTCCACAGTGTGATCGGGCAAGGTTTCTAAAACGCATCTCATTATTCGTCCGCTGGTACTCGGGTTCGCCATTCCAGGCGCTTTACTAACAATCTCCCCACTTGGAGAGTCAGTGCTTGTAACCTCCTGTTTGGCACACTCTGCAATTTCTGCGGAGGATGAACGGGAATAGGGAGAACCAATGAGAGACTAGCTGTAGGTGTTTGGACGGGCACATTTCACTCTAATTTCCCACCAGGATGTAGAATTAACCAAAGACTCAGCATGCCGTGCCGGAACCAGAATAGGGCCTGAAGCAATCCTGTTGATTTGTGGCCAGCTCACAGAAAGCGAGTTGAAAAAACGAGCTCAGGGGCACTGCAATTCACAAACCTGCAGAGTTATAAAGGACAACTATTGTCCAAAAATGTATTGAGGTATGGCTGTGAAGAGGACTTGAAACAAGGCACAATTGCAGGAAACAGATTTCAGGAGGTAGATTGGAATTGCATTTAAAGCATATGAAAAGCGGCAGATCTTCGGCAACGATGCACTTGGCCAAAAAGGGCGTATGCGTTTTTTCCTGAATATATTCAGGATAAAACGCATACGCCCTTTTTGGCCAACCAAGCAAGCGGGAAATTCAAATCTACACTACAAAGAAGTCTCATCCTAACACGTACCCTAACCCTATCCCGCTACCGTACCCTAACCTGTACCTGAGACCGTACCCGTTCCCTAACCCTAACCCTTACCGTAAGCTGTACACAAGCACTAACCCGTACACTAACATGTACCCTAACAGTAACACATAGTCATACACTAAACTTTATCCTTACCCTACCCCATATCCTAACCCTTTCCCTAAACCGTACCATAACCCGTACCCTAATCCTAACCCATCCCCTAACATTAACCCATAACCTAACCCGTACCCTAATCCTAACCCATACACTAACACGTACCCTAACCCTAACCCGTTGTCATACCCTAACCTGTAACCTAATCTGTACCCATTCCCTAACCCTAACCCTAACCTTTACACTATCCCGTACCATAATCCTAACCTGTACACTAACACTAAACTATACCTTAACACTTACCCTACTCCTAACCCGTGGTCATACCCTAAACTGTACCCCAAACCATACCCGTTCCCTAACCCTAACCCTAAACCTTACCCTAAACCATACCTTAATCCTAACCCGTACACTAACACTAAACTGTACCCTAACCCTAACCCTTTGTTGTTCCCTATACTGTACCCTAAACTGTACCCCTTCCTTAACACTAAACCTAACCCTAACCCTTACCCTAACCCATACCTAACACTAACCCATACACTAAACCTAACCATAACCCTGAATGTAAACCATACCCTAATCCTAACCCATACCCTAACACTAACCCATACCTTAACCCGTACCCTAACACTAAACCATAGCCATACCCTAAACTGTACCCTAACACTAACCCATACCACAACCATAACCTTAAACCATACTCTAAGCCGTACAATAATCCTAACCCGTATCCTAACCCTAAACCTTACCCTAAACCCTAATCCTTACCCTTAGCTTAATTTAGTTTTTTTGTATTTAAAAAAATATTTTCTTGGGTTAAAACAAACTAGCAGAACAACAAAATAGGGGGCTTCGCTGGTGGTGCGGTGGTTAGAATCTGCCTGCTAATGCAGGGGACACAGGTTCGAGCCCTGGTCTGGGAGGATCCCACATGCCATGGAGCAACTAGGCCCATAAGCCACAACCAGTGAGCCCTCGCATCTGGAGCCTGTGCTCTGCAACAAGAGAGGCCGCAATAGTGAGAGGCCCGCGCACCGAGATCAAGAGTGGCCCCCCACTTGCCACAACTAGAGAAAGCCCTCACACGGAAACTCAGACCCAACACAACAAAAATAAATAAATAAATAATAAACTCCTACCCCCCCCCCAGAAAAAGAACAACAAAATAAAACAGAAAGTAACCTGAGTGTCCCTCAAAAAGCTAAGTCTGAAATAGTTGGTACTTCTGTTCTATGGACTGTTATGTAGCCTATAAAAAGTGTGAGAGCTAAATCTGTTTTTCTACAGTGAGAAGCATGATATTCCAGATGTATAGAACACCTGAATAAAATGAGAACTCTACACATTATGCTGGTCGTTTCAGTAAATGGGAAAGGATGGCAAGTGGTAAAATATTATCTTTTCCTTTAATTTTTTAAATTTCACTTGTTACAAAGAACTTCAATTATAATTGTACTTTAAAAAAGTAACAATGGAAATTTAAAAGAAAAAATATATATTGTGTGTTCAGTTATGTTTCATAGAATTATGAAATGCTCCACCCTCTGGCCATTACCTGCAAAAGCAGCTTTAAAACCTATGCTAATTTTCACTTCATATGAACAAGTCCTGCAGGGCTGTAAAGGAAACCTGCTTTCATCATGTTTTGCAGGAGGTAAAGGTCAAAGTATTTCAAAATGTGGCACATATTTCAAGAAAACCATTTGAAGAACTAAGCTGTAATAACCGTTTGAAAAATAAAAGGACATGCCTGAAAGCTCAATTTCAAAGGATTATGAGACACATGCAAATCCAACCACACAGAGGTATCAGCTCACACCATTCAGAATAACCATCAGGAAAGAAACTACAAATGATCAATGCTGAAAAGGTTGTGGAGAAATGCATACCCTTAATTTGAAGTGGGACGTAACCTGGTAAGAGTCACTAATGGGAACAGGGTGGAGGTGCCTTTAAAAGGTAAACATTGAGCTACTATATGATCCAGCAGGCCCACTCCTGGGCCTATAACATAAGAAGACATAATTGGAAAGACACAGGCAGGCAAATCTGCACTGCAGCAGTATTACAATAGCCAAGACATGGAAGCAACCAAAAGTCCATCAACAGATGAGTGGACAAAGAGGAACTGTTACATATAGAGATGGAATATTAGCTCGGGAAAAAAATGAAACAATGCCATTTGCAGCACCATAGATGAGTCTAGAGGTAACCATGCAACTTGTAGTAAGTGAGAAAGCGAAAGACACCTAACGTATATCACTTATAGGTGTTACCTGAAAATTGATAACAATGAAGATATTTCCACAGAGAAAGGCAATCACAGATTCATTGAACAAACTTATGGTTCCCCAAATCGAAAGGTGTGAGGATTGGATACATTACGATATTGGGGTTAACATAGATATAGAAACACATGTGAAATATATAATCACCAAAGACCTATGGAATACCAAGAGAAGACTACTCAACATTGTGTCATAACCTACCTGGGAAAAGGTTCCAAAGAAGAATAGATATATGTATGTGTGTGAAAGAACCACATCTTGCACACCTAGAACAAAAAAAAAACCATTGTAATCAAATTTGCTGCGATAAAAAATAAAAATTAAATTAAAAATATGAACAAGAAATAATGAGACATAAACTGAAAGGAATTTTTCCTGGCACATCCCATTCTAATTTTCAACCTAGAACAGGACTTCCATTAAGGCTCTGTTGCCCTGGTAACCAGATTTGGTAAAGGAGAAATGCTGCCGCCTTGTGGCTGTTTCACACAACAGCAGCTTTAAACCAAGAGGTAATGTTCACTTAATATTCAAAATATGTGCAGCACTGTAAAGGACACCGGGCCTCAAAAAATATTCAAAATATGTGCAGCACTGTAAAGGACACCGGGCCTCAAAAAATGTCCTGGGGTCGTAATCGACCAGAAAATTCAAAAGACGTCAACATTTCAAGAAGACAATGTCAAGAGGCATATTTTACGCACATTTTGTCTTTTCTTTTTTTTCTCTTTAAAATAAAAGGAAATTGAAAAATGCGCAACATCAGCAATGAATAAAGCCATGCAAATCCAATTACAGAAATGTTCACCTCACAGCCGTCAGAATGTTCTTCAGCAAAAAGTCTACAAAGAATAAATGCTGAAGGGGTTTCAGAGAACTGTGTACCCTCCAGCTGCTGGGGGGATGTAAACTGGTAACAGCCAGTAGCGAGAACATAATGGAGGTGCGTTTAAGGGTAAAAATTGAGCTACCATGTGATCTGGTAGGTCCTTTGATGTGCCTATCACCTGAGCAGAGCAGAATGGAAAAGACACAGGCTGGCAATCCTGTACTGCAGGAATATTTAACATAGCCAAGACTTGGAAGAAACCAAAATGTCCATCAACAGAAAAATGCACAAAGAGGAAGTGGTCCATATAAACAATGGAATATTAGCCATGGAAAACAATGAAACAGTGCCGTTTGCACCACCATATAAGGACCTAGAGATAATCACTCAAATTAAAGAAAGAAAGTGAAAGACAGATATCCTATGACATCACTTCTAGGTGTTACCTAAAAGTTGATACTCACGAACTTATTTCCAAGAGAAGGAAAAGCATGGATTAAGAAAAAAAAAATTATGTTTAACCAAATGGAAAAGTGTAAGGAATGTGTGAATTAGGATATGAGGGTTAACAGACATGTACTAATACATATGAAATATATAATCACAAAATACCTATGGAATACCAAGAGAGGTCTAGGCAACACTCTGTAATAACCTACACAGTAAAGAATGCAAAGATAAATGACAGATACATTGATATAATGAACCAGATTCTGTACACCTAGGAGAAACAAAATATTTTTATCAAGTTTGCTCTGATAATTAATAAAAATTAAATTTATAAAACAAACAAGAAGTAAGGAGATATAAGCTCTTGGGGATGTGCTCTGGCACATTCCACTCTAATTTGCAGCCTACTAACACGATTTCCAGGAAGGCTCTGCTGCCCAAAAACCCAGAGTTGGCAATGTAGAAATTCTGCTGCCTTGTGGCCGTTTTCCGCAAGAGTGGCGTTAAGCCCACAGCTAATGTTCTCTTAACATTCACAAGGACTCAGGGCTGCAAAGGACACCTGCCCTAAACAACTGTGCTGAGGTAGGGAATGGACAATAAAATTCAAAACTGACAAATTTTTCAAGACGATAGTATGAAGAGGTAAGTTTGACTCACTCTCTTGTTTAAAAAAAGGAAAATGGGTGAAAGCTCAACCTCAGGAATTATTAGACTCATGCAAATCTAATGTACAAAAAGGTTTCAACTCACACCAGTCGACTGACCATCAGCAAAAGATCTACAAACAATAAATTCTGAAGGGGTTTTAGAGAACTGTGTACCCTCTAGCTGCTGGTGAGATGTAACGTGGTAAGAGCCAATAATGAGAACAGAAAGGAGCTACGATTAAAAGTAAAAGTTGAGATACCATTCGATGCAGCAGTCACACCACTGGGCCTCTCACCTGAGAAGACCAGAATCGAGAAGACTCGGGCTGCAAAAGCTACACTGCAGCCTTATTCACAATAGCCAAGACAGTGAAGCCACCAAAATGTCCATCAACAGATGTATGGATGAAGAAGAAGTGGTCCACGTTCACAATAGAATATTAGCCATAGAAAACAATGAAACACTGCTATTTGAGGTGCCATAGATGAGCTTGGAGATAATCACAGAATATGAGGTAAGTCAGAAAGCAAAAGACCTATATCCTATGATATCACTTATAGGCGTTATCTAATAACTAACACAAATGAACATATTTCCACAGAGAAAGACACTCACAGACTTAGAAATTAAGTATGCTTATCTAAAAGGAAAGGTGGGCAGAATGGATAAATTAAGATTAACGTTACCATACGTATACAAATACATATAATAAACATATATCGAAAAGACGGACCATATAGCAAGGGAGGTCTACGGAACACTGTAATATTTTACATGGGAAGAGGATCTGAACATGAATAGACATATATATTGTACAAATGAACCAGATTGTGTACATCTGGACAAACAATATCTAATCATTACCCCGATTAAATAAATTTTAAAAACCAAGATGTAATGAGACATAAACTTATGGGCGTTCCTCCTGGCACATTCCATTCTAACTTAAAACCTAGGACCACGACTTCCAGAAAGGCTCTGCTGCCCTAGTACTCAGATTTGGGAAAGGACAAATGCTGCCTCCTTGTGGCCGTTTCCCACAACAGCAGCTTTAAACCCAGTGCTAATGGTCACTAAATATTCACCAAACTTGCAGTTCTGTAATGACATCTGCCCTCCAAAAAAATCCTGGGGTCGAATATCCACCAAAAATTCAAAAGAGGGCAACCTTCCAAGAAGAGAGCTTCAAGAGATATATTGTACTCACACTTGATTTTTAACAGAAAGGAAAAAGGCGTGGAAAATGATGAATTTTAGGAATTTTTAAAGTCATGCAAACCCAAATTACAAAAACCTATCAGGTCACAGCAGTCAGACTGGCCATTAGCAAAAATGCTGCAAACTATAAATGCTGAAGGGATTGTGGAGAAGTTCGTACCCTCGGTTCTAAGGGAGACATGGTAAGAGCCACTAATGAAAACACAATGGAGGTGCTTTGAAAAGGTAAACATTGAGCTACTAGTCAATCAGTCACACCCACTGCTGGGCCTATCACCTGAGAAAATGAGAATCAAAAAGTCACAGGCTGGCAATCTTGCACTCCAGCAATATTTAATATAGCCAACACTTGGAAGCAGCGAAAATGTCCCTCAACAGAGCTATGCACCAAGAAGTGGTCCATATACACAATGGAATATTACTCCGATAAAAATATAAATTAAATTTAAAAAAGAAACAAAAATAAGGAGACATCAGCCTTTGGGGGTTTATCCGGGCACATTCCACTCTAATTTATAACCGAGGAAGACCACTGGCCGGAAGCTCTGTTTCCCTAGTACCAGCATGGGGAACAAAGAAAGGCTGCCGCAATCTGGCCGTTACCTGCAAAAGCAGCTTTAAAGCCTGTGCTAATGGTCACTTCATGTGAACAAGTACTGCAGGGCTGTAAATGAAACCTGCCCTCAAAATGTTTTGAGGGAGGTAATGGCCAATAAATTTCAAAATGTAACACATACTTTAGAAAACACTTTGAAGGGCTAAGCTGTAATCACAGTTTGAAAAATAAAAAGGACATGTCTTAAAGCTCAATTTCAAAGGATTATGAGTCATATGCAAATTCAACCACAAAGAGGTATCAGCTCATACCAGTCAGAATATCCATCAGCAAGAAAACTACAAACAATAAATGCTGAAGCCATAAAAAGAAACAAAATTGAGCTATTTGTAATGAGGTGGATAGACCTAGAGTCTGTCATACACAGTGAAGTAAGTCAGAAAGAGAGAGACAAATACCGTATGCTAACACATATACCTGGAATTTAAGAAAAAAAAATGTCATGAAGAACCTAGGGGTAAAACAGGAGTAAAGACAGAGACCTACTAGAGAATGGACTTGAGGATATGGGGAGGGGGAAGGGTAAGCTGTGACAAAGGGAGAGAGAGGCATGGACATATATACACTACCAAACGTAAGGTAGATAGCTAGTGGGAAGCAGCAGCATGGCACAGGGAGATCAGCTCGGTGCTTTGTGACCGCCTGGAGGGGAGGGAGGGTGGGAGGGAGGGAGACGCAAGAGGGAAGTGATATGGGAACATATGTATATGTATAACTGATTCATTTTGTTGTAAAGCACAAGCTAGCACACCATTGTAAAGCAATTATACTTCAATAAAGATGTTAAAAATAAATAAATAAACAAATGCTGAAGGTGTTGTGGAGAAATGCATACCCTCAACTTTAAGTGAGATGTAACCTGGAAAGAGCCACTAATGAGCACAGAATCATGGTGCATTTAAACGGTAAACCCTGAGATACTATATGATACAGGAGGCCCACTCTTGGGCCTATAACATAAGAAGACAGAATTGGAAAGACACAGGCAGGCAAATGTGCAGTGCAGCAGTATTACAATAGCCAAGACATGGAGGCAACCAGAAAGTCCATCAAGAGGTGAGTGGACAAAGAAGAACTGGTACATGTACAGATGGAATATTATCTAGGGAAAAAAATGAAACAATGCCATTTGCAGCACCGTAGATGATTCTAGAGGTAATCAGGCAAATTGTACTAAGTCAGACAGCAAAAGACACATACCCTATAATATCACTTATAGGTGTTAGCTAAAAATTGATACCAATGAAGATATTTCCACAGAGAAAGGCAATCACAGATTCATTAAACAAAGTTAAGGTTCACCAAATGGAAAGGTGTGAGGACTGGATATATTAGGATATTGGGGTTAACATAGGTATAGAAACACATGTGAAATATATAATCATCAAAGACCTACGGAATACCAAGAGAAGACTACTCAACATTGTGTCACAAGGTACATGAGAAAACGATCTGAAGAAGTATAGATACATGTATATGTGTAAAAGAACCACATCTTACACACCTAGAACAAACAAAACATTTTAATCAAATTTGCTCTGATAAAAAATAAAAATTAAAAAAAGAACAAGAAAAAAAAGAGAGAAAAAAGGAAAAAAAAGAACAAGAAGTAATGAGACATACACTTAAGGGACTTTTTGCTGGCACATTGCATTCTAGTTTACAACCAGAACACGACTTCCATTAAAGCTCTGTCATCACTAATAAAGCAGCTTTATAAGCAATGTTGAAGGTAGCTTAAAAGAATTCTCACTAATTATTGACAGTAACAAGAAAACAAACAAAAGTAAAAATCTCACGGCAAAAAGTATACATAGAGTAAGGGTAGTAGATCAAACACTTATTAAACTTCTGTAAAGAATAAAAGATAACAGTAGTACTTTTTTTTAAAAGAGAGGGCCCAAATAAATCAGAACTGAAAGAGATGATGTTACAAGAGCCACCACAGAAATACAAAGTATCCTAAGATACACACAGGGTAACTCAGGGCTCAGACTGGACAGAGCCCACTCTCCATTCCCCTGTACATGACTTACAGGAGACTCAGGAACTGAGGAGGGGGTCCTTGAGGAGAGGCACAAGATAGAAGATGTTAGGCATTAACATGACTGCATTCATTTTAAACATGCCTGAACTACATTCACATGAGATGATTTTGTCCTGTTTGTACATCAGCACCTCTAGTCGGAACTGCAGATCTTTGGTTTCACCACCTCTATGACAGCATTAGCTTCACCTGCTGTGGACCGTCTCCTATAGGATTTCTAGAACCACAAAACATCGAAGCTCCACAGGACCCAGAGTCTGTGCGACTCCACTCAGAGTCTCAACTGCACTCAGAGACTCAGAGTCTCAACAGAGACTCCCCTCTTGGAGGACACACACAAAGTAGTGTGCACATCAGGACCCAGGGGAAGGAGCAGTCACCCCATAGGTGAATGATCATACCTAGCTGCTAGTTTTAGAGGGTCTCCTGCAGAGGTGGGGTGTGGCTGCAGCTCACCATGGGGACAATGACACTGACAGCAGAAGTTCTGGGAAATACTCCTTGGCATGAACTCTCCCAGAGTCCACCATTAGCCTCACCAAGAGCAAGGTAGGCTCCAGTGCTGGGTCGCCTCAGTCCAAACAACCAACAGGGAGAGAACCCAGCCCCATGCCTCAGCAGACAAGCGGATTAAACTTTTTATTAAACTTTTATTTAATCCACAGACAAGCAGATTAAAGCTCTGCCCACCAGAGCAACACCCAGCTCTACCCACCACCAGTCCCTCGCATAAGGAAGCTTGCACAAGCCTCTCAGATAGACTCAATCACTGGAGAGCAGACAGCAGAAGCAAGAAGAACTACAATTCTGCAGCCTGTGGAAGGAAAACCACATTCACAGAAAGATAGAGAAAATGAAAAGGCAGAGGACTTTATACCAGATCAAGGAACAAGATAAATCCTCAGAAAAACAATGAAATGAAGTGGGGATAGGTAACCTTCCAGTAAAAGAATTCAGAATAATGATAGTGAAGATGATCCAAGACCTTAGAAAAATAATGGAGGCAAAGATCGAGAAGATGCGAGAAATGCTTAACAAAGACCTAGAAGAATTAAGGAACAAACACCTAGAAGAATTAAAGAACAAACAAACAGAGATGAACAATACAATAACTGAAATGAAAAATACACTAGAAGGAATCAGTAGCAGAATAACTGTGACAGAAGAACGGATAAGTGACCTGGAAGACAGAAAGGTGGAAATCACTGCCATGGAACAGAATAAAGAAAAAGAATGAAAATAAATGAAGACAACCTAAGAGACTTCTGGGACAACATTAAATGCAACAACATTCGCATTATAGGGGTCTCAGATGGAGAACAGAGAGAGAAAGGACTCGAGAAAATATCTGAAGAGATTATAGTTGAAAACTTCCCTAGCATGGGAAAAGAAATAGCCACCGAAGTCCACGAAGCGCAGAGAGTCCCAGGCAGGATAAACCAAAGGAGAAAAATGCCGAGACACACAGTAATCAAATTGAAAAAATTAAAGACAAAGAAAAATTATTGAAAGCAACAAGGGAAAAATGACAACATACAACGGAACTCCCATAAGGTTAACAGCTGATTTCTCAGCAGAAAATCTACAAGCCAGAAGGGAGTGGCATGATAAATTTAACGTGATGAAAAGGAAGAACCTACCACCAAGAGTACTCCACCCAGCAAGTATCTCATTCAGATTTGATGGAGAAATCAAAAGCTTTACAGACAAGCAAAAGCTAAGAGAATTCAGCACCATGAAACCAGCTCTACAACAAATGCTAAAGGAACTTCTCTAAGTGGGAAACACAAGAGAAGAAAAGGACCCACTAAGACAAACCCATAACAATTAAGAAAATAGTAATAGGAACATACATATTGATAATTACCTTAAACATGAATGGATTAAATGCTCCAACCAAATGACACAGGCTTACTGAATGGATAGAAAAACAAGATCCATATATATGCTGTCTACAAGAGACCCATTTCAAACCTAGGGACACATACAGACTGAAAGTGAGGGGATGGAAAATATATTCCATGCAAATGAAAATCAAAAGAAAGCTGGAGTAGCAATACTCATATCAGATAAAATAGATTTTAAAATAAAGAATGTTACAAGAGACAAGGAAGGACACTACATAATGATCAAGGGATCAATCCAAGATATAACAATTATAAATATATATGTACCCAACACAGGAACACCTCAATATATAAGGCAACTGCTAACAGCTATAAAAGAGGAAATCAACAGTAACATAATAATAGCAAGGGACTTTAACACCTCACTTACACCAATGGAGATCATCCAGACAGAAAATTAATAAGGAAACACAAGCTTTAAATGACACAATAGACCAGATAGATTTAATGGATATTTATAGGACATTCCATCCAAAAACAGCAGACTACAAGTTCTTCTCAATGGTACACGGAACATTCTCCGGGATAGATCACATCTTGGGTCACAAATAAAGCCTCAGTAAATTTAACAAAACTGAAATCATATCAAGCAGCTGTTCCGACCACAATGCTATGAGATTAGAACTCAATTACAGGGAAAATAACGTAAAAAACAAACACATGGAGGCTAAACAATACGTTTCTAAATAACCAAGAGATCACTGAAGAAATAAAAGAGGAAATCAAAAACTACCTAGAGACAAATGACAACAAAAACACGATGATTGAAAACCTATGGGATGCAGCAAAAACAGTTCTAAGAGGGAAGTTTATAGCAATAAAAGCCTACCTCAAGAAACCAGAAAAATCTCAAATAAACAATCTAACCCTACACCTAAAGGAACTAGAGAACGAAGAACAAAACCCAAAGTTAATAGAAGGAAAGAAATCATAAAGATCAGAGCAGAAATAAATGAAATAAAAACAATAGCAAAGATCAATAAAACTAAAAGCTGGTTCTTTGAGAAGATAAACAAAAACGATAAACCTGTAGCCAGACTCAAGTAAAAGAGGGAGAGGACTCAAATCAATAAAATTAGAAATGAAAAAGGAGAAGTTGTAACAGACACCACAGAAATACAAAGCATCCTAAGAGACCTCTACAAACAACTCTATGCCAATAAAATGGACAACCTGGAAGAAATGGACAAATTCTTAGAAAGGTATAACCTTCCAAGACTGAACCGGGAAGAAATAGAAAATATGAACAGACCTATCACAAGTAATGAAATTGAAAGTGTGATTAAAAATCTTCCAACAAACAAAAGTCCAGAACTAGATGGCATCAGAGGTGAATTCTATCAAACATTTAGACAAGAGCTAACACCCAATCTTCTCAAACTCTTCAGAACTTTTCAGGGGAAGGAACAGTCCCAAACTCATTATATGAGGCCACCATCACCCTGATACCAAAACCAGACAAAGATACTACAGAAAAAGAAAATTAGAGACCAATATCACTGATTAATATAGATGTAAAAATCCTCAACAAAATACTAGGAAACAGAATTGAACAACACATTAAAAGGATCATGCACCATGATCAGGTGGGGTTTATCCCAGGGATGCAAGAATTCTTCAATATACACAAATCAATCAATGTGATACACCACATTAACAAATTGTAGAATAAAAATATGATCATCCCAATAGATGCAGGAAAAGCTTTCGACAAAATTCAACACCAATTTATGATTAAAAGTCTCCAAAAAGTGGGCATAGAGGGAATCTACCTCAACATAATAAAGGCAGTATATGACAAACCCACAGCAAACATCATTCTCAATAGTGAAAAACTAAAAGCATTTCCTCTAAGATCAGGAACAAGACAAGGATGTCCACTCTCACCACTATTACTCAACATAGTTTTGGAAGTCCTAGACACAGTAATCAGAGAAGAAAAAGAAATAAAAGGAATACAAATTGGAAAAGAAGAAGTAAAATTGTCACTGTTTGCAAATGACACGATACTACACATAGTGAATCCTAAAGATGCCACCAGAAAACTACTAGAGCTAATCAATGAATTTGGTAAAGTTGCAGGATACAAAATTAATGCACAGAAATCTCTTGCATTCCTATACACTAATAATGAAAGATCAGAAAGAGAAATTAAGGAAACAATCTCATTCACCATTGCAACAAAAAGAATAAAATACGGAGGAATGAACCTACATAAGGAGGTAAAAGACCTGTACTCAGAAAACTATAAGACACTGCTGAAAGAAATCAAAGATGATATAAACATATGGAGGTATAAACCATGTTCTTGGATTAGAAGAATCAATATTGTGTAAATGACTATAGTACCCAAAGCAAGCTACAGATTCAATGCAATCCCTATCAAATACCACTGGCATTTTCTACAGAACTAGAACAAAAAAATCTTAAAATTTGTATGGAGACACAAAAGACCCCGAATAGCCAAAGCAATCTTGAGGGAAATTAAAAGAGCTGGAGGAATCAGACTTCCTAACTTCAGACTATACTACAAGGCTACATTAATCAAGACTATATGGTACTGGCACAAAAACAGAAATATAGATCAATTGAACAAGATAGAAAGCCCAGAGATAAACCTACGTACCTATGGCTAACTCATCTATGACAAAGGAGGCAAAGATATACAATGAAGAAAAGACAGTCTCTTCAGTAAGTGGTGCTGGGAAAACTGGACAACCACACGTGAAAGAATGAAATTAGAATGCTCCATAACACCATACACAAAAATAAACTCAAAATTAATTAGAGATCTAAATGTTAGACCAGACACTATAAAATTATTAGAGGAAAACATAGGCAGAACACTCTATGACATAAATCACAGCAAGATCCTTTTTGACCCACCTCCTAGAGAAGTGGAAATAAAAACAAAAATAAACAAATGGGACCTAATGAAACTTCAAAGCTTTTGCACAGCAAAGGAAAACATAAACAAGACGAAAATACAACCCTCAGAATGGGAGAAAATGTTTTCAAATGAAGCAAATGACAAAAGATTAATCTCCAAAATTTACAAGCAGCTCGTGTAGCTCAATATCACAAAAACAAACAACACAATCCAAAAATGGGCAGAAGACCTAAATAGACATTTCTCCAAAGGAGATATACAGATTGCCAATAAACACATGAAAGGATGCTGAACATCACTAATCATTAGAGAAATGCAAATCAAAACTACAGTGAGTTATCACCTCCCAGCAGTCAGAATGGCAATCATCAAAAAATCTACAAACAATAAATGCTGGAGAGGCATTTACTGGAGAAAAGGGAACGTTCTTGCACTGTTGCTGGGAATGTAAATTGCTATACCCACTAGGGATAACAGTATAGAGGTTCCTTAAAAAACTAAAAATAGAAGTACCATACGACCCAGCAATCCAACTACTGGGCATTTGCCCTGAGAAAACCATAATTCAAAAAGAGTTATATACAACAATGTTCGTTGCAGTTCTACTTACAATAGCCAGGACATGGAAGCAACCTAAGTGTCCATCGACAGATGAATGGATAAAGAATATCTGGCACATATATAAATGGAATATTACTCAGCCATAAAAAGAAACAAAACTGAGTTATTTGTAGTGAGGGGGATGGACTTAGAGTCTGTCCTACACAGTGAAGTGAGTCAGAAAGAGAAAAATAAATACCGTGTGCTAACAGAGATATATGGAATCTAAAGAAAAAAGTTTATGAAGAACCTAGGGGCAGGACAGGATTAAGGACACAGACATAGAGAAAGGACTTGAGGACACAGGGAGGGGGAAGGGTAAGCTGGGACGAAGTGAGAGAGTGCCATGGACATATATACATTACCAAATGTAACATCGATAGCTACTGGGAAGCAGCCACATAGCACAGGGAGATCAACTCGGTGCTTTGCGACCACCTAAAGGGGTGGGATGTGGAGGGTGGGAGGGGATATGGTGATATATGTATATGTATAATTGATTCACTTTGTTATACAGCAGAAACTGACACTCCATTGTAAAGCAATTATACTCCAATAAAGGTGTAAAAGGAAAATAAAAAAGAAAGAAGCCCAGAGATAAACCTACACACCTATGGTCAACTAATCTATGACAAAGTAGGCAAGACTATACAATGGAGAAAAGACAGTGTCTTCAATCAGTGGTGCTGGGAAAAATGGACAGCTACATGTAAAAGAATGAAATTAGAACACCCCCTAACACCATACACAAAAATAAATTCAAAATGGATTAGAGACCTTAATGTAAGACCGGACAGTATAAAACTCTTAGAGGAAAACATAGGAAGAATACTCTAACATAAATCACAGCAAGATCTTTTTTGATCCACCTCCTAGAGTAATGACATAAAAAAGAAAACTAAACAAATGGGACCTAATGAAACGTAAAAGCTTTTGCAAAGCAATGGAAACTACAAACACAAAAAGACAACCCTCAGAATGGGAGAATATATTTGCAACTGAATCAATGGACAAAGGATTAATCTCCAATATATATAAACAGCTGATGCAGCTCAATATTAAAAAAACAAACAACCCAATACAAAAATGGGCAGAAGATCTAAATAGACATTTCTTCCAAAAAGACGTAGAGATGGCCAAGGAGCACATGAAAAGCTGCTCTACATCACTAATTATTAGAGAAATGCAAATCAAAACTACAATGTGGTATCACCTCACACCTGTTAGAATGGGCATCATCAGAAAATCTACAAACAACAAATGCTGGAGAGGGTGTGGAGAAAAGGAACCCTCTTCCACGATTGGTGGGAATGTAAATTGATAGTCACTATGGAGAACAGTATGGAGGTTCCTTAAAAAACTAAAAATAGAATTACCATATGATCCAGCAACCCACTACTGGGCATATACCCAGAGAAAACCATAAATCAAAAAGACACATTCACCACAATGTTCATTGCAGCACTATTTACAATAGCCAGGTAAGGGAAGCAACCTAAATGCCCACAGACAGACAAATGGATAAAGATGTGGTACATATATAAAATGGACTATTAGCCATAAAAAGGAATGAAATTGGGTCATTTGTAGAGACGTCGATGGATCTAGAGACTGTCATACAGAGTGAAGTAAGTCAGAAAGAGAAAAACAAATATTGTATATTAACGCATATATGTGGAACCTAGAAAAACTGTACAGATTAACCGGTTTGAAGGGAAGAAATAGAGACACAGATGTAGAGAACAAATGTATGGACACAAAGAGGGGAAAGCCATGGGGGGGTGGCGGTGGGAGGAGTTGGGAGATTGGGATTGACATGTATACATTTATATGTATAAAATAGATAACCAATAAGAACCTGCTGTATAAAAAATAAATAAAATAAAATGAAAAATAAAATTTTTAAAAAAACGGAAAAATGTTATTCCCTTCACATACATGTATTTATATGAATGAATTATTTCCATGCTTACATCCATAAGTACAAAAAAGAGGAATAAAACCTACCTTGAAACAAAAAAGAAAAAAACAAAACAGAACCCACCAGTTATACAGATGAAAACCCAATCAGGGCACTTGCTCCAGTGATAGACAATTCTGAAGTTGGTCAGAGGTGGGGATTCCGCTCGCATGCAGCCAGCAGCCACCCCACAAGGAGTGTCCTCATTACAAGCCTGGGGGACCGTGCCGAAGCATCTGTGAGTAAACGTGAGATGAGCCCCAGGCCAGCTGCTGCTGAACTGTTCCCACCCGTCCCAGGTAAAACACCTGAATATATACAAGGACTTGAAAGCCTAGAGGAAGGGCCATAGAGCCACACGAGTGACAGCATGCCGGCCGACTTGGTGCCTGCAGGCCAGCCAGGATGGTCCTGGCCCTGGGTGCTCTTCTGGAAGATTTCCATTTCCCTGCCTGAGATACCCGTCCTGTCCCTGCCCCCACTGCTTTTTTCCTTCCTCACCTCTGCCCAGGGAGAAATTCCAGCAGCAGGTATGGGTGACACATCCTCTTCTTTAGCAGGTGGCAGCCTGGCAACTGCTGCAGAAAGTCCAGCAGAGCCCCACTCACACTGGGCCACCCACAAAGCCGTGGCCTCTCACTCCCTCCCACCAGCCCAGCACCGAGACTGCTGACAGGGCAGAGAAAATGGCGTCAGGCACGGCTGCAGGGGCTCTTGCTGCCTGGAGTGGTATTTATATTGATCTCAACCCAGGCACACCTGGGGAGGGCTGGCCAGCACGGTTAGGCTGCCCAGCTCAGCCAATCATCACCCCTCAGGGGCTCACAGTTGCAGAAAATGGAACTTGCTGAACCGGCCAGGTCCAAGGAACAGGTGTGGGCTCCTGAGAGTCAGGATAGACAAGGGGCTGCAGCTTTGGCTTGTTTTCTAATCATTTTATCTGGCCCATGAGTGGGAGACAACTTCAAGAAAACCCTCTCCTAATGAGAGGAACCCAGGAGTCAGGGAGAGGAGGGGTGGGTGGTGGTTGGAGACAGAGGCCTGGTGCCCCGGGTGCAGTGGAAGTCTCTGGAAGACCAGGTGGAGGGAGGCCGCACAGAGTGATGCCCAGGGTCACAGACCTGTCGCAGCTGCTGTTTGTTAGTTCAAGTCCTGCTCTGAGGTGCTCTGTGTCAGCTCTGAGCGACAGGTGAGCTGGGGGTGCTCTGCAATGAGGGCTATGTGCACGGTTCCTGTGTGCCCAGCCCTGCCACGGTACCTGCAAGGGTAGCTCTGTATCCTGGGAGGGGCCTGACCACGAGAGCCCCGTGGGCTGGGGTGGGGGTGGGGTACCTGCCCAGGTGAGCTCCATATTCTGGGATTGGTGTGACCACGAGAGCCCCATGGGCTGCTGGGGACCTGGTAAAGGATGTCAGGACAGTCAGTGAAGCCACCGAGGATATACCTCCAGTTGCTCCTAATTCCTACACCCTGCTGGTCATTCTACCAACCACCAGGACATGGTATTCTGTATTAGTCTTCAATGATGCCTTCTTTTGTATTCCATTAGTCCCAGAGTCACAAGAAATTTTGGCTTGTGGGTGGCAGGACTCAACATACAACTAAAACAATACTTCCGGGCCGTCTTGCCCCAAGGGTGCAAAAATTCCCACACCATCTTTGGGGAAAGCTTAGCTAAAGACCTAAAAGTTCTACCTCTGGAAAAGGAAACCCTCCTTCAGTACACAGACGACATTCTGATCACCAGCCCTACTAAGGAGGCCTCTGAACTACCAAGCCAATAAAGGATAGAAGTTGTCCAAGAAAAAGCTCAAATATCACAGACTGCGGTGACCTGCCTGGGCTTCATTCTCACAGAAGGTCGGAGAAGCCCATCCCAGGAAAGGGAAGAAACCATTTTCAGCCTTACCCCTTTCTAAAACTAGAAGACAGCTTAGGGGTTCCTGGGGAGGCCAGGGTTTGCTGCTTCTGGATCCCTAACTACAGTCTACTAGCTGGGCCTCTATATGAAACACTGAAAGGAAAAGATGATGATCCTTTTGAATAGAATCCAGAAGTGGCCTTTCAAGAATGGAAAGAGCAGTCAATTCAGACCCTTGCCCTGGAACTCCCTAATTTAGCTAAACCCTTTGATCTTTACATTCCTGGTGAAAGGTGAATCGCCATTGGAGAATTAGTGCAAAAACTGGGACCACTTGAAATGGAACAATGCAAGAATGCCATCCAGGTAGGATAAACTACGGTCACCAAGGGGCTTGGCCTACTGCCACATCTGGCCAAGATACTGGCGGTATCTAAAAACCTGGAAATCAGCAGCCCAAAAGGCCACCTCCCTCCTAAGGGAAAAGGACCCCACGTGGTGATCCTAACCACCAACCATACCCTGAAGTTGCAGGGTTCGTTCCGTGGGCACACCAACCTCGAGTGAGGAGGCCCTCCAACTCCAACATCCAGAGAGATAACCGGGGGCAACAGGGCACCATGACGACTCGTGTGAACATCACTTGACCTGGAGTTTCTCTCATAAAACAACAAGAGTGTGTCCCAAAAGAGTAGACTACTGCTTGCAGGACTTACTGCACCCAGAGGGGAGCTAATAATCTTGGTGGGGGAACCGTATATCACACTGTCACCATAGAAAAGCCTACAGACACCATGCTGATGGTGGCCAATAAGACTGGCTGGACTCCTGTTTACTTCAAAAGGCTGTTGACTCAGTGGCCATCATGGTCCTTGATCACCACTGACCCTGGACTGTCTGGGAGTTGAGCGGGCAGGGCTCTGACACCTGGTGCTGTTTGTACGTTAATTCAGGGGCCTAATTGAAGAAAGCGCAGACTACTGGTCAGAGCATCTAGGCTGGCAGAAACGGTCAGCCTAAGGTGGCCGAACAAATGTGGGGCGGGGTGAAACCGGCCCCCACAGCGTCTCTGCACATCTCTTTCCTGGACCCTTAAAGGTCATTAGAATCTATAACACTTCCAATGCTGGTGCTCAGGCGGACGAGCAAGGAGGCAGGGGGCCTGGGGACAATCAACGTCACCTGGAGGCTGCTGGGGAGAAGTTCTGACCCTCGTCCCTGGGTATGAGGGCTCCCAACTCAGCACTCAGCAGTTACAGAAGAAGGGTCTGCACCCTCAGCACTCCAAGAATGAGGAACGGGACAAAAGGCAGAGGAGGGGTTTGTCCCCAGCAAAGCCCATTAAAAATCCCTGGGAGATAAAAATGGAATCTGGGCAATAAAGTCAAGTCTGACCTTTTTTATCCTTTGTGCTTTGTCTAATTTCACATACTCCTAGGGTCTCGCATGCAGAGGTTCCACACCCGGCACTTCAGACCAGATTTCCTAGTGCAGAATGGCTGGGTCGACACCTCAGCTCCTGGGGCCCAGTGCAGACTCCGCGATATAGAGCCTGAGCTGCAGCCAACCCGGCCCTCGAGAGCTCCGCCCCCTCCCTCCCACTGACTCTGACAGGATCTCTACACAGCAGCCCAGCCCACAGCCCACGGGGTAGTGCTTGCTCTCACCTCTCCATTCTCTGATCAAAATATAAAGTTTCCTTTGCTTGTGAACCAAACTCAGCCTCGATCTGTTGGCCCCAATGACACTGGGCAGGGGGACACTTGTTGGGGTCCACTCTGGAGGATCAGTAACAGAAATTGAGACTATTGTAACCTCAATGAACAGATGTGTGAGCCAAACTGTAGTTAACATAGAACAGTGTATAAGGCTCGGGTAAAATAAGATGTTTCTAACGCTTCCATTGGATATTTCCATCACTTTATTATAAGCAAGTTCAGTGAAAAGGTTTGTCTTATTTGTCAGGTCAATATTAGAGAAACGAAGTGATTTCTTTCCAAAGATGTACATCTAATAATCTTGGTTAAAGCTTCAATCTTGTTTTAAATGCTTTTCCATTGAAAATGATACCTCTCTTTCAGCTCTCCCATTTCTGAGAAGTATAAAATCTTATAATTTATTATTACCAAAGGGGAAAGGTGGGAGGAGGGATAAACTAACAGTTTGGGATTAACACATACACACTGCTATGTATAAAATAGATCATCAACAAGGAACTACTGTATAGCACAGGGAACTACACTCAACATTTTGCAATAACCTATAAGGGGAAATAATCTGAAAAAGAATAGATATTTTTATTGACATCATCTATCAATGACAGTTAAAGTGTAACCTAAGGGAAGCTGGTGGTGAGTGCTTCTGACCCTGAAGACTTCAATCATCTAAAGTTTGAACTCTGCCTACTTCCCAAGGCCCTTAATGAACATATGTGTAGCCGTAGCTTAAAAAATTCCCCAGTTTGGGTTTCGGGGAGACACTGATTTTGAAAAAGCCCTGGTGTTCTCCTTACATGAATGGGACTCTTCCTACTGCTAAAACATGTCTGTCACACCCAGAGGATGGTATACCGTCTGATCGGGAAGAGTTTGGAAAAGGCATCTCATCTCCTCATCTCCTGGTGCTCGGGTTCGCCCCTCCAGCGTCTTTACTAACAGTCTCCCCACTTGGAGATGGCAGCACTGTCAACATCCTGTTGCGTACAGTTTGGAATTTGTCCAGAGGATGAAGCGGAAGGATGAGGAACAATGAGAGACAAGTCCTAGGTGTTCAGACAGGCACATGTCACTCTAATTTCCAATCAGGAAGACGAATTGACCAAAGGCTAGGGTTGCCCATGGAAACAGTATAGGGCTTGAGGAAATCCCGCTGCTTTGTGGCCAGTTCCCATAAACACAAGTTGAACAATGGAACTCAGGGACAGTAAAATTCACGAAACTGCAGAGTTGAAAATATCTATCACTGAAAAATGTCTTGAGGAAAGTCAGAGAAAAGGACTTGTAAGCAAGGGAGAATGGCAGGAAAGGGATTTGAGGAGGTAGAAAGGACTCACCATTAAGCACAAGAAAAGGGGCTGAACATTGCCAACATTGCAGTTGGCCAAAAAGGGTGTATGCGTTTTATTCTGTATATATTCAAGAAAAGGGCATACACTTTTTTAGCCAACCAAACAGGTGGGCACTGGAAATCAATACTACAAAAGATATCACTTCAGATCAGTCAGAAGAGCCATCCTCATAAAGCGTAAACAACAGAAATGCAGGACAGGGCAAGGAGAAGAGGGAGCCCTGTGAGACTTATAGTGGAAATGTATATTGCCAACGGCCATTCTGGAGAAGTGTATTGTGTTTACTAAAGCATCTAAAAAATGAGCTACAGAGCATAGGGCACTTGCACTCATGGGCGTATATCTTGGGAAAAACAAAAATCGAGAGGACACAGGCACCCCAATATTTACCGCCTCTCTGTTTAAAAGATCCTCGACTAGGATATAACTTAAATGTCTCTGGAGGGAAAACATGGATAGAGATGTGGTACTTATGTAGAGTGGAATATTACTCAGCCTGGAAATCAATGAAATATGGCCAGTTGTAACAACTCCAGAGGAGTTACGTATGATCATTCTAAGTGACATAATTCAAAAAGAAAAAGACACATATCATAAGATATCACTTAAAGGTGGAATCCAAAATAGCTACACATGAAATAACTTACAAAACAAAAACATAGTCAAATATGTAGAAAACACGCATAAGGCTGCTAAACGGGAAAGGTGGGGAGGGGTGAGGCATCATCCAAGAGGTTGAAATTAGCAAAGATACCATTCCAAATACCAAACTGATAATCAACAAGGCCTACACGGTAGCTAAAAGAACTGCACTCAGCACACTCAAGTCACCGGAAAAGAATATATACGACTGGTAAGAATCTGAAAAAGAATTTACTGATGTCTCTCTGTACGTGAATCAAGTGGATGTACAGCAGCAAGAAACAGAGCTTTGAAAATAAGCTGTAACCAATATAGTAATAAATTGAAAAAAATAAACGACAGAGAGACAGAGAAAACCTCTTACAACTTTTCCTCAGGGACGGTGATGCAACATGGATTGAACACGTCTAGACCCACAGCAGGATGAGACATAAGGCTGGAAACTGTTTGCACTAAGAGAAATGTGAGGTTGGATGAGGAAATGCACACCCTTTAAAGTAACACTACCTGGTACCCATTCAATGGGTCCCAAATCTGCAGGTTCAAGGGATCTTCCTACAGCTAAAACATGCATGGAAAACCCAGAGGACTGTACACCATGTGATCGGGAGATGTGTCTAAAATGCAGCTCATTTATCCTCTCCTGGTGCTCCTGTTCACCATTCCAGCCACGTTACTTAGAATCTCCCCACTTGGAGAATCAGCACATTTCAACTTCTGTTTCACACATTTTGCAAATTGTGAGGAGGATGAACGGGAAGAGGGGGAACCAATGAGAGAATAGTTGTAGGGGTTTGGACGGGCACATATCACTCTAATTTCCCATTAAGAATAAGAATTGAAAAAAGGCTCAGCCCGCCTCGCCCGAGCCAAAATAGGGCCGGAAGCAATCCTGCGGATTTGAGGCCAGCTCACAAAAGAGCAACTTAAAAAATGGAGCTCAGGGTCACTGCAATTCACAAACCTGCAGAGTTATAAATGAAAACTAACGTCCAAAAATATGTTGAGGTAAGGCAAAGAAGAGGATCTGAATGCAAGACAGAATTGCAAGAAACAGATTTCAAGAGATAGATTGGACTCGTCTTTAAAGCACATGAAAAGCGGCAGAATTTCGACAATGATGCAGTTGGCCCAAAAGGGCGTATGCGTTTTTTCCTGATTATATCCAGGAAAAAACGCATACACACTTTATGGGCAACGAAGCAAGCAAGCAATGCAAATGTGCACAACAAAGAAGTCTCATTACCCACTGGTCAAAAGGGCCATCCTAAAAAATTGTAAAAACCAGAAATGCAGGACAGGCCATGGAGAACAGGGAGCCTTTATACGCTGATGGGCAGTGTGTGAACTGCCGAGAGCCACTCTGGAGAAGTGTATGGTGGTTCCTAAATCATCTAAAAAACAGAGCTACAGAGCATAGGACACTTCCAATCATGGGAGTATATCTAGGGAAGTCTAAAAATCAACAAGACACAAGCACACCACAGTTTAGGGCTACTCTGTTTACAAGAACCTCAACTTCAGTACACCTTAAATATCCCAGGAAAGAGAACAATGGATAAAGAAGATGTGGCACTTATGTACAATGGAATATCTCTTCACCATGAAATCAATGTAATAAGGCTAGTAGAAGGATAAAGAGTGGATTTAGGTCCGATAATACTACTTGAAATTAGTCAAACAGAAAAAGAAACATATCATAAGATATCACTTATAGAGGGAGGGTAAATATGGCTGCACAAAAAATGAATTACATAACAGAACAGTGTCTCACATTTAGAAAACACACTTATGTCAACTTAAGGGGAAAGGAGAGGTGGGGTGATGCATAAAACCAGAGTTTGAAATTAGCACAGATACCGTTCAATAAACCAAATAAGTATTAGACAAGATCTACACCTTGCTCAATGAACTGGCCTCAACACACCCAATACACTGCACAGAAATAAATCTGAGTAATAAGAATCTTAAGACCCATGTATTGACATATCTTCATAAGGGAATCAAGTGTGTGCAGAGCAGCACAAACACAGCAGTGAAAATGAGCTAAACCCCATTATAGAAATAAATTTTAAAAACAAAACGCAGAAACAATCAAAGAGAGAAAAATTCTTACAATATTCGCTCAGGGGCTGTGATGCAACCTGGATTGACCACATATAAACCCACAGCTGGATAAGACATAAGGCTGGACACTTGGGGCTGAGAGGATTGGTGAGCTTTGGTGAGCAACTGCCGAAAGTTTAATGCAATACTTCATGCTACTCATTCCAAGGGTCCCAACACTCCAGGTTGAAGGGAATCTTCCTACAGCTAAACCATGCTTGGGAAACCCAGCGACTGGTATACCATATGATCGGGAAAGGTTTCTAAAACGCACCTCATTGTTCCTCTCCTGGGGCTCCGGATCGACATTCATGCCGCTTTACTAACAAAAACCCCACATGGAGAGTCAATGCCTTTAAGTTCTGGTATCGCACAGTCTGCAGTTAGTGTGGAGGATGAATGGGAATAGGGGGAACCAGTGAGAATCTAGCTGTAGCGGTTTCAATGGGCACATGTCACTCTAATTTAACATCAGTAAGCAGAATTAAACAAATGCACAGCAAGGCGTACCAGAAGAAGAATATGGCCTGAAGGAATCCTGTGGTTATGAGGGAATATCACAAAAATAAGAGCTGAAAAATGGAGCTAAGGGCAACTGCAATTCAAAAACGTGCAGAATTATAAAGGCCAACTATTTTCAAAAAGTATATTGAGGAAAGGCTATGAACAGGCATTGAAAGCACGGCAGAATTGCAGGAAACCGATTTCAGGAGGTAGACTGGAATTGCATTTATAACATAGGAAAAGAGGCAGAACGTCCACAATGATGCACTTGGCCAAAAAGGGCGTATGCGTTTTTTCCTGAATATATTCAGGAAAAAATACATACGCCCTATTTGGAAAACCAAGCAAGCTTGCAAAGGAAATCTGCACTACAATGAAGTCTCACTTGTCCCCGGTCAGAAGGGCCATCTGTAAAAAGTGTAAAATCCAGAAAGGCAGGACAGGCCATGGAGAACTGGGAGCCTTGTTATGCTCATGGGCGGGATGTAAATTGCCAATAGCCACTTGGGAGAAGTGTATGGTGTTTCCTGAAACATCTAAAAACAAAGCAACAGAGCCTAGGGCACTTCCACTTATGGTCCTATAGCTTAGGGAAATTAAAATATAAAAGACACAGCCACCCCACAGTTTGGGATGGCTCTGTTTACAAGAACCTCGTTTACGGGATAAGTTCAATATCGCAGAAAGTGAAAAATGGATAAAGATGTTGTGGTACTTACGTACAATGCAATATCACTCAGCAATGAAATCTATGTCATCAGGCCCGTAGCAGCATAATGAGTGGATTCAGGTATGATGATTCTAACTGAAATAAGTCACACAGAAAAAGAAACATCATAAGATATCACTAATACACGGAATGTAAACTTGGCTACACAGGAACTGAATTACAAAACAGAACAGGGTCTCAAATTTAGAAAACCAACTTATGCTTGCTTAAGGGGAAAGGTGAGTTGGGGTGCTGCATAAAACCAGAGATTGGAATGAGCACAGATAAAGTTCCTTAAGCCAAATATGGAATAGACAAGAACTACTCCTTGCTCAACGAAATGGACTCAACAGCCCATATTAAACGCCTAAGAATGTACCTGACTAGTAAGTATCTTAAAACCTATGGATTGCTATGTCTCTGAAAGAAAATCAAGCGTGTGTACAGGGGCATAAACGCAGCAATGATAGGATTGGAGAGGTTCGGTGAGCAAATGAAGACCCTTTGAAGTCATATTGCATGGTACCCATTCCACGGGTCTCAACTCTCCAGGTTTAAGGGATTCTTCCTTCAGCTAAAACATGCACGTGGAACCCAGAGTATGATCAACCATGTGATCGGAAGACGTGTTCCAATATGTCTCAGTTCTCGTCCCCTGGTACTCGGGTGCATCATTCCAGACACTTTACTAACACTCTCCCGACTTGGAGAGTCAGTGCCTTTAACCTCCTGTTTGGCCCAGTTTGCAATTTCTGCGGAAGATGAACAGGAATAGGGAGAACCAATGAGAGACTAGCTGGAGGTGTCTGGACGGGCAAATTTAACTCTCATTTCCCACCAGGAAGAGGAATTAACCAAAGGCTCAGCGTGCCGTGCCGGAACCAGAGTAGGGCCTGAAGCAATGCTGCGGTGTTCCGGCCAGCTCCCAAGAAAGCGAGTTGAAGAAAGGAGCTCAGGGGCACTGTAATTCACAAACCTGCAGAGTTATAAATGACAGCTATCGTCAAAAAATATACTGAAGTAAGGCTGTCAAGAGGACTTGAAAGCGGGGCATAATTGCAGGAAACCGATTTCAGGAGGTAGACTGGAATTGCATTTAAAGCATAGGAAAAGAGGCAGAACGTCCACAATGATGCACTTGGCCAAAAAGGGCGTATGCGTTTTTTCCTGAATATATTCAGGAAAAAACGCATACGCCCTTTTTGGCCAACCAAGCAAGCTTGCAAAGGAAATCTGCACTACAATGAAGTCTCACTTCCCCCCGGTCAAAAGGGCCATCTGAAAAAAGTGTAAAATCCAGAAAGGCAGGACAGGCCATGGAGAACTCGGAGCCTTGTTATTCTGATGGGCGGGATGTAAATTGCCAACAGCCACTCGGGAGAGGTGTATGGTGTTTCCTGAAACATCTAAAAAACAAAGCAACAGAGCCTAGGGCACTTCCACTTATGGTCCTATAGCTTAGGGAAATTAAAATCAAAAAGACACAGCCACCCCAAAGTTTGGGACGGCTCTGTTTACAAGAACCTCGTTTACGGTACAAGTTCAATAACGCAGAAAGTGAAAAATGGATAAAGAAGTTGTGGTACTTACGTACAATGCAATATCACTCAGCAATGAAATCTATGTCATCAGGCCCGTAGCAGCATAATGAGTGGATTCAGGTATGATGATTCTAACTGAAATAAGTCACACAGAAAAAGAAACATCATAAGATATCACTAATACACAGAATGTAAACTTGGCTACACAGGAACTGGATTACAAAACAGAACAGGGTCTCAAATTTAGAAAACCTACTTATGCTTGCTTAAGGGGAAAGGTGAGTTGGGGTGCTGCATAAAAACTGAGATTGAAATGAGCACAGATAAAGTTCCTTAAGCCAAATATGGAATAGACAAGAGCTACTCCTTGCTCAACGAAATGGACTCAACAGCCCATATTAAACGCCTAAGAATGTACCTGACTAGTAAGTATCTTAAAACCTATGGATTGCTATGTCTCTGAAAGAAAATCAAGCGTGTGTACAGGGGCATAAACGCAGCAATGATAGGACTGGAGAGGTTCGGTGAGCAAATGAAGACCCTTTGAAGTCATATTGCATGGTACCCATTCCACGGGTCTCAACTCTCCAGGTTTAAGGGATTCTTCCTTCAGCTAAAACATGCACGTGGAACCCAGAGTATGATCAACCGTGTGATCGGGAGACGTGTTCCAATATGTCTCAGTTCTCGTCCCCTGGTACTCGGGTGCATCATTCCAGACGCTTTACTAACACTCTCCCGACTTGGAGAGTCAGTGCCTTTAACCTCCTCTTTGGCCCAGTTTTCAATTTCTGCGGAAGATGAACAGGAATAGGGAGAACCAATGAGAGACTAGGTGGAGGTGTCTGGACCGGCAAATTTAACTCTAATTTCCCACCAGGAAGAGGAATTAACCAAAGGCTCAGCGTGCCGTGCCGGAACCAGATTAGGGCCTGAAGAAATGCTGCGGTGTTCCGGCCAGCTCCCAAGAAAGCGAGTTGAAGAAAGGAGCTCAGGGGCACTGTAATTCACAAACCTGCAGAGTTATAAATGACAGCTCTCGTCCAAAAATATACTGAAGTAAGGCTGCCAAGAGGACTTGAATGTGGGGCAGAATTGCAGGAAACCGATTTCAGGAGGTAGACTGGAATTGCATTTAAAGCATAGGAAAAGAGGCAGAACGTCCACAATGATGCACTTGGCCAAAAAGGGCGTATGCGTTTTTTCCTGAATATATTCAGGAAAAAACGCATACGCCCTTTTTGGCCAACCAAGCAAGCTTGCAAAGGAAATCTGAACTACAATGAAGTCTCACTTCCCCCCGGTCAAAAGGGCCATCTGAAAAAAGTGTAAAATCCAAAAAAGCAGGACAGGCCATGGAGAACTGGGAGCCTTGTTATGCTGATGGGCGGGATGTAAATTGCCAAGAGCCACTCGGAAGAAGTGTATGGTGCTTCCTGAAACACCTAAAAAACATAGCAGCGGAGCCTAGGGCACTTCCACTTATGGTCCTATAGCTTAGGGAAATTAAAATCAAAAAGACACAGCCACCCCAAAGTTTGGGACGGCTCTGTTTACAAGAACCTCGTTTACGGTACAAGTTCAATAGCGCAGAAAGTGAAAAATGGATAAAGAAGTTGTGGTACTTACGTACAATGCAATATCACTCAGCAATGAAATCTATGTCATCAGGCCCGTAGAAGCATAATGAGTGGATTCAGGTATGATGATTCTAACTGAAATAAGTCACACAGAAAAAGAAACATCATAAGATATCACTAATACACAGAATGTAAACTTGGCTACACAGGAACTGGATTACAAAACAGAACAGGGTCTCAAATTTAGAAAACCTACTTATGCTTCCTTAAGGGGAAAGGTGAGTTGGGGTGCTGCATAAAAACTGAGATTGAAATGAGCACAGATAAAGTTCCTTAAGCCAAATATGGAATAGACAAGAGCTACTCCTTGCTCAACGAAATGGACTCAACAGCCCATATTAAACGCCTAAGAATGTACCTGACTAGTAAGTATCTTAAAACCTATGGATTGCTATGTCTCTGAAAGAAAATCAAGCGTGTGTACAGGGGCATAAACGCAGCAATGATAGGACTGGAGAGGTTCGGTGAGCAAATGAAGACCCTTTGAAGTCATATTGCATGGTACCCATTCCACGGGTCTCAACTCTCCAGGTTTAAGGGATTCTTCCTTCAGCTAAAACATGCACGTGGAACCCAGAGTATGATCAACCGTGTGATCGGGAGACGTGTTCCAATATGTCTCAGTTCTCGTCCCCTGGTACTCGGGTGCAACATTCCAGACGCTTTACTAACACTCTCCCGACTTGGAGAGTCAGTGCCTTTAACCTCCTGTTTGGCCCAGTTTGCAATTTCTATGGAAGATGAACAGGAATAGGGAGAACCAAAGAGAGACTAGCTGGAGGTGTCTGGACGGGCAAATTTAACTCTCATTTCCCACCAGGAAGAGGAATTAACCAAAGGCTCAGCGTGCCGTGCCGGAACCAGATTAGGGCCTGAAGCAATCCTGCGGTGTTGCGGCCAGCTCCCAAGAGAGCGAGTTGAAGAAAGGAGCTCAGGGGCACTGTAATTCACAAACCTGCAGAGTTATAAATGACAGCTATCGTCCAAAAATATACTGAAGTAAGGCTGCCAAGAGGACTTGAAAGCGGGGCAGAATTGCAGGAAACCGATTTCAGGAGGTAGACTGGAATTGCATTTAAAGCATAGGAAAAGAGGCAGAACGTCCACAATGATGCACTTGGCCAAAAAGGGCGTATGCGTTTTTTCCTGAATATATTCTGGAAAAAACGCATACGCCCTTTTTGGCCAACCAAGCAAGCTTGCAAAGGAAATCTGCACTACAATGAAGTCTCACTTCCCCCCGGTCAAAAGGGCCATCTGAAAAAAGTGTAAAATCCAGAAAGGCAGGACAGGCCATGGAGAACTGGGAGCCTTGTTATGCTGATGGGCGGGATGTAAATTGCCAAGAGCCACTTGGGAGAGGTGTATGGTGTTTCCTGAAACATCTAAAAAACAAAGCAACAGAGCCTAGGGCACTTCCACTTATGGTCCTATAGCTTAGGGAAATTAAAATCAAAAAGACACAGCCACCCCAAAGTTTGGGACGGCTCTGTTTACAAGAACGTCATTTACGGTACAAGTTCAATATCACAGAAAGTGAAAAATGGATAAAGAAGTTGTGGTACTTACGTACAATGCAATATCACTCAGCAATGAAATCTATGTCATCAGGCCCGTAGCAGCATAATGAGTGGATTCAGGTATGATGATTCTAACTGAAATAAGTCACACAGAAAAAGAAACATCATAAGATATCACTAATACACGGAATGTAAACTTGGCTACACAGGAACTGGATTACAAAACAGAACAGGGTCTCAAATTTAGAAAACCAACATATGCTTGCTTAAGGGGAAAGGTGAGTTGGGGTGCTGCATAAAACCAGAGATTGAAATGAGCACAGATAAAGTTCCTTAAGCCAAATATGGAATAGACAAGAACTACTCCTTGCTCAACGAAATGGACTCAACAGCCCATATTAAACGCCTAAGAATGTACCTGACTAGTAAGTATCTTAAAACCTATGGATTGCTATGTCTCTGAAAGAAAATCAAGCGTGTGTACAGGGGCATAAATGCAGCATTGATAGGATTGGAGAGGTTCGGAGAGCAAATGAAGACCCTTTGATGTCATATTGCATGGTACCCATTCCACGGGTCTCAACTCTCCAGGTTTAAGGGATTCTGCCTTCAGCTAAAACATGCACGTGGAACCCAGAGTATGATCAACCGTGTGATCGGGAGACGTGTTCCAATATGTCTCAGTTCTCGTCCCCTGGTACTCGGGTGCAACATTCCAGACGCTTTACTAACACACTCCCGACTTGGAGAGTCAGTGCCTTTAACCTCCTGTTTGGCCCAGTTTACAATTTCTGAGGAAGATGAACAGGAATAGGGAGAACCAATGAGAGACTAGCTGGAGGTGTCTGGACGGGCAAATTTAACTCTCATTTCCCACCAGGAAGAGGAATTAACCAAAGGCTCAGCGTGCCGTGCCGGAACCAGATTAGGGCCTGAAGCAATCCTGCGGTGTTGCGGCCAGCTCACAAGAAAGCGAGTTGAGGAAAGGAGATCAGGGGCACTGTAATTCACAAACCTGCAGAGTTATAAATGACAGCTATCGTCCAAAAATATACTGAAGTAAGGCTGTCAAGAGGACTTGAAAGCGGGGAGAATTGCAGGAAACCGATTTCAGGAGGTAGACTGGAATTGCATTTAAAGCATAGGAAAAGAGGCAGAACGTCCACAATGATGCACTTGGCCAAAAAGGGCGTATGCGTTTTTTCCTGAATATATTCAGGAAAAAACTCATACGCCCTTTTTGGCCAACCAAGCAAGCTTGCAAAGGAAATCTGCACTACAATGAAGTCTCACTTCCCCCCGGTCAAAAGGGCCATCTGAAAAAAGTGTAAAATCCAGAAAGGCAGGACAGGCCATGGAGAACTGGGAGCCTTGTTATGCTCATGGGCGGGATGTAAATTGCCAACAGCCACTCGGTAGAAGTGTATGGTGATTCCTGAAACATCTAAAAAACAAAGCAACAGAGCCTAGGGCACTTCCTCTTATGGTCCTATAGCTTAGGGGAATTAAAATCAAAAAGACACAGCCACCCCAAAGTTTGGGAAGGCTCTGTTTACAAGAACCTCGTTTACGGTACAAGTTCAACAGCGCAGAAAGTGAAAAATGGATAAAGAAGTTGTGGTACTAACGTACAATGCAATATCACTCAGCAATGAAATCTATGTCATCAGGCCCGTAGCAGCATAATGAGTGGATTCAGGTATGATGATTCTAACTGAAATAAGTCACACAGAAAAAGAAACATCATAAGATATCACTAATACACGGAATGTAAACTTGGCTACACAGGAACTGGATTACAAAACAGAAAAGGGTCTCAAATTTAGAAAACCAACTTATGCTTGCTTAAGGGGAAAGGTGAGTTGGGGTGCTGCATAAAACCAGAGATTGAAATGAGCACAGATAAAGTTCCTTAAGCCAAATATGGAATAGACAAGAACTACTCCTTGCTCAACGAAATGGACTCAACAGCCCATATTAAATGCCTAAGAATGTACCTGACTAGTAAGTATCTTAAAACCTATGGATTGCTATGTCTCTGAAAGAAAATCAAGCGTGTGTACAGGGGCATAAACACAGCAGTGATAGGAATGGAGAGGTTCGGTGAGCAAATGAAGACCCTTTGATGTCATATTGCATGGTACCCATTCCACGGGTCTCAACTCTGCGGGTTTAAGGGATTCTTCCTTCAGCTAAAACATGCACGTGGAACCCAGAGTATGATCAACCATGTGATCGGGAGACATGTTCCAATATGTCTCAGTTCTCGTCCCCTGGTACTCGGGTGCAACATTCCAGACGCTTTACTAACACTCTCCCGACTTGGAGAGTCAGTGCCTTTAACCTCCTGTTTGGCCCATTTGCAATTTCTGCGGAAGATGAACAGGAATAGGGAGAACCAATGAGAGACTAGGTGGAGGTGTCTGGACGGGCAAATTTAACTCTCATTTCCCTCGAGGAAGAGGAATTAACCAAAGGCTCAGCGTGCCGTGCCGGAACCAGATTAGGGCTTGAAGCAATCCTGCAGTGTTGCGGCCAGCTCACAAGAAAGCGAGTTGAAGAAAGGAGCTCATGGGCACTGTAATTCGCAAACCTGCAGAGTTATAAATGACAGCTATCGTCCAAAAATATACTGAAGTAAGGCTGCCAAGAGGACTTGAAAGCGGGGCAGAATTGCAGGAAACCGATTTCAGGAGGTAGACTGGAATTGCATTTAAAGCATAGGAAAAGAGGCAGAACGTCCACAATGATGCACTTGGCCAAAAAGGGCGTATGCGTTTTTTCCTGATTATATTCAGGAAAAAACGCATACGCCCTTTTTGGCCAACCAAGCAAGCTTGCAAAGGAAATCTGCACTACAATGAAGTCTCACTTCCCCCCGGTCAAAAGGGCCATCTGAAAAAAGTGTAAAATCCAGAAAGGCAGGACAGGCCATGGAGAACTGGGAGCCTTGTTATGCTGATGGGCGGGATGTAAATTGCCAACAGCCACTCGGGAGAGGTGTATGGTGTTTCCTGAAACATCTAAAAAACAAAGCAACAGAGCCTAGGGCACGTCCACTTATGGTCCTATAGCTTAGGGAAATTAAAATCAAAAAGACACAGCCACCCCAAAGTTTGGGACGGCTCTGTTTACAAGAACCTCGTTTACGGTACAAGTTCAACATCGCAGAAAGTGAAAAATGGATAAAGAAGTTGTGGTACTTACGTACAATGCAATATCACTCAGCAATGAAATCTATGTCATCAGGCCCGTAGCAGCATAATGAGTGGATTCAGGTATGATGATTCTAACTGAAATAAGTCACACAGAAAAAGAAACATCATAAGATATCACTAATACACGGGATGTAAACTTGTCTACACAGGAACTGGATTACAAAACAGAACAGGGTCTCAAATTTAGAAAACCAACTTATGCTTGCTTAAGGGGAAAGGTGAGTTGGGGTGCTGCATAAAATCAGAGATTGAAATGAGCACAGACAAAGTTCCTTAAGCCAAATATAGAATAGACAAAAACTACTCCTTGCTCAACGAAATGGACTCAACACCTCATATTAAACGCCTAAGAATGTACCTGACTAGTAAGTATCTTAAAACCTATGGATTGCTATGTCTCTGAAAGACAATCAAGCGTGTGTACAGGGGCATAAACGCAGCAGTGATAGGATTGGAGAGGTTCGGAGAGCAAATGAAGACCCTTTGAAGTCATATTGCATGGTACCCATTCCACGGGGCTCAACTCTCCAGGTTTAAGGGATTCTTCCTTCAGCTAAAACATGCACGTGGAACCCAGAGTATGATCAACCGTGTGATCGGGAGACGTGTTCCAATATATCTCAGTTCTCGTCCCCTGGTACTCGAGTGTAACATTCCAGACGCTTTACTAACACTCTCCCGACTTGGAGAGTCAGTGCCTTTAACCTCCTGTTTGGCCCATTTGCAATTTCTGAGGAAGATGAACAGGAATAGGGAGAACCAATGAGAGACTAGGTGGAGGTGTCTGGACGGGCAAATTTAACTCTCATTTCCCACCAGGAAGAGGAATTAACCAAAGGCTCAGCGTGCCGTGCCGGAACCAGATTAGGGCCTGAAGCAATCCTGCGGTGTTGCGACCAGCTCACAAGAAAGCGAGTTGAAGAAAGGAGCTCAGGGGCACTGTAATTCACAAACCTGCAGAGTTATAAATGACAGCTATCGTCCAAAAATATACTGAAGTAAGGCTGCCAAGAGGACTTGAAAGCGGGGCAGAATTGCAGGAAACCGATTTCAGGAGGTAGACTGGAATTGCATTTAAAGCATAGGAAAAGAGGCAGAACGTCCACAATGATGCACTTGGCCAAAAAGGGCGTATGCGTTTTTTCCTGAATATATTCAGGAAAAAACTCATACGCCCTTTTTGGCCAACCAAGCAAGCTTGCAAAGGAAATCTGCACTACAATGAAGTCTCACTTCCCCCCGGTCAAAAGGGCCATCTGAAAAAAGTGTAAAATCCAGAAAGGCAGGACAGGCCATGGAGAACTGGGAGCCTTGTTATGCTGATGGACGGGATGTAAATTGCCAACAGCCACTCGGGAGAGGTGTATGGTGTTTCCTGAAACATCTAAAAAACAAAGCAACAGAGCCTAGGGCACTTCCACTTATGGTCCTGTAGCTTGGGAAATTAAAATCAGAAAGACACAGCCACACCAAAGTTTGGGACGGCTCTGTTTACAAGAACCTTGTTTACGGTACAAGTTCAATAACGCAGAAAGTGAAAAATGGATAAAGAAGTTGTGGTACTTACGTACAATGAAATATCACTCAGCAATGAAATCTATGTCATCAGGCCCATAGCAGCATAATGAGTGCATTCAGGTATGATGATTCTAACTGAAATAAGTCACACAGAAAAAGAAACATCATAAGATATCACTAATACACGGAATGTAAACTTGGCTACACAGGAACTGGATTACAAAACAGAACAGGGTCTCAAATTTAGAAAACCAACTTATGCTTGCTTAAGGGGAAAGGTGAGTTGGGTGCTGCATAAAACCAGAGATTGAAATGAGCACAGATAAAGTTCCTTAAGCCAAATATGGAATAGACAAGAACTACTCCTTGCTCAACGAAATGGACTCAACACCCCATATTAAACGCCTAAGAATGTACCTGACTAGTAAGTATCTTAAAACCTATGGATTGCTATGTCTCTGAAAGAGAATCAAGCGTGTGTACAGGGGCATAAACGCAGCAGTGATAGGATTGGAGAGGTTCGGTGAGCAAATGAAGACCCTTTGAATTCATATTGCTTGGTACCCATTCCACGGGTCTCAATTCTCCAGGTTTAAGGGATTCTTCCTTCAGCTAAAACATGCACGTGGAACCCAGAGTATGATCAACCGTGTGATCGGGAGACGTGTTCCAATATGTCTCAATTCTCGTCCCCTGGTACTCGGGTGTAACATTCCAGACGCTTAACTAACACTCTCCCGACTTGGAGAGTCAGTGCCTTTAACCTCCTGTTTGGCCCATTTGCAATTTCTGAGGAAGATGAACAGGAATAGGAAGAACCAATGAGAGACTAGGTGGAGGTGTCTGGACGGGCAAATTTAACTCTCATTTCCCACCAGGAAGAGGAATTAACCAAAGGCTCAGCGTGCTGTGCCGGAACCAGATTAGGGCCTGAAGCAATCCTGCGGTGTTCCGGCCAGCTCACAAGAAAGCGAGTTGAAGAAAGGAGCTCAGGGGCACTGTAATTCACAAACCTGCAGAGTTATAAATGACAGCTATCATCCAAAAATATACTGAAGTAAGGCTGCCAAGAGGACTTGAAAACGGGGCAGAATTGCAGGAAACCGATTTCAGGAGGTAGACTGGAATTGCATTTAAAGCATAGGAAAAGAGGCAGAACGTCCACAATGATGCACTTGGCCAAAAAGGGCGTATGCATTTTTTCCTGAATATATTCAGGAAAAAACGCATACGCCCTTTTTGGCCAACCAAGCAAGCTTGTAAAGGAAATCTGCACTACAATGAAGTCTCACTTCCCCCCGGTCAAAAGGGCCATCTGAAAAAAGTGTAAAATCCAGAAAGGCAGGACAGGCCATGGAGAACTGGGAGCCTTGTTATGCTGATGGGCGGGATGTAAATTGCCAACAGCCACTCGGGAGAGGTGTATGGTGTTTCCTGAAACATCTAAAAAACAAAGCAACAGAGCCTAGGGCACTTCCACTTATGATCCTATAGCTTAGGGAAATTAAAATCAAAAAGACACAGCCACCCCAAAGTTTGGGACGGCTCTGTTTACAAGAACCTCGTTTACGGTACAAGTTCAATGGCGCAGAAAGTGAAAAATGGATAAAGAAGTTGTAGTACTTACGTACAATGCAATATCACTCAGCAATGAAATCTATGTCATCAGGCCCGTAGCAGCATAATGAGTGGATTCAGGTATGATGATTCTAACTGAAATAAGTCACACAGAAAAAGAAACATCATAAGATATCACTAATACACCGAATGTAAATTTGGCTACACAGGAACTGGATTACAAAACAGAACAGGGTCTCAAATTTAGAAAACCAACTTATGCTTGCTTAAGGGGAAAGGTGAGTTGGGGTGCTGCATAAAACCAGAGATTGAAATGAGCACAGATAAAGTTCCTTAAGCCAAATATGGAATAGACAAGAACTACTCCTTGCTCAACGAAATGGACTCAACACCCCATATTAAACGCCTAAGAATGTACCTGACTAGTAAGTATCTTAAAACCTATGGATTGCTATGTCTCTGAAAGAAAATCAAGCGTGTGTACAGGGGCATAAACGCAGCAGTGATAGGATTGGAGAGGTTCGGTGAGCAAATAAAGACCCTTTGAAGTCATATTGCATGGTACCCATTCCACGGGTCTCAACTCTCCAGGTTTAAGGGATTCTTCCTTCAGCTAAAACATGCACGTGGAACCCAGAGTATGATCAACCGTGTGATCGGGAGACGTGTTCCAATATGTCTCAATTCTCGTCCCCTGGTACTCGGGTGTAACATTCCAGACGCTTAACTAACACTCTCCCGACTTGGAGAGTCAGTGCCTTTAACCTCCTGTTTGGCCCATTTGCAATTTCTGAGGAAGATGAACAGGAATAGGAAGAACCAATGAGAGACTAGGTGGAGGTGTCTGGACGGGCAAATTTAACTCTCATTTCCCACCAGGAAGAGGAATTAACCAAAGGCTCAGCGTGCTGTGCCGGAACCAGATTAGGGCCTGAAGCAATCCTGCGGTGTTGCAGCCAGCTCACAAGAAAGCGAGTTGAAGAAAGGAGCTCAGGGGCACTGTAATTCACAAACCTGCAGAGTTATAAATGACAGCTATCGTCCAAAAATATACTGAAGTAAGGCTGTCAAGAGGACTTGAAAGCGGGGCAGAATTGCAGGAAACCGATTTCAGGAGGTAGACTGGAATTGCATTTAAAGCATAGGAAAAGAGGCAGAACGTCCACAATGATGCACTTGGCCAAAAAGGGCGTATGCGTTTTTTCCTGAATATATTCAGGAAAAAACGCATACGCCCTTTTTGGCCAACCAAGCAAGCTTGTAAAGGAAATCTGCACTACAATGAAGTCTCACTTCCCCCCGGTCAAAAGGGCCATCTGAAAAAAGTGTAAAATCCAGAAAGGCAGGACAGGCCATGGAGAACTGGGAGCCTTGTTATGCTGATGGGCGGGATGTAAATTGCCAACAGCCACTCGGGAGAGGTGTATGGTGTTTCCTGAAACATCTAAAAAACAAAGCAACAGAGCCTAGGGCACTTCCACTTATGATCCTATAGCTTAGGGAAATTAAAATCAAAAAGACACAGCCACCCCAAAGTTTGGGACGGCTCTGTTTACAAGAACCTCGTTTACGGTACAAGTTCAATGGCGCAGAAAGTGAAAAATGGATAAAGAAGTTGTGGTACTTACGTACAATGCAATATAACTCAGCAATGAAATCTATGTCATCAGGCCCGTAGCAGCATAATGAGTGGATTCAGGTATGATGATTCTAACTGAAATAAGTCACACAGAAAAAGAAACATCATAAGATATCACTAATACACCGAATGTAAATTTGGCTACACAGGAACTGGATTACAAAACAGAACAGGGTCTCAAATTTAGAAAACCAACTTATGCTTGCTTAAGGGGAAAGGTGAGTTGGGGTGCTGCATAAAACCAGAGATTGAAATGAGCACAGATAAAGTTCCTTAAGCCAAATATGGAATAGACAAGAACTACTCCTTGCTCAACGAAATGGACTCAACACCCCATATTAAACGCCTAAGAATGTACCTGACTAGTAAGTATCTTAAAACCTATGGATTGCTATGTCTCTGAAAGAAAATCAAGCGTGTGTACAGGGGCATAAACGCAGCAGTGATAGGATTGGAGAGGTTCGGTGAGCAAATAAAGACCCTTTGAAGTCATATTGCATGGTACCCATTCCACGGGTCTCAACTCTCCAGGTTTAAGGGATTCTTCCTTCAGCTAAAACATGCACGTGGAACCCAGAGTATGATCAACCGTGTGATCGGGAGACGTGTTCCAATATGTCTCAATTCTCGTCCCCTGGTACTCGGGTGTAACATTCCAGACGCTTAACTAACACTCTCCCGACTTGGAGAGTCAGTGCCTTTAACCTCCTGTTTGGCCCATTTGCAATTTCTGAGGAAGATGAACAGGAATAGGAAGAACCAATGAGAGACTAGGTGGAGGTGTCTGGACGGGCAAATTTAACTCTCATTTCCCACCAGGAAGAGGAATTAACCAAAGGCTCAGCGTGCTGTGCCGGAACCAGATTAGGGCCTGAAGCAATCCTGCAGTGTTGCAGCCAGCTCACAAGAAAGCGAGTTGAAGAAAGGAGCTCAGGGGCACTGTAATTCACAAACCTGCAGAGTTATAAATGACAGCTATCGTCCAAAAATATACTGAAGTAAGGCTGTCAAGAGGACTTGAAAGCGGGGCAGAATTGCAGGAAACCGATTTCAGGAGGTAGACTGGAATTGCATTTAAAGCATAGGAAAAGAGGCAGAACGTCCACAATGATGCACTTGGCCAAAAAGGGCGTATGCGTTTTTTCCTGAATATATTCAGGAAAAAACGCATACGCCCTTTTTGGCCAACCAAGCAAGCTTGTAAAGGAAATCTGCACTACAATGAAGTCTCACTTCCCCCCGGTCAAAAGGGCCATCTGAAAAAAGTGTAAAATCCAGAAATGCAGGACAGGCCATGGAGAACTGGGAGCCTTGTTATGCTGATGGGCGGGATGTAAATTGCCAACAGCCACTCTGGAGAGGTGTATGGTGTTTCCTGAAACATCTAAAAAACAAAGCAACAGAGCCTAGGGCACTTCCACTTATGGTCCTATAGCTTAGGGAAATTAAAATCAAAAAGACACAGCCACCCCAAAGTTTGGGACGGCTCTGTTTACAAGAACATCGTTTACGGTACAAGTTCAATATCACAGAAAGTGAAAAATGGATAAAGAAGTTGTGGTACTTACGTACAATGCAATATCACTCAGCAATGAAATCTATGTCATCAGGCCCATAGCAGCATAATGAGTGGATTCAGGTATGATGATTCTAACTGAAATAAGTCACACAGAAAAAGAAACATCATAAGATATCACTAATACACGGAATGTAAACTTGGCTACACAGGAACTGGATTACAAAACAGAACAGGGTCTCAAATTTAGAAAACCAACTTATGCTTGCTTAAGGGGAAAGCTGAGTTGGGGTGCTGCATAAAACCAGAGATTGAAATGAGCACAGATAAAGTTCCTTAAGCCAAATATGGAATAGACAAGAACTACTCCTTGCTCAACGAAATGGACTCAACAGCCCATATTAAATGCCTAAGTATGTACCTGACTAGTAAGTATCTTAAAACCTATGGATTGCTATGTCTCTGAAAGAGAATCAAGCGTGTGTACAGGGGCATAAACGCAGCAGTGATAGGATTGGAGAGGTTCGGTGAGCAAATGAAGACCCTTGGAAGTCATATTGCTTGGTACCCATTCCACGGGTCTCAACTCTCCAGGTTTAAGGGATTATTCCTTCAGGTAAAACATGCACGTGGAACCCAGAGTATGATCAACCGTGTGATCGGGAGACGTGTTCCAATATGTCTCAATTCTCGTCCCCTGGTACTCGGGTGTAACATTCCAGACGCTTTACTAACACTCTCCCGACTTGGAGAGTCAGTGCCTTTAACCTCCTGTTTGGCCCATTTGCAATTTCTGCGGAAGATGAACAGGAATAGGGAGAACCAATGAGAGACTAGCTGGAGGTGTCTGGACGGGCAAATTTAACTCTCATTTCCCACCAGGAAGAGGAATTAACCAAAGGCTCAGCGTGCCGTGCCGGAACCAGATTAGGGCCTGAAGCAATCCTGCGGTGTTGCGGCCAGCTCACAAGAAAGCGAGTTGAAGAAAGGAGCTCAGGGGCACTGTAATTCACAAACCTGCAGAGTTATAAATGACAGCTATCGTCCAAAAATATACTGAAGTAAGGCTGCCAAGAGGACTTGAAAGCGGGGCAGAATTGCAGGAAACCGATTTCAGGAGGTAGACTGGAATTGCATTTAAAGCATAGGAAAAGAGGCAGAACGTCCACAATGATGCACTTGGCCAAAAAGGGCGTATGCGTTTTTTCCTGAATATATTCAGGAAAAAACGTATACGCCCTTTTTGGCCAACCAAGCAAGCTTGCAAAGGAAATCTGCACTACAATGAAGTCTCACTTCCCCCCGGTCAAAAGGGCCATCTGAAAAAAGTGTAAAATCCAGAAAGGCAGGACAGGCCATGGAGAACTGGGAGCCTTGTTATGCTGATGGGCGGGATGTAAATTGCCAACAGCCACTCGGGAGAGGTGTATGGTGTTTCCTGAAACATCTAAAAAACAAAGCAACAGAGCCTAGGGCACTTCCACTTATGGTCCTATAGCTTAGGGAAATTAAAATCAAAAAGACACAGCCACCCCAAAGTTTGGGACGGCTCTGTTTACAAGAACCTCGTTTACGGTACAAGTTCAATATCGCAGAAAGTGAAAAATGGATAAAGAAGTTGTGGTACTTACGTACAATGCAATATCACTCAGCAATGAAATCTATGTCATCAGGCCCGTAGCAGCATAATGAGTGGATTCAGGTATGATGATTCTAACTGAAATAAGTCACACAGAAAAAGAAACATCATAAGATATCACTAATACACGGAATGTAAACCTGGCTACACAGGAACTGGATTACAAAACAGAACAGGGTCTCAAATTTAGAAAACCAACTTATGCTTGCTTAAGGGGAAAGGTGAGTTGGGGTGCTGCATAAAACCAGAGATTGAAATGAGCACAGATAAAGTTCCTTAAGCCAAATATGGAATAGACAAGAACTACTCCTTGCTCAACGAAAAGGACTCAACACCACATATTAAACGCCTAAGAATGTACCTGACTAGTAAGTATCTTAAAACCTATGGATTGCTATGTCTCTGAAAGAAAATCAAGCGTGTGTACAGGGGCATAAACGCAGCAGTGATAGGATTGGAGAGGTTCGGTGAGCAAATGAAGACCCTTTGAAGTCATATTGCATGGTACCCATTCCACGGGTCTCAACTCTCCAGGTTTAAGGGATTCTTTCTTCAGCTAAAACATGCACGTGGAACCCAGAGTATGATCAACCGTGTGATCGGGAGACGTGTTCCAATATGTCTCAATTCTCGTCCCCTGGTACTCGGGTGTAACATTCCAGACGCTTTACTAACACTCTCCCGACTTGGAGAGTCAGTGCCTTTAACCTCCTGTTTGGCCCATTTGCAATTTCTGAGGAAGATAAACAGGAATAGGGAGAACCAATGAGAGACTAGCTGGAGGTGTCTGGACGGGCAAATTTAACTCTCATTTCCCACCAGGAAGAGGAATTAACCAAAGGCTCAGTGTGCCGTGCCGGAACCAGATTAGGGCCTGAAGCAATCCTGCGGTGTTGCGGCCAGCTCACAAGAAAGCGAGTTGAAGAAAGGAGCTCAGGGGCACTGTAATTCACAAACCTGCAGAGTTATAAATGACAGCTATCGTCCAAAAATATACTGAAGTAAGGCTGCCAAGAGGATTTGAAAGCGGGGCAGAATTGCAGGAAACCGATTTCAGGAGGTAGACTGGAATTGCATTTAAAGCATAGGAAAAGAGGCAGAACGTCCACAATGATGCACTTGGCCAAAAAGGGCGTATGCGTTTTTTCCTGAATATATTCAGGAAAAAACGCATACGCCCTTTTTGGCCAACCAAGCAAGCTTGCAAAGGAAATCTGCACTACAATGAAGTCTCACTTCCCCCCGGTCAAAAGGGCCATCTGAAAAAAGTGTAAAATCCAGAAAGGCAGGACAGGCCATGGAGAACTGGGAGCCTTGTTATGCTGATGGGCGGGATGTAAATTGCCAACAGCCACTCGGGAGAGGTGTATGGTGTTTCCTGACACATCTAAAAAACAAAGCAACAGAGCCTAGGGCACTTCCACTTATGGTCCTGTAGCTTGGGAAATTAAAATCAGAAAGACACAGCCACCCCAAAGTTTGGGACGGCTCTGTTTACAAGAACCTCGTTTACGGTACAAGTTCAATATCGCAGAAAGTGAAAAATGGATAAAGAAGTTGTGGTACTTACGTACAATGCAATATCACTCAGCAATGAAATCTATGTCATCAGGCCCGTAGCAGCATAATGAGTGGATTCAGGTATGATGATTCTAACTGAAATAAGTCACACAGAAAAAGAAACATCATAAGATATCACTAATACACCGAATGTAAACTTGGCTACACAGGAACTGGATTACAAAACAGAACAGGGTCTCAAATTTAGAAAACCAACTTATGCTTGCTTAAGGGGAAAGGTGAGTTGGGGTGCTGCATATAACCAGAGATTGAAATGAGCACAGATAAAGTTCCTTAAGCCAAATATGGAATAGACAAGAACTACTCCTTGCTCAACGAAATGGACTCAACACCCCATATTAAACGCCTAAGAATGTACCTGACTAGTAAGTATCTTAAAACCTATGGATTGCTATGTCTCTGAAAGAAAATCAAGCGTGTGTACAGGGGCATAAACGCAGCAGTGATAGGATTGGAGAGGTTCGGTGAGCAAATGAAGACCCTTTGAAGTCATATTGCATGGTACCCATTCCACGGGTCTCAACTCTCCAGGTTTAAGGGATTCTTCCTTCAGGTAAAACATGCACGTGGAACCCAGAGTATGATCAACCGTGTGATCGGGAGACGTGTTCCAATATGTCTCAATTCTCGTCCCCTGGTACTCGGGTGTAACATTCCAGACGCTTAACTAACACTCTCCCGACTTGGAGAGTCAGTGCCTTTAACCTCCTGTTTGGCCCATTTGCAATTTCTGAGGAAGATGAACAGGAATAGGAAGAACCAATGAGAGACTAGGTGGAGGTGTCTGGACGGGCAAATTTAACTCTCATTTCCCACCAGGAAGAGGAATTAACCAAAGGCTCAGCGTGCTGTGCCGGAACCAGATTAGGGCCTGAAGCAATCCTGCGGTGTTGCGGCCAGCTCACAAGAAAGCGAGTTGAAGAAAGGAGCTCAGGGGCACTGTAATTCACAAACCTGCAGAGTTATAAATGACAGCTATCATCCAAAAATATACTGAAGTAAGGCTGTCAAGAGGACTTGAAATCGGGGCAGAATTTCAGGAAACCGATTTCAGGAGGTAGACTTGAATTGCATTTAAAGCATAGGAAAAGATTCAGAACGTCCACAATGATGCACTTGGCCAAAAAGGGCGTATGCGTTTTTTCCTGAATATATTCAGGAAAAAACGCATACGCCCTTTTTGGCCAACCAAGCAAGCTTGTAAAGGAAATCTGCACTACAATGAAGTCTCACTTCCCCCCGGTCAAAAGGGCCATCTGAAAAAAGTGTAAAATCCAGAAAGGCAGGACAGGCCATGGAGAACTGGGAGCCTTGTTATGCTGATGGGCGGGATGTAAATTGCCAACAGCCACTCAGGAGAGGTGTATGGTGTTTCCTGAAACATCTAAAAAACAAAGCAACAGAGCCTAGGGCACTTCCACTTATGGTCCTTTAGCTTGGGAAATTAAAATCAGAAAGACACAGCCACCCCAAAGTTTGGGACGGCTCTGTTTACAAGAACATCGTTTACGGTACAAGTTCAATATCGCAGAAAGTGAAAAATGGATAAAGAAGTTGTGGTACTTACGTACAATGCAATATCACTCAGCAATGAAATCTATGTCATCAGGCCCATAGCAGCATAATGAGTGTATTCAGGTATGATGATTCTAACTGAAATAAGTCACACAGAAAAAGAAACATCATAAGATATCACTAATACACGGAATGTAAACTTGGCTACACAGGAACTGGATTACAAAACAGAACAGGGTCTCAAATTTAGAAAACCAACTTATGCTTGCTTAAGGGGAAAGGTGAGTTGGGGTGCTGCATCAAACCAGAGATTGAAATGAGCACAGATAAAGTTCCTTAAGCCAAATATGGAAAAGACAAGAACTACTCCTTGCTCAACGAAATGGACTCAACACCCCATATTAAACGCCTAAGAATGTACCTGACTAGTAAGTATCTTAAAACCTATGGATTGCTATGTCTCTGAAAGAAAATCAAGCGTGTGTACAGGGGCATAAACGCAGCAGTGATAGGATTGGAGAGGTTCGGTGAGCAAATGAAGACCCTTTGAAGTCATATTGCATGGTACCCATTCCACGGGTCTCAACTCTCCAGGTTTAAGGGATTCTTCCTTCAGCTAAAACATGCACGTGGAACCCAGAGTATGATCAACCGTGTGATCGGGAGACGTGTTCCAATATGTCTCAATTCTCGTCCCCTGGTACTCGGGTGTAACATTCCAGACGCTTTACTAACACTCTCCCGACTTGGAGAGTCAGTGCCTTTAACCTCCTGTTTGGTCCATTTGCAATTTCTGCGGAAGATGAACAGGAATAGGGAGAACCAATGAGAGACTAGCTGGAGGTGTCTGGACGGGCAAATTTAACTCTCATTTCCCACCAGGAAGAGGAATTAACCAAAGGCTCAGCGGCGCGTGCCGGAACCAGATTAGGGCCTGAAGCAATCCTGCGGTGTTGCGGCCAGCTCACAAGAAAGCGAGTTGAAGAAAGGAGCTCAGGGGCACTGTAATTCACAAACCTGCAGAGTTATAAATGACAGCTATCGTCCAAAAATATACTGAAGTAAGGCTGCCAAGAGGACTTGAAAGCGGGGCAGAATTGCAGGAAACCGATTTCAGGAGGTAGACTGGAATTGCATTTAAAGCATAGGAAAAGAGGCAGAACGTCCACAATGATGCACTTGGCCAAAAAGGGCGTATGCGTTTTTTCCTGAATATATTCAGGAAAAAACGCATACGCCCTTTTTGGCCAACCAAGCAAGCTTGCAAAGGAAATCTGCACTACAATGAAGTCTCACTTCCCCCCGGTCAAAAGGGCCATCTGAAAAAAGTGTAAAATCCAGAAAGGCAGGACAGGCCATGGAGAACTGGGAGCCTTGTTATGCTGATGGGCGGGATGTAAATTGCCAACAGCCACTCGGGAGAGGTGTATGGTGTTTCCTGAAACATCTAAAAAACAAAGCAACAGAGCCTAGGGCACTTCCACTTATGGTCCTATAGCTTAGGGAAATTAAAATCAAAAACACACAGCCACCCCAAAGTTTGGGACGGCTCTGTTTACAAGAACCTCGTTTACGGTACAAGTTCAATAGCGCAGAAAGTGAAAATGGATAAAGAAGTTGTGGTACTTACGTACAATGCAATATCACTCAGCAATGAAATCTATGTCATCAGGCCCGTAGCAGCATAATGAGTGGATTCAGGTATGATGATTCTAACTGAAATAAGTCACACAGAAAAAGAAACATCATAAGATATCATTAATACACGGGATGTAAACTTGGCTACACAGGAACTGGATTACAAAACAGAACAGGGTCTCAAATTTAGAAAACCAACTTATGCTTGCTTAAGGGGAAAGGTGAGTTGGGGTGCTGCATAAAACCAGAGATTGAAATGAGCACAGATAAAGTTCCTTAAGCCAAATATAGAATAGACAAGAACTACTCCTTGCTCAACGAAATGGACTCAAAACCCCATATTAAACGCCTAAGAATGTACCTGACTAGTAAGAATTTTCAAACCTATGGATTGCTATGTCTCCGAAAGAAAATCAAGCGTGTGTACAGGGGCATAAACGCAGCAGTGATAGGATTGGAGAGGTTCGGTGAGCAAATGAAGACCCTTTGAAGTCATATTGCATGGTACCCATTCCACGGGTCTCAACTCTCCAGGTTTAAGGGATTCTTCCTTCAGCTAAAACATGCACGTGGAACCCAGAGTATGATCAACCGTGTGATTGGGAGACGTGTTCCAATATGTCTCAGTTCTCGTCCCCTGGTACTCGGGTGCAACATTCCAGACGCTTTACTAACACTCTCCCGACTTGGAGAGTCAGTGCCTTTAAACTCCTGTTTGGCCCATTTGCAATTTCTGAGGAAGATGAACAGGAATAGGGAGAACCAATGAGAGACTAGCTGGAGGTGTCTGGACGGGCAAATTTAACTGTCATTTCCCACCAGGAAGAGGAATTAACCAAAGGCTCAGCGTGCCGTGCCGGAACCAGATTAGGGCCTGAAGCAATCCTGCGGTGTTGCGGCCAGCTCACAAGAAAGCGAGTTGAAGAAAGGAGCTCAGGGGCACTGTAATTCACAAACCTGCAGAGTTATAAATGACAGCTATCATCCAAAAATATACTGAAGTAAGGCTGCCAAGAGGACTTGAAAGCGGGGCAGAATTGCAGGAAACCGATTTCAGGAGGTAGACTGGAATTGCATTTAAAGCATAGGAAAAGAGGCAGAACGTCCACAATGATGCACTTGGCCAAAAAGGGCGTATGCGTTTTTTCCTGAATATATTCAGGAAAAAACGCATAGGCCCTTTTTGGCCAACCAAGCAAGCTTGCAAAGGAAATCTGCACTACAATGAAGTCTCACTTCCCCCCGGTCAAAAGGGCCATCTGAAAAAAGTGTAAAATCCAGAAAGGCAGGACAGGCCATGGAGAACTGGGAGCCTTGTTATGCTGATGGGCGGGATGTAAATTGCCAACAGCCACTCGGGAGAGGTGTATGGTGTTTCCTGAAACATCTAAAAAACAAAGCAACAGAGCCTAGGGCACTTCCACTTATGGTCCTATAGCTTAGGGAAATTAAAATCAAAAAGACACAGCCACCCCAAAGTTTGGGACGGCTCTGTTTACAAGAACCTCGTTTACGGTACAAGTTCAATAGCGCAGAAAGTGAAAAATGGATAAAGAAGTTGTGGTACTTACGTACAATGCAATATCACTCAGCAATGAAATCTATGTCATCAGGCCCGTAGCAGCATAATGAGTGGATTCAGGTATGATGATTCTAACTGAAATAAGTCTCACAGAAAAAGAAACATCATAAGATATCACTAATACACGGGATGTAAACTTGGCTACACAGGAACTGGATTACAAAACAGAACAGGGTCTCAAATTTAGAAAACCAACTTATGCTTGCTTAAGGGGAAAGGTGAGTTGGGGTGCTGCATCAAACCAGAGATTGAAATGAGCACAGATAAAGTTCCTTAAGCCAAATATGGAATAGACAAGAACTACTCCTTGCTCAACGAAATGGACTCAACACCCCATATTAAACGCCTAAGAATGTACCTGACTAGTAAGTATCTTAAAACCTATGGATTGCTATGTCTCTGAAAGAAAATCAAGCGTGTGTACAGGGGCATAAACGCAGCAGTGATAGGATTGGAGAGGTTCGGTGAGCAAATGAAGACCCTTTGAAGTCATATTGCTTGGTACCCATTCCACGGGTCTCAACTCTCCAGGTTTAAGGGATTCTTCCTTCAGCTAAAACATGCACGTGGAACCCAGAGTATGATCAACCGTGTGATCGGGAGACGTGTTCCAATATGTCTCAATTCTCGTCCCCTGGCACTCGGGTGCAACATTCCAGACGCTTTACTAACACTCTCCCGACTTGGAGAGTCAGTGCCTTTAACCTCCTGTTTGGCCCATTTGCAATTTCTGAGGAAGATGAACAGGAATAGGGAGAACCAATGAGAGACTAGCTGGAGGTGTCTGGACGGGCAAATTTAACTCTCATTTCCCACCAGGAAGAGGAATTAACCAAAGGCTCAGCGTGCCGTGCCGGAACCAGATTAGGGCCTGAAGCAATCCTGCGGTGTTGCGGCCAGCTCACAAGAAAGCGAGTTGAAGAAAGGAGCTCAGGGGCACTGTAATTCACAAACCTGCAGAGTTATAAATGACAGCTATCGTCCAAAAATATACTGAAGTAAGGCTGCCAAGAGGACTTGAAAGCGGGGCAGAATTGCAGGAAACCGATTTCAGGAGGTAGACTGGAATTGCATTTAAAGCATAGGAAAAGAGGCAGAACGTCCACAATGATGCACTTGGCCAAAAAGGGCGTATGCGTTTTTTCCTGAATATATTCAGGAAAAAACGCATACGCCCTTTTTGGCCAACCAAGCAAGCTTGCAAAGGAAATCTGCACTACAATGAAGTCTCACTTCCCCCCGGTCAAAAGGGCCATCTGAAAAAAGTGTAAAATCCAGAAAGGCAGGACAGGCCATGGAGAACTGGGAGCCTTGTTATGCTGATGGGCGGGATGTAAATTGCCAAGAGCCACTCGGGAGAGGTGTATGGTGTTTCCTGAAACATCTAAAAAACAAAGCAACAGAGCCTAGGGCACTTCCACTTATGGTCCTGTAGCTTGGGAAATTAAAATCAGAAAGACACAGCCACCCCAAAGTTTGGGACGGCTCTGTTTACAAGAACATCGTTTACGGTACAAGTTCAATATCGCAGAAAGTGAAAAATGGATAAAGAAGTTGTGGTACTTACGTACAATGCAATATCACTCAGCAATGAAATCTATGTCATCAGGCCCATAGCAGCATAATGAGTGGATTCAGGTATGATGATTCTAACTGAAATAAGTCACACAGAAAAAGAAATATCATAAGATATCACTAATACACAGAATGTAAACTTGGCTACACAGGAACTGGATTACAAAACAGAACAGGGTCTCAAATTTAGAAAACCAACTTATGCTTGCTTAAGGGGAAAGGTGAGTTGGGGTGCTGCATAAAACCAGAGATTGAAATGAGCACAGATAAAGTTCCTTAAGCCAAATATGGAAAATACAAGAACTACTCCTTGCTCAACGAAATGGACTCAACACCCCATATTAAACGCCTAAGAATGTACCTGACTAGTAAGTATCTTAAAACCTATGGATTGCTATGTCTCTGAAAGAAAATCAAGCGTGTGTACAGGGGCATAAACGCAGCAGTGATAGGATTGGAGAGGTTCGGTGAGCAAATGAAGACCCTTTGAAGTCATATTGCTTGGTACCCATTCCACGGGTCTCAACTCTCCAGGTTTAAGGGATTCTTCCTTCAGCTAAAACATGCACGTGGAACCCAGAGTATGATCAACCGTGTGATCGGGAGACGTGTTCCAATATGTCTCAATTCTCGTCCCCTGGTACGCGGGTGTAACATTCCAGACGCTTAAGTAACACTCTCCCGACTTGGAGAGTCAGTGCCTTTAACCTCCTGTTTGGCCCATTTGCAATTTCTGAGGAAGATGAAGAGGAATAGGAAGAACCAATGAGAGACTAGGTGGAGGTGTCTGGACGGGCAAATTTAACTCTCATTTCCCACCAGGAAGAGGAATTAACCAAAGGCTCAGCGTGCTGCGCCGGAACCAGATTAGGGCCTGAAGCAATCCTGCGGTGTTGCGGCCAGCTCACAAGAAAGCGAGTTGAAGAAAGGAGCTCAGGGGCACTGTAATTCACAAACCTGCAGAGTTATAAATGACAGCTATCATCCAAAAATATACTGAAGTAAGGCTGCCAAGAGGACTTGAAAACGGGGCAGAATTGCAGGAAACCGATTTCAGGAGGTAGATTGGAATTGCATTTAAAGCATAGGAAAAGAGGCAGAACGTCCACAATGATGCACTTGGCCAAAAAAGGCGTATGCGTTTTTTCCTGAATATATTCAGGAAAAAACGCATACGCCCTTTTTGGCCAACCAAGCAAGCTTGTAAAGGAAATCTGCACTACAATGAAGTCTCACTTCCCCCCAGTCAAAAGGGCCATCTGAAAAAGTGTAAAATCCAGAAAGGCAGGACAGGCCATGGAGAACTGGGAGCCTTGTTATGCTGATGGGCGGGATGTAAATTGCCAACAGCCACTCGGGAGAGGTGTATGGTGTTTCCTGAAACATCTAAAAAACAAAGCAACAGAGCCTAGGGCACTTCCACTTATGGTCCTATAGCTTAGGGAAATTAAAATCAAAAAGACACAGCCACCCCAAAGTTGGGGACGGCTCTGTTTACAAGAACCTCGTTTACGGTACAAGTTCAATATCGCAGAAAGTGAAAAGTGGATAAAGAAGTTGTGGTACTTACGTACAATGCAATATCACTCAGCAATGAAATCTATGTCATCAGGCCCGTAGCAGCATAATGAGTGGATTCAGGTATGAAGATTCTAACTGAAATATGTCACACAGAAAAAGAAACATCATAAGATATCATTAATACACGGGATGTAAACTTGGCTACACAGGAACTGGATTACAAAACAGAACAGGGTCTCAAATTTAGAAAACCAACTTATGCTTGCTTAAGGGGAAAGGTGAGTTGGGGTGCTGCATCAAACCAGAGATTGAAATGAGCACAGATAAAGTTCCTTAAGCCAAATATAGAATAGACAAGAACTACTCCTTGCTCAACGAAATGGAGTCAACACCCCATATTAAACGCCTAAGAATGTACCTGACTAGTAAGAATTTTCAAACCTATGGATTGCTATGTCTCCGAAAGAAAATCAAGCGTGTGTACAGGGGCATAAACGCAGCAGTGATAGGATTGGAGAGGTTCGGTGAGCAAATGAAGACCCTTTGAAGTCATATTGCATGGTACCCATTCCACGGGTCTCAACTCTCCAGGTTTAAGGGATTCTTCCTTCAGCTAAAACATGCACGTGGAACCCAGAGTATGATCAACCGTGTGATCGGGAGACGTGTTCCAATATGTCTCAGTTCTCGTCCCCTGGTACTCGGGTGCAACATTCCAGACGCTTTACTAACACTCTCCCGACTTGGAGAGTCAGTGCCTTTAACCTCCTGTTTGGCCCATTTGCAATTTCTGAGGAAGATGAACAGGAATAGGGAGAACCAATGAGAGACTAGCTGGAGGTGTCTGGACGGGCAAATTTAACTCTCATTTCCCACCAGGAAGAGGAATTAACCAAAGGCTCAGCGTGCCGTGCCGGAACCAGATTAGGGCCTGAAGCAATCCTGCGGTGTTGCGGCCAGCTCACAAGAAAGCGAGTTGAAGAAAGGAGCTCAGGGGCACTGTAATTCACAAACCTGCAGAGTTATAAATGACAGCTATCATCCAAAAATATACTGAAGTAAGGCTGTCAAGAGGACTTGAAAGCGGGGCAGAATTGCAGGAAACCGATTTCAGGAGGTAGACTGGAATTGCATTTAAAGCATAGGAAAAGAGGCAGAACGTCCACAATGATGCACTTGGCCAAAAAGGGCGTATGCGTTTTTTCCTGAATATATTCAGGAAAAAACGCATACGCCCTTTTTGGCCAACCAAGCAAGCTTGTAAAGGAAATCTGCACTACAATGAAGTCTCACTTCCCCCCGGTCAAAAGGGCCATCTGAAAAAAGTGTAAAATCCAGAAAGGCAGGACAGGCCATGGAGAACTGGGAACCTTGTTATGCTGATGGGCGGGATGAAAATTGCCAACAGCCACTCGGGAGAGGTGTATGGTGTTTCCTGAAACATCTAAAAAACAAAGCAACAGAGCCTAGGGCACTTCCACTTATGGTCCTGTAGCTTGGGAAATTAAAATCAGAAAGACACAGCCACCCCAAAGTTTGGGACGGCTCTGTTTACAAGAACCTCGTTTACGGTACAAGTTCAATATCGCAGAAATTGAAAAATGGATAAAGAAGTTGTGGTACTTACGTACAATGCAATATCACTCAGCAATGAAATCTATGTCATCAGGCCCATAGCAGCATAATGAGTGGATTCAGGTATGATGATTCTAACTGAAATAAGTCACACAGAAAAAGAAACATCATAAGATATCATTAATACACGGAATGTAAACTTGGCTACACAGGAACTGGATTACAAAACAGAACAGGGTCTCAAATTTAGAAAACCAACTTATGCTTGCTTAAGGGGAAAGGTGAGTTGGGGTGCTGCATAAAACCAGAGATTGAAATGAGCACAGATAAAGTTCCTTAAGCCAAATATGGAATAGACAAGAACTACTCCTTGCTCAAAGAAATGGAGTCAACACCCCATATTAAACGCCTAAGAATGTACCTGACTAGTAAGAATTTTCAAACCTATGGATTGCTATGTCTCCGAAAGAAAATCAAGCGTGTGTACAGGGGCATAAACGCAGCAGTGATAGGATTGGAGAGGTTCGGTGAGCAAATGAAGACCCTTTGAAGTCATATTGCATGGTACCCATTCCACGGGTCTCAACTCTCCAGGTTTAAGGGATTCTTCCTTCAGCTAAAACATGCACGTGGAACCCAGAGTATGATCAACCGTGTGATCGGGAGACGTGTTCCAATATGTCTCAGTTCTCGTCCCCTGGTACTCGGGTGCAACATTCCAGACGCTTTACTAACACTCTCCCGACTTGGAGAGTCAGTGCCTTTAACCTCCTGTTTGGCCCATTTGCAATTTCTGAGGAAGATGAACAGGAATAGGGAGAACCAATGAGAGACTAGCTGGAGGTGTCTGGACGGGCAAATTTAACTCTCATTTCCCACCAGGAAGAGGAATTAACCAAAGGCTCAGCGTGCCGTGCCGGAACCAGATTAGGGCCTGAAGCAATCCTGCGGTGTTGCGGCCAGCTCACAAGAAAGCGAGTTGAAGAAAGGAGCTCAGGGGCACTGTAATTCACAAACCTGCAGAGTTATAAATGACAGCTATCATCCAAAAATATACTGAAGTAAGGCTGTCAAGAGGACTTGAAAGCGGGGCAGAATTGCAGGAAACCGATTTCAGGAGGTAGACTGGAATTGCATTTAAAGCATAGGAAAAGAGGCAGAACGTCCACAATGATGCACTTGGCCAAAAAGGGCGTATGCGTTTTTTCCTGAATATATTCAGGAAAAAACGCATACGCCCTTTTTGGCCAACCAAGCAAGCTTGTAAAGGAAATCTGCACTACAATGAAGTCTCACTTCCCCCCGGTCAAAAGGGCCATCTGAAAAAAGTGTAAAATCCAGAAAGGCAGGACAGGCCATGGAGAACTGGGAACCTTGTTATGCTGATGGGCGGGATGAAAATTGCCAACAGCCACTCGGGAGAGGTGTATGGTGTTTCCTGAAACATCTAAAAAACAAAGCAACAGAGCCTAGGGCACTTCCACTTATGGTCCTGTAGCTTGGGAAATTAAAATCAGAAAGACACAGCCACCCCAAAGTTTGGGACGGCTCTGTTTACAAGAACCTCGTTTACGGTACAAGTTCAATATCGCAGAAATTGAAAAATGGATAAAGAAGTTGTGGTACTTACGTACAATGCAATATCACTCAGCAATGAAATCTATGTCATCAGGCCCATAGCAGCATAATGAGTGGATTCAGGTATGATGATTCTAACTGAAATAAGTCACACAGAAAAAGAAACATCATAAGATATCATTAATACACGGAATGTAAACTTGGCTACACAGGAACTGGATTACAAAACAGAACAGGGTCTCAAATTTAGAAAACCAACTTATGCTTGCTTAAGGGGAAAGGTGAGTTGGGGTGCTGCATAAAACCAGAGATTGAAATGAGCACAGATAAAGTTCCTTAAGCCAAATATGGAATAGACAAGAACTACTCCTTGCTCAACGAAATGGACTCAACAGCCCATATTAAATGCCTAAGAATGTACCTGACTAGTAAGTATCTTAAAACCTATGGATTGCTATGTCTCTGAAAGAGAATCAAGCGTGTGTACAGGGGCATAAACGCAGCAGTGATAGGATTGGAGAGGTTCGGTGAGCAAATGAAGACCCTTTGAAGTCATATTGCATGGTACCCATTCCACGGGTCTCAACTCTCCAGGTTTAAGGGATTCTTCCTTCAGCTAAAACATGCACGTGGAACCCAGAGTATGATCAACCGTGTGATCGGGAGGCGTGTTCCAATATGTCTCAGTTCTCGTCCCCTGGTACTCGGGTGCAACATTCCAGACGCTTTACTAACACTCTCCCGACTTGGAGAGTCAGTGCCTTTAACCTCCTGTTGGGCACATTTGCAATTTCTGAGGAAGATGAACAGGAATAGGGAGAACCAATGAGAGACTAGCTGGAGGTGTCTGGACGGGCAAATTTAACTCTCATTTCCCACCAGGAAGAGGAATTAACCAAAGGCTCAGCGTGCTGTGCCGGAACCAGATTAGGGCCTGAAGCAATCCTGCGGTGTTGCGGCCAGCTCACAAGAAAGCGAGTTGAAGAAAGGAGCTCAGGGGCACTGTAATTCACAAACCTGCAGAGTTATAAATGACAGCTATCATCCAAAAATATACTGAAGTAAGGCTGTCAAGAGGACTTGAAAGCGGGGCAGAATTGCAGGAAACCGATTTCAGGAGGTAGACTGGAATTGCATTTAAAGCATAGGAAAAGAGGCAGAACGTCCACAATGATGCACTTGGCCAAAAAGGGCGTATGCGTTTTTTCCTGAATATATTCAGGAAAAAACGCATACGCCCTTTTTGGCCAACCAAGCAAGCTTGTAAAGGAAATCTGCACTACAATGAAGTCTCACTTCCCCCCGGTCAAAAGGGCCATCTGAAAAAAGTGTAAAATCCAGAAAGGCAGGACAGGCCATGGAGAACTGGGAGCCTTGTTATGCTGATGGGCGGGATGAAAATTGCCAACAGCCACTCGGGAGAGGTGTATGGTGTTTCCTGAAACATCTAAAAAACAAAGCAACAGAGCCTAGGGCACTTCCACTTATGGTCCTATAGCTTAGGGAAATTAAAATCAAAAAGACACAGCCACCCCAAAGTTTGGGACGGCTCTGTTTACAAGAACCTCGTTTACGGTACAAGTTCAATAGCGCAGAAAGTGAAAAATGGATAAAGAAGTTGTGGTACTTACGTACAATGCAATATCACTCAGCAATGAAATCTATGTCATCAGGCCCGTAGCAGCATAATGAGTGGATTCAGGTATGATGATTCTAAGTGAAATAAGTCACACAGAAAAAGAAACATCATAAGATATCACTAATACACGGGATGTAAACTTGGCTACACAGGAACTGGATTACAAAACAGAACAGGGTCTCAAATTTAGAAAACCAACTTATGCTTGCTTAAGGGGAAAGGTGAGTTGGGGTGCTGCATCAAACCAGAGATTGAAATGAGCACAGATAAAGTTCCTTAAGCCAAATATGGAATAGACAAGAACTACTCCTTGCTCAATGAAATGGACTCAACACCCCATATTAAACGCCTAAGAATGTACCTGACAATAAGTATCTTAAAACCTATGGATTGCTATGTCTCTGAAAGAAAATCAAGCGTGTGTACAGGGGCATAAACGCAGCAGTGATAGGATTGGAGAGGTTCGGTGAGCAAATGAAGACCCTTTGAAGTCATATTGCATGGTACCCATTCCACGGGTCTCAACTCTCCAGGTTTAAGGGACTCTGCCTTCAGGTAAAACATGCACGTGGAACCCAGAGTATGATCAACCGTGTGATCGGGAGACGTGTTCCAATATGTCTCAGTTCTCGTCCCCTGTAACTCGGGTGCAACATTCCAGACGCTTTACTAACACTCTCCCGACTTGGAGAGTCAGTGCCTTTAACCTCCTGTTTGGCCCAGTTTGCAATTTCTGCGGAAGATGAACAGGAATAGGGAGAACCAAAGAGAGACTAGCTGGAGGTGTCTGGACGGGCAAATTTAACTCTCATTTCCCACCAGGAAGAGGAATTAACCAAAGGCTCAGCGTGCCGTGCCGGAACCAGATTAGGGCCTGAAGCAATCCTGTGGTGTTGCGGCCAGCTCACAAGAAAGCGAGTTGAAGAAAGGAGCTCAGGGGCACTGTAATTCACAAACCTGCAGAGTTATAAATGACAGCTATCATCCAAAAATATACTGAAGTAAGGCTGCCAAGAGGACTTGAAAGCGGGGCAGAATTGCAGGAAACCGATTTCAGGAGGTAGACTGGAATTGCATTTAAAGCATAGGAAAAGAGGCAGAACGTCCACAATGATGCACTTGGCCAAAAAGGGCGTATGCGTTTTTTCCTGAATATATTCAGGAAAAAACGCATACGCCCTTTTTGGCCAACCAAGCAAGCTTGCAAAGGAAATCTGCACTACAATGAAGTCTCACTTCCCCCCGGTCAAAAGGGCCATCTGAAAAAAGTGTAAAATCCAGAAAGGCAGGACAGGCCATGGAGAACTGGGAGCCTTGTTATGCTGATGGGCGGGATGTAAATTGTCAACAGCCAGTTGGGAGAGGTGTATAGTGTTTCCTGAAACATCTAAAAAACAAAGCAACAGAGCCTAGGGCACGTCCACTTATGGTCCTATAGCTTAGGGAAATTAAAATCAAAAAGACACAGCCACCCCAAAGTTTGGGACGGCTCTGTTTACAAGAACCTCGTTTACGGTACAAGTTCAACATCGCAGAAAGTGAAAAATGGATAAAGAAGTTGTGGTACTTACGTACAATGCAATATCACTCAGCAATGAAATCTATGTCATCAGGCCCGTAGCAGCATAATGAGTGGATTCAGGTATGATGATTCTAACTGAAATAAGTCACACAGAAAAAGAAACATCATAAGATATCACTAATACACCGAATGTAAACTTGGCTACACAGGAACTGGATTACAAAACAGAACAGGGTCTCAAATTTAGAAAACCAACTTATGCTTGCTTAAGGGGAAAGGTGAGTTGGGGTGCTGCATCAAACCAGAGATTGAAATGAGCACAGATAAAGTTCCTTAAGCCAAATATGGAATAGACAAGAACTACTCCTTGCTCAACGAAATGGACTCAACAGCCCATATTAAACGCCTAAGAATGTACCTGACTAGTAAGTATCTTAAAACCTATGGATTGCTATGTCTCTGAAAGAAAATCAAGCGTGTGTACAGGGGCATAAACGCAGCAGTGATAGGATTGGAGAGGTTCGGTGAGCAAATGAAAACCCTTTGAAGTCATATTGCATGGTACCCATTCCACGGGTCTCAACTCTCCAGGTTTAAGGGATTCTTCCTTCAGCTAAAACATGCACGTGGAACCCAGAGTATGATCAACCATGTGATCGGGAGACGTGTTCCAATATGTCTCAATTCTCGTCCCCTGGTACTCGGGTGTAACATTCCAGACGCTTTACAAACACTCTCCCGACTTGGAGAGTCAGTGCCTTTAACCTCCTGTTTGGCCCATTTGCAATTTCTGCGGAAGATGAACAGGAATAGGGAGAACCAATGAGAGACTAGCTGGAGGTGTCTGGACGGGCAAATTTAACTCTCATTTCCCACCAGGAAGAGGAATTAACCAAAGGCTCAGCGTGCCGTGCCGGAACCAGATTAGGGCCTGAAGCAATCCTGTGGTGTTGCGGCCAGCTCACAAGAAAGCGAGTTGAAGAAAGGAGCTCAGGGGCACTGTAATTCACAAACCTGCAGAGTTATAAAGGACAGCTATCGTCCAAAAATATACTGAAGTAAGGCTGCCAAGAGGACTTGAAAGCGGGGCAGAATTGCAGGAAACCGATTTCAGGAGGTAGACTGGAATTGCATTTAAAGCATAGGAAAAGAGGCAGAACGTCCACAATGATGCACTTTTGGCCCTTTTTGGCCAACCAAGCAAGCTTGCAAAGGAAATCTGCACTACAATGAAGTCTCACTTCCCCCCGGTCAAAAGGGCCATCTGAAAAAAGTGTAAAATCCAGAAAGGCAGGACAGGCCATGGAGAACTGGGAGCCTTGTTATGCTGATGGGCGGGATGTAAATTGCCAACAGCCACTCGGGAGAGGTGTATGGTGTTTCCTGAAACATCTAAAAAACAAAGCAACAGAGCCTAGGGCACTTCCACTTATGGTCCTGTAGCTTGGGAAATTAAAATCAGAAAGACACAGCCACCCCAAAGTTTGGGACGGCTCTGTTTACAAGAACCTCGTTTACGGTACAAGTTCAATATCGCAGAAAGTGAAAAATGGATAAGGAAGTTGTGGTACTTACGTACAATGCAATATCACTCAGCAATGAAATCTATGTCATCAGGCCCGTAGCAGCATAATGAGTGGATTCAGGTATGATGATTCTAACTGAAATAAGTCACACAGAAAAAGAAACATCATAAGATATCACTAATACACGGAATGTAAACTTGGCTACACAGGAACTGGATTACAAAACAGAACAGGGTCTCAAATTTAGAAAACCAACTTATGCTTGCTTAAGGGGAAAGGTGAGTTGGGGTGCTGCATAAAACCAGAGATTGAAATGAGCACAGATAAAGTTACTTGAGCCAAATATGGAATAGACAAGAACTACTCCTTGCTCAATGAAATGGACTCAACACCCCATATTAAACGCCTAAGAATGTACCTGACTAGTAAGTATCTTAAAACCTATGGATTGCTAAGTCTCTGAAAGAAAATCAAGCGTGTGTACAGGGGCATAAACGCAGCAGTGATAGGATTGGAGAGGTTCGGTGAGCAAATGAAGACCCTTTGAAGTCATATTGCATGGTACCCATTCCACGGGTCTCAACTCTCCAGGTTTAAGGGATTCTTCCTTCAGCTAAAACATGCACGTGGAACCCAGAGTATGATCAACCGTGTGATCGGGAGACGTGTTCCAATATGTCTCAATTCTCGTCCCCTGGTACTCGGGTGTAACATTCCAGACGCTTAACTAACACTCTCCTGACTTGGAGAGTCAGTGCCTTTAACCTCCTGTTTGGCCCATTTGCAATTTCTGAGGAAGATGAACAGGAATAGGAAGAACCAATGAGAGACTAGGTGGAGGTGTCTGGACGGGCAAATTTAACTCTCATTTCCCACCAGGAAGAGGAATTAACCAAAGGCTCAGCGTGCTGTGCCGGAACCAGATTAGGGCCTGAAGCAATCCTGCGGTGTTGCGGCCAGCTCACAAGAAAGCGAGTTGAAGAAAGGAGCTCAGGGGCACTGTAATTCACAAACCTGCAGAGTTATAAATGACAGCTATCATCCAAAAATATACTGAAGTAAGGCTGCCAAGAGGACTTGAAAGCGGGGCAGAATTGCAGGAAACCGATTTCAGGAGGTAGACTGGAATTGCATTTAAAGCATAGGAAAAGAGGCAGAACGTCCACAATGATGCACTTGGCCAAAAAGGGCGTATGCGTTTTTTCCTGAATATATTCAGGAAAAAACGCATACGCCCTTTTTGGCCAACCAAGCAAGCTTGTAAAGGAAATCTGCACTACAATGAAGTCTCACTTCCGCCTGGTCAAAAGGGCCATCTGAAAAAAGTGTAAAATCCAGAAAGGCAGGACAGGCCATGGAGAACTGGGAGCCTTGTTATGCTGATGGGCGGGATGAAAATTGCCAACAGCCACTCGGGAGAGGTGTATGGTGTTTCCTGAAACATCTAAAAAACAAAGCAACAGAGCCTAGGGCACTTCCACTTATGGTCCTATAGCTTAGGGAAATTAAAATCAAAAAGACACAGCCACCCCAAAGTTTGGGACGGCTCTGTTTACAAGAACCTCGTTTACGGTACAAGTTCAATAGCGCAGAAAGTGAAAAATGGATAAAGAAGTTGTGGTACTTACGTACAATGCAATATCACTCAGCAATGAAATCTATGTCATCAGGCCCGTAGCAGCATAATGAGTGGATTCAGGTATGATGATTCTAACTGAAATAAGTCACACAGAAAAAGAAACATCATAAGATATCACTAATACACGGGATGTAAACTTGGCTACACAGGAACTGGATTACAAAACAGAACAGGGTCTCAAATTTAGAAAACCAACTTATGCTTGCTTAAGGGGAAAGGTGAGTTGGGGTGCTGCATCAAACCAGAGATTGAAATGAGCACAGATAAAGTTCCTTAAGCCAAATATAGAATAGACAAGAACTACTCCTTGCTCAACGAAATGGACTCAACACCCCATATTAAACGCCTAAGAATGTACCTGACAATAAGTATCTTAAAACCTATGGATTGCTATGTCTCTGAAAGAAAATCAAGCGTGTGTACAGGGGCATAAACGCAGCAGTGATAGGATTGGAGAGGTTCGGTGAGCAAATGAAGACCCTTTGAAGTCATATTGCATGGTACCCATTCCACGGGTCTCAACTCTCCAGGTTTAAGGGACTCTGCCTTCAGGTAAAACATGCACGTGGAACCCAGAGTATGATCAACCGTGTGATCGGGAGACGTGTTCCAATATGTCTCAGTTCTCGTCCCCTGGTACTCGGGTGCAACATTCCAGACGCTTTACTAACACTCTCCCGACTTGGAGAGTCAGTGCCTTTAACCTCCTGTTTGGCCCAGTTTGCAATTTCTGCGGCAGATGAACAGGAATAGGGAGAACCAAAGAGAGACTAGCTGGAGGTGTCTGGACGGGCAAATTTAACTCTCATTTCCCACCAGGAAGAGGAATTAACCAAAGGCTCAGCGTGCCGTGCCGGAACCAGATTAGGGCCTGAAGCAATCCTGTGGTGTTGCGGCCAGCTCACAAGAAAGCGAGTTGAAGAAAGGAGCTCAGGGGCACTGTAATCCACAAACCTGCAGAGTTATAAATGACAGCTATCGTCCAAAAATATACTGAAGTAAGGCTGCCAAGAGGACTTGAAAGCGGGGCAGAATTGCAGGAAACCGATTTCAGGAGGTAGACTGGAATTGCATTTAAAGCATAGGAAAAGAGGCAGAACGTCCACAATGATGCACTTGGCCAAAAAGGGCGTATGCGTTTTTTCCTGAATATATTCAGGAAAAAACGCATACGCCCTTTTTGGCCAACCAAGCAAGCTTGCAAATGAAATCTGCACTACAATGAAGTCTCACTTCCCCCCGGTCAAAAGGGCCATCTGAAAAAAGTGTAAAATCCAGAAAGGCAGGACAGGCCATGGAGAACTGGGAGCCTTGTTATGCTGATGGGCGGGATGTAAATTGCCAAGAGCCACTCGGGAGAGGTGTATGGTGTTTCCTGAAACATCTAAAAAACAAAGCAACAGAGCCTAGGGCACTTCCACTTATGGTCCTGTAGCTTGGGAAATTAAAATCAGAAAGACACAGCCACCCCAAAGTTTGGGACGGCTCTGTTTACAAGAACCTCGTTTACGGTACAAGTTCAATAGCGCAGAAAGTGAAAAATGGATAAAGAAGTTGTGGTACTTACGTACAATGCAATATCACTCAGCAATGAAATCTATGTCATCAGGCCCGTAGCAGCATAATGAGTGGATTCAGGTATGATGATTCTAACTGAAATAAGTCACACAGAAAAAGAAACATCATAAGATATCATTAATAAACGGGATGTAAACTTGGCTACACAGGAACTGGATTACAAAACAGAACAGGGTCTCAAATTTAGAAAACCAACTTATGCTTGCTTAAGGGGAAAGGTGAGTTGGGGTGCTGCATCAAACCAGAGATTGAAATGAGCACAGATAAAGTTCCTTAAGCCAAATATAGAATAGACAAGAACTACTCCTTGCTCAACGAAATGGACTCAACACCCCATATTAAACGCCTAAGAATGTACCTGACAATAAGTATCTTAAAACCTATGGATTGCTATGTCTCTGAAAGAAAATCAAGCGTGTGTACAGGGGCATAAACGCAGCAGTGATAGGATTGGAGAGGTTCGGTGAGCAAATGAAGACCCTTTGAAGTCATATTGCATGGTACCCATTCCACGGGTCTCAACTCTCCAGGTTTAAGGGACTCTGCCTTCAGGTAAAACATGCACGTGGAACCCAGAGTATGATCAACCGTGTGATCGGGAGACGTGTTCCAATATGTCTCAGTTCTCGTCCCCTGGTACTCGGGTGCAACATTCCAGACGCTTTACTAACACTCTCCCGACTTGGAGAGTCAGTGCCTTTAACCTCCTGTTTGGCCCAGTTTGCAATTTCTGCGGAAGATGAACAGGAATAGGGAGAACCAAAGAGAGACTAGCTGGAGGTGTCTGGACGGGCAAATTTAACTCTCATTTCCCACCAGGAAGAGGAATTAACCAAAGGCTCAGCGTGCCGTGCCGGAACCAGATTAGGGCCTGAAGCAATCCTGTGGTGTTGCGGCCAGCTCACAAGAAAGCGAGTTGAAGAAAGGAGCTCAGGGGCACTGTAATCCACAAACCTGCAGAGTTATAAATGACAGCTATCATCCAAAAATATACTGAAGTAAGGCTGCCAAGAGGACTTGAAAGCGGGGCAGAATTGCAGGAAACCGATTTCAGGAGGTAGACTGGAATTGCATTTAAAGCATAGGAAAAGAGGCAGAACGTCCACAATGATGCACTTGGCCAAAAAGGGCGTATGCGTTTTTTCCTGAATATATTCAGGAAAAAACGCATACGCCCTTTTTGGCCAACCAAGCAAGCTTGCAAAGGAAATCTGCACTACAATGAAGTCTCACTTCCCCCCGGTCAAAAGGGCCATCTGAAAAAAGTGTAAAATCCAGAAAGGCAGGACAGGCCATGGAGAACTGGGAGCCTTGTTATGCTGATGGGCGGGATGTAAATTGCCAAGAGCCACTCGGGAGAGGTGTATGGTGTTTCCTGAAACATCTAAAAAACAAAGCAACAGAGCCTAGGGCACTTCCACTTATGGTCCTGTAGCTTGGGAAATTAAAATCAGAAAGACACAGCCACCCCAAAGTTTGGGACGGCTCTGTTTACAAGAACCTCGTTTACGGTACAAGTTCAATATCGCAGAAAGTGAAAAATGGATAAAGAAGTTGTGGTACTTACGTACAATGCAATATCACTCAGCAATGAAATCTATGCCATCAGGCCCGTAGCAGCATAATGAGTGGATTCAGGTATGATGATTCTAACTGAAATAAGTCACACAGAAAAAGAAACATCATAAGATATCACTAATACACCGAATGTAAACTTGGCTACACAGGAACTGGATTACAAAACAGAACAGGGTCTCAAATTTAGAAAACCAACTTATGCTTGCTTAAGGGGAAAGGTGAGTTGGGGTGCTGCATAAAACCAGAGATTGAAATGAGCACAGATAAAGTTCCTTAAGCCAAATATGGAATAGACAAGAACTACTCCTTGCTCAACGAAATGGACTCAACACCCCATATTAAACGCCTAAGAATGTACCTGAGTAGTAAGTATCTTAAAACCTATGGATTGCTATGTCTCTGAAAGAGAATCAAGCGTGTGTACAGGGGCATAAACGCAGCAGTGATAGGATTGGAGAGGTTCGGTGAGCAAATTAAGACCCTTTGAAGTCATATTGCATGGTACCCATTCCACGGGTCTCAACTCTCCAGGTTTAAGGGATTCTTCCTTCAGCTAAAACATGCACGTGGAACCCAGAGTATGATCAACCGTGTGATCGGGAGACGTGTTCCAATATGTCTCAGTTCTCGTCCCCTGGTACTCGGGTGCCACATTCCAGACGCTTTACTAACACTCTCCCGAATTGGAGAGTCAGTGCCTTTAACCTCCTGTTTGGCCCATTTGCAATTTCTGAGGAAGATGAACAGGAATAGGGAGAACCAATGAGAGACTAGCTGGAGGGGTCTGGACGGGCAAATTTAACTCTCATTTCCCACCAGGAAGAGGAATTAACCAAAGGCTCAGCGTGCCGTGCCGGAACCAGATTAGGGCCTGAAGCAATCCTGCGGTGTTGCGGCCAGCTCACAAGAAAGCGAGTTGAAGAAAGGAGCTCAGGGGCACTGTAATTCACAAACCTGCAGAGTTATAAATGACAGCTATCATCCAAAAATATACTGAAGTAAGGCTGCCAAGAGGACTTGAAAGCGGGGCAGAATTGCAGGAAACCGATTTCAGGAGGTAGACTGGAATTGCATTTAAAGCATAGGAAAAGAGGCAGAACGTCCACAATGATGCACTTGGCCAAAAAGGGCGTATGCGTTTTTTCCTGAATATATTCAGGAAAAAACGCATACGCACTTTTTGGCCAACCAAGCAAGCTTGCAAAGGAAATCTGCACTACAATGAAGTCTCACTTCCCCCCCGGTCAAAAGGGCCATCTGAAAAAAGTGTAAAATCCAGAAAGGCAGGACAGGCCATGGAGAACTGGGAGCCTTGTTATGCTGATGGGCGGGATGTAAATTGCCAACAGCCACTCGGGAGAGGTGTATGGTGTTTCCTGAAACATCTAAAAAACAAAGCAACAGAGTCTAGGGCACTTCCACTTATGGTCCTATAGCTTAGGGAAATTAAAATCAAAAAGACACAGCCACCCCAAAGTTCGGGACGGCTCTGTTTACAAGAACCTCGTTTACGGTACAAGTTCAATATCGCAGAAAGTGAAAAATGGATAAAGAAGTTGTGGTACTTACGTACAATGCAATATCACTCAGCAATGAAATCTATGTCATCAGGCCCATAGCAGCATAATGAGTGGATTCAGGTATGATGATTCTAACTGAAATAACTCACACAGAAAAAGAAACATCATAAGATATCATTAATACATGGGATGTAAACTTGGCTACACAGGAACTGGATTACAAAACAGAACAGGGTCTCAAATTTAGAAAACCAACTTATGCTTGCTTAAGGGGAAAGGTGAGTTGGGGTGCTGCATAAAACCAGAGATTGAAATGAGCACAGATAAAGTTCCTTAAGCCAAATATAGAATAGACAAGAACTACTCCTTGCTCAATGAAATGGACTCAACACCCCATATTAAACGCCTAAGAATGTACCTGACTAGTAAGTATCTTAAAACCTATGGATTGCTATGTCTCTGAAAGAGAATCAAGCGTGTGTACAGGGGCATAAACGCAGCAGTGATAGGATTGGAGAGGTTCGGTGAGCAAATGAAGACCCTTTGAAGTCATATTGCTTGGTACCCATTCCACGGGTCTCAACTCTCCAGGTTTAAGGGATTCTTCCTTCAGGTAAAACATGCACGTGGAACCCAGAGTATGATCAACCGTGTGATCGGGAGACGTGTTCCAATATGTCTCAGTTCTCGTCCCCTGGTACTCGGGTGCAACATTCCAGACGCTTTACTAACACTCTCCCGACTTGGAGAGTCAGTGCCTTTAACCTCCTGTTTGGCCCAGTTTGCAATTTCTGCGGAAGATGAACAGGAATAGGGAGAACCAAAGAGAGACTAGCTGGAGGTGTCTGGACGGGCAAATTTAACTCTCATTTCCCACCAGGAAGAGGAATTAACCAAAGGCTCAGCGTGCCGTGCCGGAACCAGATTAGGGCCTGAAGCAATCCTGTGGTGTTGCGGCCAGCTCACAAGAAAGCGAGTTGAAGAAAGGAGCTCAGGGGCACTGTAATCCACAAACCTGCAGAGTTATAAATGACAGCTATCATCCAAAAATATACTGAAGTAAGGCTGCCAAGAGGACTTGAAAGCGGGGCAGAATTGCAGGAAACCGATTTCAGGAGGTAGACTGGAATTGCATTTAAAGCATAGGAAAAGAGGCAGAACGTCCACAATGATGCACTTGGCCATAAAGGGCGTATGCGTTTTTTCCTGAATATATTCAGGAAAAAACGCATACGCCCTTTTTGGCCAACCAAGCAAGCTTGCAAAGGAAATCTGCACTACAATGAAGTCTCACTTCCCCCCGGTCATAAGGGCCATCTGAAAAAAGTGTAAAATCCAGAAAGGCAGGACAGGCCATGGAGAACTGGGAGCCTTGTTATGCTGATGGGCGGGATGTAAATTGCCAACAGCCACTCGGGAGAGGTGTATGGTGTTTCCTGAAACATCTAAAAAACAAAGCAACAGAGCCTAGGGCACTTCCACTTATGGTCCTGTAGCTTGGGAAATTAAAATCAGAAAGACACAGCCACCCCAAAGTTTGGGACGGCTCTGTTTACAAGAACCTCGTTTACGGTACAAGTTCAATATCGCAGAAAGTGAAAAATGGATAAAGAAGTTGTGGTACTTACGTACAATGCAATATCACTCAGCAATGAAATCTATGTCATCAGGCCCGTAGCAGCATAATGAGTGGATTCAGGTATGATGATTCTAACTGAAATAAGTCACACAGAAAAAGAAACATCATAAGATATCACTAATACACGGAATGTAAACTTGGCTATACAGGAACTGAATTACAAAATAGAACAGGATCACAAATTTAGAAAACCAACTTATGCTTGCTTAAGGGGAAAGGTGAGTGGCGGTGTTGCATAAAACCAGAGATTATAATGAGCACAGATAAAGTTCCTTAAGCCAGATACTGAATAGACAAGAGCTACTCCTTGCTCAATGAAATGGACTCAACACCCCATATTAAATGCCTAAGAACGTACCTGACTAGTAAGTATCTTAAAACCTATGGATTGCTATTTCCCTGAAAGAGAATCAAGCGTCTGTACAGGGGCCTAAATGCAGCAGTGATAGGATTGGAGAGGTTCGGTGAGCAAATGAAGACCCTTTGAAGTCATATTGCATGGTACCCATTCCACGGGTCTCAACTCTCCAGGTTTAAGGGATTCTTCCTTCAGCTAAAACATGCATGCGGAGCCCAGAGTATGATCAACCATGTGATCGGGAGACGTGTTCCAATATGTCTCAGTTCTCGTCCCCTGGTACTCGGGTGCAACATTCCAGACGCTTTACTAACACTCTCCCGACTTGGAGAGTCAGTGCCTTTAACCTCCTGTTTGGCCCAGTTTGGAATTTCTGCGGAAAATGAACAGGAATAGGGAGAAACAATGAGAGACTAGCTGGACGTGTCTGGACGGGCAAATTTAACTCTCATTTCGCACCAGGAATAGGAATTAACCAAAAGCTCAGCATCCCGGCCGGAACGAGATTAAGGCCTGAAGCAATCCTGCGGGGTTGTGGCCAGCTCACAAGAAAGCGAGTAGAAGTAAGGAGCTCAGGGGCACTGTAATTCACAAACCTGCAGAGTTATAAATAACAGCTATCGTCCAAAAATATACTGAAGTAAGGCTGACAAGAAGACTTGAAAGCGGGGCAGAATTGCAGGAATCCGATTTCAGGAGGTAGACTGGAATTGCATTTAAAATATAGGAAAAGAGGCAGAATGTGGACAATGATGCACTTGGCCAAAAAGGGCGTATGCGTTTTTTCCTGCATATATTCAGGAAAAAACGCATACGCACTTTTTGGCCAACCAAGCAAGCTTGCAAAGGAAATCTGCACTACAATGAAGTCTCACTTCCTCCCGGTCAAAAGGGCCATCTGAAAAAAGTGTAAAATCCAGAAAGGCAGGACAGGCCATGGAGAACTGGGAGCCTTGTTATGCTGATGGGCGGGATGTAAATTGCCAACAGCCACTCGGGAGAAGTGTATGGTGTTTTCTGAAACATCTAAAAAACAACGCAAGTGAGCCTAGGGCACTTCCACTTATGGTGCTGTAGCTTAGGGAAAGTAAAATCAAAAAGACACAGCCACCCCAAAGTTTGGGATGGCTCTGTTTACAAGAACCTCATTTACGGTACAAGTTCAATAGCGCAGAAAGTGAAATATGGATAAAGAAGTTGTGGTACTTACGTACAATGCAATATCACTCAGCAATGAAATCTATGTCATCAGGCCCATAGCAGCATAATGAGTGGATTCAGGTATGATGATTCTAACTGAAATAAGTCACACAGAAAAAGAAACATCATAAGATATCACTAATACACGGAATGTGAACTTGGCTACACATGAACTGAATTATAAAACAGAACAGGGTCTCAAGTTTAGAAAAGCAACTTATGCTTTTTTAAGGGGGAAGGTGATTTGGGGTGCTGCATAAAACCAGAGTTTGACATTAGCACAGATAATGTTCCATAAGCCAAATGTGTAATAGACAAGACCTACCCTTTGCTCAACAAAATGGACTCAACAATGAGGTATCACCTCACACCTGTTATAATGGGCATCATCTGAAAATCTACAAACAATAAATGCTGGAAAGGGTGTGGAGAAAAGGAACCCTCTTCCACTATTGTTGGGAATATAAATTGTTACATTCACTATGGAGAACAATATGGAGTTTCTTAAGAAACTAACAATAGAATTACCATATGATACAGCAATCCCAGTACTGGACATATACCCAGACAAAACCATAAATCAAAAAGAGACATTCACCGCAATGTTCATTGCATCACTATTTACAATATCGAGGTAATGGAAGCAACCTAAATGCCCACAGACAGACGAATGCATAAAGCTGTGGTACGTATATAAAATGGAATATTACTAAGCCATGAAAAGGAATGAAATTGGGTCATTTGTAGAGACGTCGATGGATCTAGAGACTGTCATACAGAGTGAAGTAAGTCAGAAAGAGAAAAACAAATCTTGTATATTCATGCATATATGTGGAACCTAGAAAAACCGTACAGATTAACCATTTTGCAAGGCATAAATAGAGCAACAGATGTAGACAACAAATGTATGGACAACAAGGGGGGAAAGCTGTTGGGGGGATGGTGGTGGGAGGAGTTGAGAGACTGGGATTGGCATGTATACATTTATATGTATAAAATAGATAACCAATAAGAACCTGCTGTATAAAAATATAAAGTAAAATTCAAAATTGAAAAGAAATAAAATTTAAAAAATAAAACAGAAAAAACAATTATTCCCTTCACATACATGTATTTATATGAATAAATTATTTCCATGCTTCTATCTGTAAATACAAAAAAGAGGAATAAAATCTACCTTGAACCAAAAACGAAAAAGAGAAAAAAAACACAGAACCCACCAGTTCCACAGAGGAAAACCGTATCAGGGCACTTGCTCCAGTTGTAAACAATTCTGAAGTTGGTCAGTGGTGGGGAATCGTCTCCCAGTCAGCCAGCAGCCCCCACGCAACAAGCGTCCTCATTGCAAAGCTGGGGCACCGTGCCGAGGCATCTGTGAGTAAACGTGAGCTGAGCCCCAGGCCAGTTGCTGCTGAACTATTCCCACCCGTCCCAGGTAAAACACCTGAATATATACAAGGACTTGAAAGCCTAGAGGAAGGGCCATAGAGCCACACGAGTGACAACATGCCGGCCGACTTGGTGCCTGCAGGCCAGCCAGGATGGTCCTGGCCCTGGGTGCTCTTCTGGAAGATTTCCATTTCCCTGCCTGAGATACCCGTCCTGTCCCTGCCCCCACTGCTTTTTTCCTTCCTCACCTCTGCCCAGGGAGAAATTCCAGCAGCAGGTATGGGTGACACATCCTCTTCTTTAGCAGGTGGCAGCCTGGCAACTGCTGCAGAAAGTCCAGCAGAGCCCCACTCACACTGGGCCACCCACAAAGCCGTGGCCTCTCACTCCCTCCCACCAGCCCAGCCCCGAGACTGCTGACAGGGCAGAGAAAATGGCGTCAGGCATGGCTGCAGGGGCTCTTGCTGCCTGGAGTGGTATTTATATTGATCTCAACCCAGGCACACCTGGGGAGGGCTGGCCAGCACGGTAAGGCTGCCCAGCTCAACCAATCATCACCCCTCAGGGGCTCACAGTTGCAGAAAATGGAACTTGCTGAACCGGCCAGGTCCAAGGAACAGGTGTGGGCTCCTGAGAGTCAGGATAGACAAGGGGCTGCAGCTTTGGCTTGTTTTCTAATCATTTTATCTGGCCCATGAGTGGGAGACAACTTCAAGAAAACCCTCTCCTAATGAGAGGAACCCAGGAGTCAGGGAGAGGAGGGGTGGGTGGTGGTTGGAGACAGAGGCCTGGTGCCCCGGGTGCAGTGGAAGTCTCTGGAAGACCAGGTGGAGGGAGGCCGCACAGAGTGATGCCCAGGGTCACAGACCTGTCGCAGCTGCTGTTTGTTAGTTCAAGTCCTGCTCTGAGGTGCTCTGTGTCAGCTCTGAGCGACAGGTGAGCTGGGGGTGCTCTGCAATGAGGGCTATGTGCACGGTTCCTGTGTGCCCAGCCCTGCCACAGTACCTGCAAGGGTAGCTCTGTATCCTGGGAGGGGCCTGACCACGAGAGCCCCGTGGGCTTGGGTGGGGGTGGGGTACCTGCCCAGGTGAGCTCCATATTCTGGGATTGGTGTGACCACGAGAGCCCCATGGGCTGCTGGGGACCTGGTAAAGGATGTCAGGAAAGTCAGTGAAGCCACCGAGGATATACCTCCAGTTGCTCCTAATTCCTACACCCTGCTGGTCATTCTACCAACCACCAGGACATGGTATTCTGTATTAGTCTTCAATGATGCCTTCTTTTGTATTCCATTAGTCCCAGAGTCACAAGAAATTTTGGCTTGTGAGTGGCAGGACTCAACATACAACTAAAACAATACTTCCGGGCCGTCTTGCCCCAAGGGTGCAAAAATTCCCACACCATTTTTGGGGAAACCTTAGCTAAAGACCTAAAAGTTCTACCTCTGGAAAAGGAAACCCTCCTTCAATAGGCAGACGACATTCTGATCGCCAGCCCTACTAAGGAGGCCTCTGAACTACCAAGCCAATAAAGGATAGAAGTTGTCCAAGAAAAAGCTCAAATATCACAGACTGTGGTGACCTGCCTGGGCTCCATTCTCACAGAAGGTCGGAGAAGCCCATCCCAGGAAAGGGAAGAAACCATTTTCGGCCTTACTCCTTTCTAAAACTAGAAGACAGCTTAGGGGTTCCTGGGGAGGCCAGGGTTTGCTGCTTCTGGATCCCTAACTGCAGTCTACTAGCTGGGCCATTATATGAAACACTGAAAGGAAAAGATGATGATCCTTTTGAATAGAATCCAGAAGTGGCCTTTCAAGAATGGAAAGAGCAGTCAATTCAGACCCTTGCCCTGGAACTCCCTAATTTAGCTAAACCCTTTGACCTTTACATTCCCGGTGAAAGGTGAATCGCCATTGGAGAATTAGTGCAAAAACTGGGACCACTTGAAATGGAACAATGCAAGAATGCCATCCAGGTAGGATAAACTACGGTCACCAAGGGGCTTGGCCCACTGCCACATCTGGCCAAGATACTGGCGGTATCTAAAAACCTGGAAATCAGCAGCCCAAAAGGCCACCTCCCTCCTAAGGGAAAAGGACCCCACGTGGTGATCCTAACCACCAACCATGCCCTGAAGTTGCAGGGTTTGCTCCGTGGGCACACCAACCTCGAGTGAGGAGGCCCTCCAACTCCAACATCCAGAGAGATAACCGGGGGCAACAGGACACCATGACGACTCGTGTGAACATCACTTGACCTGGAGTTTCTCTCATAAAACAACAAGAGTGTGTCCCAAAAGAGTAGACTACTGCTTGCAGGACTTACTGCACACAGAGGGGAGCTAATAATCTTGGCGGGGGAACCGTATGTCACACTGTCACCATAGAAAAGCCTACAGACACCGTGATGATGGTGGCCAATAAGACTGGCTGGACTCCTGTTTACTTCAAAAGGCTGTTGACTCAGTGGCCATCATGGTCCTTGATCACCACTGACCCTGGACTGTCTGGGAGTTGAGCGGGCAGGGCTCTGACACCTGGTGCTGTTTGTACGTTAATTCAGGGGCCTAATTGAAGACAGCGCAGACTACTGGTCAGAGCATCTAGGCTGGCAGAAACGGTCAGCCTAAGGTGGCCGAACAAATGTGGGGCGGGGTGAAACCGGCCCCCACAGCGTCTCTGCACATCTCTTTCCTGGACCCTTAAAGGTCATTAGAATCTATAACGCTTCCAATGCTGGTGCTCAGGTGGACGAGCAGGGAGGCAGGGGGCCTGGGGACAATCAACGTCACCTGGAGGCTGCTGGGGAGAAGCTCTGACCCTCGCCCCTTGGTATGAGGGCTCCCAACTCAGCACTCAGCAGTTACAGAAGAAGGGTCTGCACCCTCAGCACTCCAAGAATGAGGAACGGGACAAAAGGCAGAGGAGGGGTTTGTCCCCAGCAAAGCCCATTAAAAATCCCTGGGAGATAAAAATAGAATCTGGGCAATAAAGTCAAGTCTAACCTTTTTTATCCTTTGTGCTTTGTCTAATTTCATGTGCTCCTAGGGTCCCGCATGCAGAGGTTCCACACCCGGCACTTCAGACCAGATTTCCTAGTGCAGAATGGCTGGGTCGACACCTCAGCTCCTGGGGCCCAGTGCAGACTCCGCGATATAGAGCCTGAGCTGCAGCCAACCCGGCCCTCGAGAGCTCCGCCCCCTCCCTCCCACTGACTCTGACAGGATCTCTACACAGCAGCCCAGCCCACAGCCCACGGGGTAGTGCATGCTCTCACCTCTCCATTCTCTGATCAAAATATAAAGTTTCCTTTGCTTGTGAACCAAACTCAGTCTCGATCTGTTGGCCCCAATGACACTGCGCAGGGGGACACTTGTTGGGGTCCACTCTGGAGGATCAGTAACAGAAATTGAGACTATTGTAACCTCAATGAACAGATGTGTGAGCCAAACTGTAGTTAACATAGAACAGTGTATAAGGCTCGGGTAAAATAAGATGTTTCTAACGCTTCCATTGGCTATTTCCATCACTTTATTATAAGCAAGTTCAGTGAAAAGGTTTGTCTTATTTGTCAGGTCAATATTAGAGAAACGAAGTGATTTCTTTCCAAGGATGTACATCTAATAATCTTGGTTAAAGCTTCAATCTTGTTTTAAATGCTTTTCCATTGAAAATGATACCTCTCTTTCAGCTCCCCCATTTCTGAGAAGTATAAAATCTTATAATTTATTATTACCAAAGGGGAAAGGTGGGAGGAGGGATAAAGTAACAGTTTGGGATTAACACATACACACTGCTATGTATAAAATAGATCATCAACAAGGAACTACTGTATAGCACAGGGAACTACACTCAACATTTTGCAATAACCTATAAGGGGAAATAATCTGAAAAAGAATAGATATTTTTATTGACATCATCTATCAATGACAGTTAAAGTGTAACCTAAGGGAAGCTGGTGGTGAGTGCTTCTGACCCTGAAGACTTCAGTCATCTAAAGTTTGGACTCTGCCTACTTCCCAAGGCCCTTAATGAACATATGTGTAGCCGTAGCTTAAAAAATTCCCCAGTTTGGGTTTCGGGTAGACACTGATTTTGAAAAAGCCCTGGTGTTCTCCTTACATGAATGGGACTCTTCCTACTGCTAAAACATGTCTGTCACACCCAGAGGATGGTATACCGTCTGATCGGGAAGAGTTTGGAAAAGGCATCTCATCTCCTCATCTCCTGGTGCTCGGGTTCACCCATCCAGCGTCTTTACTAACAGTCTCCCCACTTGGAGATGGCAGCACTGTCAACATCCTGTTGCGTACAGTTTGGAATTTGTCCAGAGGATGAAGCGGAAGGATGAGGAACAATGAGAGACAAGTCCTAGGTGTTCAGACAGGCACATGTCACTCTAATTTCCAATCAGGAAGACGAATTGACCAAAGGCTAGGGTTGCCCATGGAAACAGTATAGGGCTTGAGGAAATCCCGCTGCTTTGTGGCCAGTTCCCATAAACACAAGTTGAACAATGGAACTCAGGGACAGTAAAATTCACGAAACTGCAGAGTTGAAAATATCCATCACTGAAAAATGTCTTGAGGAAAGTCAGAGAAAAGGACTTGTAAGCAAGGGAGAATGGCAGGAAAGGGATTTGAGGAGGTAGAAAGGACTCGCCATTAAGCACAAGAAAAGGAGCTGAACATTGCCAACATTGCAGTTGGCCAAAAAGGGTGTATGCGTTTTTTTCTGTATATATTCAAGAAAAGGGCATACACTTTTTTAGCCAACCAAACAGGTGGGCACTGGAAGTCGATACTACAAGAGATATCACTTCGCATCAGTCAGAAGAGCCATCCTCATAAACCGTAAACAACAGAAATGCAGGACAGGGCAAGGAGAAGAGGGAGCCCTGTGAGACTTATAGTGGAAATGTATATTGCCAACGGCCATTCTGGAGAAGTGTATTGTGTTTACTAAAGCATCTAAAAAATGAGCTACAGAGCATAGGGCACTTGCACTCATGGGCGTATATCTTGGGAAAAACAAAAATCGAGAAGACACAGGCACCCCAGTGTTTACCCCCTCTCTGTTTAAAAGATCCTCGACTAGGATATAACTTAAATGTCTCTGGAGAGAAAAAATGGATACAGATGTGGTACTTAGGTAGAGTGGAATATTATTCAGCCTGGAAATCAATGAAATATGGCCAGTTGTAACAACTCCGGAGGAGTTACGTATGATCATTCTAAGTGACATAATTCAAAAAGAAAAAGACACATATCATAAGATATCACTTAAAGGTGGAATCCAAAATGGCTACACATGAAATAAATTACAAAACAAAAACATAGTCAAATATGTAGAAAACACGCATAAGGCTGCTAAACGGGAAAGGTGGGGAGAGGTGAGGCATCATCCAGGAGGTTGAAATTAGCAAAGATACCATTCCAAATACCAAACTGATAATCAACAAGGCCTACACAGTAGCTAAAAGAACTGCACTCAGCACACTCAAGTCACCGGAAAAGAATATATACGACTGGTAAGAATCTGAAAAAGAATTTACTGATGTCTCTCTGTACGTGAATCAAGTGGATGTACAGCAGCAAGAAACAGAGCTTTGAAAATCAGCTGTAACCAATATAGTAATAAATTGAAAAAAATAAACGACAGAGAGACAGAGAAAACCTCTTACAACTTTTCCTCAGGGCCGGTGATGCAACATGGATTGAACACATCTAGACCCACAGCAGGATGAGACATAAGGCTGGAAACTGTTTGCACTAAGAGAAATGTGAGGTTGGGTGAGGAAATGCACACCCTTTAAAGTAATACTACCTGGTACCCATTCAATGGGTCCCAAATCTGCAGGTTCAAGGGATCTTCCTACAGCTAAAACATGCATGGAAAACCCAGAGGACTGTACACCATGTGATCGGGAGATGTGTCTAAAATGCAGCTCATTTATCCTCTCCTGGTGCTCCTGTTCACCATTCCAGCCACGTTACTTAGAATCTCCCCACTTGGAGAATCAGCACATTTCAACTTCTGTTTCAAACATTTTGCAAATTGTGAGGAGGATGAACGGGAAGAGGGGGAACCAATGAGAGAATAGTTGTAGGGGTTTGGACGGGCACATATCACTCTAATTTCCCATTAAGAATAAGAATTGAAAAAAGGCTCAGCCCGCCTCACCCGAGCCAAAATAGGGCCTGAAGCAATCCTGCGGGTTTGAGGCCAGCTCACAAAAGAGCAACTTATAAAATGGAGCTCAGGGTCACTGCAATTCACAAACCTGCAGAGTTATAAATGAAAACTAACGTCCAAAAATATGTTGAGGTAAGGCAAAGAAGAGGATCTGAATGCAAGACAGAATTGCAAGAAACAGATTTCAAGAGATAGATTGGACTCGTCTTTAAAGCACATGAAAAGCGGCAGAATTTCGACAATGATGCAGTTGGCCCAAAAGGGCGTATGCGTTTTTTCCTGATTATATCCAGGAAAAAACGCATGCGCACTTTATGGGCAACGAAGCAAGCAAGCAATGCAAATGTGCACAACAAAGAAGTCTCATTACCCACTGGTCAAAAGGGCCATCCTAAAAAATTGTAAAAACCAGAAATGCAGGACAGGCCATGGAGAACAGGGAGTCTTTATACGCTGATGGGCAGTGTGTGAACTGCCGAGAGCCACTCTGGAGAAGTGTATGGTGGTTCCTAAATCATCTAAAAAACAGAGCTACAGAGCATAGGACACTTCCAATCATGGGAGTATATCTAGGGAAGTCTAAAAATCAACAAGACACAAGCACACCACAGTTTAGGGCTACTCTGTTTACAAGAACCTCAACTTCAGTACACCTTAAATATCCCAGGAAAGAGAACAATGGATAAAGAAGATGTGGTACTTATGTACAATGGAATATCTCTTCACCATGAAATCAATGTAATAAGGCTAGTAGAAGGATAAAGAGTGGGTTTAGGTCCGATAATACTACTTGAAATAAGTCAAACAGAAAAAGAAACATATCATAAGATATCACTTATAGAGGGAGGGTAAATATGGCTGCACAAGAAATGAATTACAGAACAGAACAGTGTCTCACATTTAGAAAACACACTTATTTCAGCTTAAGGGGAAAGGAGAGGTGGGGTGATGCATAAAACCAGAGTTTGAAATTAGCACAGATACCGTTCAATAAACCAAATAGATATTAGACAAGATCTACACCTTGCTCAATGAACTGGCCTCAACACACCCTATACACCGCAGAGAAATATATCTGAGTAACAAGAATCTTAAAACCCATGTATTGATATATCTACATAAGGGAATCAAGTGTGTGCAGAGCGGCACAAACACAGCAGTGAAAATGAGCTAAACCCCATTATAGAAATAAATTTTAAAAACAAAACGCAGAAACAATGAAAGAGAGAAAAATTCTTACAAAATTCGCTCAGGGGCTGTGATGCAACCTGGATTGACCACATATAAACCCACAGCTGGATAAGACATAAGGCTGGACACTTGGGGCTGAGAGGATTGGTGAGCTTTGGTGAGCAACTGCCAAAAGTTTAATGCAATACTTCATGCTACTCATTCCAAGGGTCCCAACACTCCAGGTTGAAGGGAATCTTCCTACAGCTAAACCATGCTTGGGAAACCCAGCGACTGGTATACCATATGATTGGGAAAGGTTTCTAAAACGCACCTCATTTTTCCTCTCCTGGGGCTCCGGATCGACATTCCAGCCGCTTTACTAAAATATCCCCACATGGAGAGTCAATGCCTTTAAGTTCTGGTATCGCACAGTCTGCAGTTAGTGTGGAGGATGAATGGGAATAGGGGGAACCAGTGAGAAACTAGGTGTAGCGGTTTCAATGGGCACATGTCACTCTAATTTCACATCAGTAAGAAGAATAAACCTAACCCTAACCCTTCCCCGAAGCCTTGCCCTCACCCGTCCCCTAATCCTAACCCGTACGCTCACACTAACCCACGCCCTCACACGTACGCTCCCCCTCAACCGTTGTCGTACCCTCACCTGGACCCTAAACCGTCCCCGTCCCATAACCCTAACCCTAGCCTGAACCCTAACCCTAAACCTTCCCCGAAGCCTTCCCCTCACCCGTCCCCTAATCCTAACCCGTACGCTCACACTAACACGCGCCCTCACACATACGCTCCCCCTAAAGCTCTGTCGTACCCTCACGTGGACCCTAAACCATCCCCGTCCCCTAACCCTAACCCTAGCCCGAACCCTAACCCTAAACCTTCCCCGAAGCCTTCCCCTCACCCGTCCCCTAATCCTAACCCGTACACTCACACTAACCCGCGCCGTGACACGTACGCTCCCCCTCAACCGTTTTCGTACCCTCACCTGGACCCTAAACCGTCCCCGTCCCCTAACCCTAACCCTAGCCCGAACCCTAAACCTAACCCTTCCCTGAAGCCTTCCCCTCACCGGTCCCATAATCCTAACCCGTACGCTCACACTAACCCGCGCCCTCACACGTACGCTCCCCATAAACCGTTGTCGTAACCGAACCTGGACCCTAAACCATCCCCGTCCCCTAACCCTAACCCTAGCCCGAACCCTAACCCTAACCCTTCCCCGAAATCTTCCCCTCACCCGTCCCCTAATCCTAACCCGTACGCTCACACTAACCCGCACCCTCACACGTACACTCCCCAAAAACTGTTGTCGTAACCTCACCTGGACCCTAAACCGTCCCCATCCCCTAACCCTAACCCTAGCCCGAACCCTAAGCCTAACCATTCCCCGAAGCCTTCCCCTCACCGGTCCCATAATCCTAACCCGTACGCTCACACTAACCCACGCCCTCACACGTACGCTCGCCCTAAACCGTTGTCGTACCCTCTCCTGGACCCTAAACCGTCCCCGTCCCCTAACTCTAACCCTAGCCCGACCCCTAACCCTAACCCTTCCCCGAAGCCTTCCCCTCACCCATCCCCTAATCCTAACCCGTACGCTCACACTAACACGCGCCCTCACACGTACACTCCCCCTAAAGCGTTGTCGTACCCTCACCTGGACCCTAAACCGTCCCCATCCCCTAACCCTAACCATAGCCCGAACCCTAACCCTAACCCTTCCCCGAAGCCTTCCCCTCACCCGTCCCCTAATCCTAACCCGTACGCTCACACTAACCCACGCCCTCACACGTACGCTCCCCCTCAACCTTTGTCGTACCCTCACCTGGACCCTAAACCGTCCCCATCCCCTAACCCTAACCCTAGCCCGAACCCTAACCCTAACCCTTCCCCGAAGCCTTCCCCTCACCCGTCCCCTAATCCTAACCCGTACGTTCACACTAACCCGCGCCCTCACACGTACGCTCCCCATAAACCGTTGTCGTAACCTCACCTGGACCCTAAACCGTCCCCATCCCCTAACCCTAACCCTAGCCCGAACCCTAACCCTAACCCTTCCCCGAAATCTTCCCCTCACCCGTCCCCTAATCCTAACCCGTACGCTCACACTAACCCGCGCCATCACACGTACGCTCCCCCTAAAGCGTTGTCGTACCCTCACCTGGACCCTAAACCGTCCCCGTCCCCTAACTCTAAACCTAGCCCGAACCCTAACCCTAACCCTTCCCCGAAGCCTTCCCCTCACCGGTCCCCTAATCCTAAACCGTATGCTCACACTAACCTGCGCTCTCACACGTACGGTCCCCATAAACCGTTGTCGTTCCCTCACCTGGACCCTAAACCGTCCCCTTCCCCTAACCCTAGCCCTAGCCCGAACCCTAACCCTAACCCTTCCCCGAAGCCTTCCCGTCACCCGTCCCCTAATCCTAACCCGTATGCTCACACTAACCCGCGCCCTCACACGTACGCTCCCCCTAAACCGTTGTCGTACCCTCACCTGTACCCTAAACCGTCCCCGTCCCCTAACCCTAATCCTAGCCCGAACCCTAACCCTAACCCTTCCCCGAAGCCTTCCTCTCACTCGTTCCCTAATCCTAACCCTTACGCTCACACTAACCCGTGTCCTCACACGTACGCTCCCCCTAAACCGTTGTCGTACCCTCACCTGGACACTAAAACTTGCCCGTCCCCAAACCCTAACCCTAGCCCGAACCCTAACCCTAACCCTTCCCCGAAGCCTTCCCCTCACCCGTGCCCTAATCCTAACCCATACGCTCACACTAACCCGCACCCTCACACGTACGCTCCCCCTAAACCGTTGTCGTACCCTCACCTGGGCCCTAAACCGTCCCCGTCCCCTAAGCCTAACCTTAGCCCGAAACCTAACCCTAACCCTTCCCCGAAGCCTTCCCCTCACCCGTCCCCTAATCCTAACCCGTACGCTCACACTAACCCGCGCCCACACACGTACGCTCCCCCTAAAACTCTGTCGAACCCTTACCTGGACCCTAAACCGTCCCCGTCCCCTAACCCTAACCCTAGCCCGAACCCTAACCCTAAACCTTCCCCGAAGCCTTCCCCTCACCCGTCCCCTAATCCTAACCTGTACGCTCACACTAACCTGCGCTCTCAAACCTACGCTCCACCTAAACCGTTGTTGTACCCTCACCTGGACCCTAAACCGTCCCCGTCCCCTAACCCTAACCCTAGCCCGAACCCTAACCCTAACCCTTCCCCGAAGCCTTCCCCTCACCCGTCCCCTAATCCTAACCCGTACGCTCACACTAACCCATGCCCTCACACGTACGCTCCCCCTAAAGCTCTGTCGTACCCTCACCTGGACCCTAAACCGTCCCCATCCCCTAACCCTAACCCTAACCCTAGCCCGAACACTAACCCTAACCCTTCCCCGAAGCCTTCCCCTCACCCGTCCCCTAATCCTAACCCGTACGCTCACACTAACCCGCGCCCTCACACGTACGCTCCCCCTAAACCGTTGTCATACCCTCACCTGGACCCTAAACCGTCCCCATCCCCTAAACCTAACCCTAGCCCGAAACCTAACCCTAACCCTTCCCCGAAGCCTTCCCCTCACCCGTCCCCTAATCCTAACCCGTACGCTTACACTAACCCGCGCCCTCACACGTATGCTCCCCCTAAACCGTTGTCATACCCTCACCTGGACCCTAAACCGTCCCCGTCCCCTGACCCTAACCCTAGCCCGAACCCTAACCCGAACCCTTTCCCGAAGCCTTCCCCTCACCGGTCCCCTAATCCTAACCCGTACGTTCACACTAACCCGCGCCCTCACACGTACGCTCCCCATAAACCGTTGTCGTAACCTCACCTGGACCCTAAACAGTCCCCATCCCCTAACCCTAACCCTAGCCCGAAACCTAACCCTAACCCTTCCCCGAAATCTTCCCCTCACCCGTCCCCTAATCCTAACCCGTACCCTAACACTAAACCGCGCCCTCACACAATCGCTCCCCCTAAACCGTTGTCGTACCCTCACCTGGACCCTAAACCGTCACCGTCCCCTAACCCTAACCCTAGCCCGAACCCTAACCCTAACCCTTCCCCGAAGCCTTCCCCTCACCCGTCCCCTAATCCTAACCCGTACGCTCACACTAACACGCGCCCTCACACGTACGCTCCCCCTAAAGCTCTGTCGTACCCTCACGTGGACCCTAAACCATCCCCGTCCCCTAAACCTAACCCAGGCCGAACCCTAACCCTAACCCTTCCCCGAAACCTTCCCCTCACCCGTCCCCAATCCTAACCCGTATGCTCACACTAACCCACGCCCTCACACGTACGCTCCCCCTAAACTGTTGTCATACCCTCACCTGGACCCTAAACTGTCCCTATCCCCTAAACCTAACCCTAGCCCGAACCCTAAACCTAACCCTTCCCCGAAGCCTTCCCCTCACCCATCCCCTAATTGTAAACCGTACGCTCACACTAACCCGCGCCCTCACACGTACGCTCCCCCTAAACCATTGTCATACCCTCACCTGGACCCTAAACCGTCCCCGTCCCCTAACCCTAACCCTAGCCCGAACCCTAACCCGAACCCTTTCCCGAAGCCTTCCCCTTACCGGTTCCTTAATCCTAACCCGTACGCTCACACTAACCCGCGCCCACACACGTACTCTCTCCATAAACCGTTGTCGTACCCTCACCTGTACCCTAAACCGTCCCCGTCCCCTAACCCTAACCCTAACCCTAGCCCGAACCCTAACCCTAAACCTTCCCTGAAGCCTTCCCCTCACCCGTCCCCTAATCCTAACCCGTACGCTCACACTAACCCGTGCCCACAAACGTACACTCCCCCTAAACCGTTGTCGTACCCTCACCTGGACCCTAAACCGTCCCCATGCCCTAACCCTAACCCTAGCCCGAACCCTAACCCTAACCCTTCCCCGAAGCCTTCCCCTCACCCGTCCCCTAATCCTAACCCGTAAGCTAACACTAACCCGTGCCCTCACACGGTTGCTCCCCCTAAACCGTTGTCCTACCCTCACTTGGACCCTAAAAAGTCCCCGTCCCCTAACCATAACCCTAACCCTTAACCGAAGACTTACCCTAACACGTCCGCTAATCCTAACCTGTACACCAACACTAACCCATGCCCTCACACGTACGCTCAGTCTAAACCACTGTCGTACCCTAACCTGTCCCCTAAAATGTCCCCGTCCCCTAACCTTAACCGTAACCCTAACCCTAACCCTTCCCCGAAGCCTTCCCCTCACCCGTCCCCTAATCCTAACCCGTACGCTAACACTAACCCGCGCCCTCACACGTACGCTCCCCCTAAAGCGTTGTCGTACCCTCACCTGGACCCTAAACCATCCCCGTCCCCTAACCCTAACCCTACCCTGAACCCTAAACCTAACACTTCCCCGAAGCCTGACCAACACCCGTACCCTAATCTTAACACGTACGCTCACGCTAACCCGCACCCTGACACGTACGCTCTCCCTAAAGCGTTGTCGTACCCTCATCTGGAACCTAAACCGTCCCCGTCTCCTAACCCTAACCCTAGCCCGAACCCTAACCCTAACTCTTCCCCGAATCCTCACCCTCACCCGTTCCCTAATCCTAACCCGCACGCTAACGCTGACCCGTGCCCTCACACGTATGCTCCCCCTAAAGCGTTGTCGTACCCTCAGCTGGACCCTAAACTGTCCCCGTCCCCTAACCCTAAACCTAGCCCGAACCCTAACCCTAAACCTTCCCCGAAGCCTGACCCTCTCCCGTACCCTAATCCTATCCCGCACGCTAACACTAACCCGCGCCCTCACACGTACGCTCCCCCTAAAGCGTTGTCGTACCCTCACCTGGACCCTAAACCGTCCCCGTCCCCTAACCCTAACCCTAGGCTGAACCCTAACCCTAACTCTTCCCCGAATCCTGACACTCACCCGTCCCCTAATCCTAACCCGTACGCTAACGCTAACCCGCCCCCTAACACGTTCCCTCCCCCTAAAGCTTTGTCGTACTCTCACCTGGACCCTAAACCGTCCCCATCCCCTAACCCTAACCCTAGACCGAACCCTAACCGTAACCCTTCCCGAAGCCTGAATCTAACCCGTCCCCTAATCCTAACCCGCACGCTAAAGCTAACCCGCGCCCTCACACGTACGCTCCCCCTAAAGCGTTTTCATACCCTCAGCTGTACCCTAAACCGTCCCCGTCCCCTAAACCTAAACCTAGCCCGAACCCTAAACCTAACCCTACCCCGAAGCCTGACCCTCACCCGTCCACTAATCCTAACACGTACGCTCACGCTAACCCACGCCCTCACACATACGCTCCCCCTAAAGCGTTGTCATACATTCACCTGGACCCTAAACCGTCCCCGTCCCCTAACTCTAACCCTAGCCCGAACCCTAACCCTAACTATTCCCCGAAGCCTGACCCCAAACCGTCCCCTAATCCTAACCCGTACGCTAACGCTAACTTACTCCCTCACACGTACGCTCCCCCTAAAGCGTTGTCGTACCCTCACCTGGACCCTAAACCGTCCCCGTCCGATAACCCTAACCCTAGCCCAAACCCTAACCCTAACCATTCCCCGAAGCCTGACCCTCACCCGTCCCCTAATCCTAACCCGCACGCTAATGCTAACCCGCGCCCTCACATGTACGCTCCCCCTAAAGTGTTGTCGTACCCTCACCTGGACCCTAAACCATCCCCTTCCCCTAACCCTAACCCTAGACAGAACCCTAAGCCTGACCCTTCCCCGAAGCTTGACCCAACACGTCCCCTAATCCTAACCTGTACGCTAACGCTAATCCACGCCCTCACATGTACGCTCCCCCTAAAGCGTTGTCGTACCCTCACATGAACCCTAAACCATCCCGGGCCCCTAACACTAACCCTAGCCCGATCCCTAACCCTAACCCTTCCCCGAAGCCTGACCCTCACCCGTCCCCTAATCCTAACCTGTACGCTAACACTGACATGCGCCCTCACAAGTACGCTACCCCTAAAGCGTTGTCATACCCTAACCTGGACCCTCAACCGTCCCAGTCCCCGTCCCCTAACCCTAACCCGAACCCTAACCCTAACACTTCCCCGAAGCCTGACCCTCACCCGTCCCCTAATCCTAACCCGTACGCTCACACTAACCCGCGCCCTCACACGTACGCTCCCCCTAAAGCGTGGTCGTACCCTCACCTGGACCCTAAACCGTCCCCGTCCCCTAACCCTAACCCTAGGCTGAACCCTAACCCTAACCCTTCCCCGAAGCCTGACACTCACCCGTCCCCTAATCCTAACCTGTATGCTAATGCTAACCCGCCCCCTAACACGTTCCCTCCCCTAAAGCTTTGTCGTACCCTCACCTGGACCCTAAACCGTCCCCGTCCCCTAACCCTAACCCTAGACCGAACCCTAACCCTAACCCTTCCCGAAGCCTGAACTTAACCCGTCCCCTAATCCTAACCCGTACACTAACACTAACCCGCGCCCTCACACGTACGCTCCCCCTAAAGTGTTGTCGTACCCTCACCTGGACCCTAAACCGTCCCCGTCCCCTAACCCTAACCCTAGCCTGTCCCTAACCCTAACCCTTCCCCGAAGCCTGACCCTCACCCGTCCCCTAATCCTAACCCGTACGCTGACACTAACACGCGCACTCACATGTACGCTCCCCCTAAAGCTTTGTCGTACGCTCACGTGGACCCTAAACGGTCCCCGTCCCCTAACCCTAACCCTAGCCCGAACCCTAACACTAACCCTTCCCCGAAGCCTGACCCTCACCTGTCCCCTAATCCTAACCCGCACGCGAACGCTAACCCTCGCCCTCACACGTACGCTCTCCCTAAAGTGTTGTCATACCCTCACCTGGACCCTAAACCGTCCCTGTCCCCTAACCCTAAACCTCGCCCGATCCCTAACCCTAACCCTTCCCCGAAGCGTGACCCTCACCCGTCCCCTAATCCTAACAAGTACGCTAACACTGACCTGCGCTCTCACAACTATGCTCCCCCTCAAGCGTTGTCGTACCCTCACCTGGACCCTAAACCGTCCCGGGCCCCTAACCCTAATCCTACCCCGAACCCTAACCCTAACACTTCCCCGAATCCTGACCCACACCCGTCCCCTAATCCTAACCCGTACGCTGACACTAACACGCGCCCTCACACGTACGCTCCCCCTAAAGCGTTGTCATACCCTCACCTGGACCCTAAACCGTCCCCGTCCCCTAACCCTAACCCTTCACCGAAGCCTGACCCTCACCCGTACCCTAAACCTATCACGTACGCTAACACTAACCGACGCTCTCACACTTACGCTCCCCCTAAAGCGTTGTCGTACCCTCACCTGTACCCTAAACCGTCCCCGTCCCCTAACCCTAACCCTAGCCTTTCCCTAACCCTAACCCTTCCCCGAAGCCTGACCCTCACCCGTCCCCTAATCCTAACCCGTACGCTAACACTGACCCGCGCCCTCACACGTACGCTCCCCCTAAAGCGTTGTCGTACCCTCACCTGGATCCTAAACCATCCCCGTCCCCTAACCCTAACCCTAGCCCGAACCCTAACCCTAACACTTCCCCGAAGCCTGACCAACACCCGTACCCTAATCTTAACACGTACGCTCACGCTAACCCGCACCCTGACACGTACGCTCTCCTTAAAGCGTTGTCGTACCCTCACCTGGAACCTAAACCGTCCCCGTCTCCTAACCCTAACCCTAGCCCGAACCCTAACCCTAACCCTTCCCCGAATCCTCACCCTCACCCGTTCCCTAATCCTAACCCGCACGCTAATGCTAACCCGTGCCCTCACACGTATGCTCCCCCTAAAGCGTTGTCGTACCCTCAGCTGGACCCTAAACTGTCCCCGTACCCTAACCCTAAACCTAGCCCGAACCCTAACCCTAACCCTTCCCCGAAGCCTGACCCTCTCCCGTACCCTAATCCTATCCCGCACGCTAACACTAACCCGCGCCCTCACACGTACGCTCCCCCTAAAGCATTGTCGTACCCTCACCTGGACCCTAAACCGTCCCCGTCCCCTAACCCTAGGCTGAACCCTAACCCTAACTCTTCCCCGAAGCCTGACACTCACCCGTCCCCTAATCCTAACCCGTACGCTAACGCTAACCCGCCCCCTAACACGTTCCCTCCCCCTAAAGCTTTGTCGTACTCTCACCTGGACCCTAAACCGTCCCCGTCCCCTAACCCTAACCCTAGACTGAACCCTAACCCTAACCCTTCCCCGAAGCCTGACCCTCACCCGTCCCCTAATCCTAACGCGTACGCTAACGCTAACCCACGCCCTCACATGTACGCTCCCCCTAAAGCGTTGTCATAACCTCACCTGGACACTAAACCGTCCCCGTCTCCTAACTCTAACCCTACCGCGAACCCTAACCCTAACCCTTCCCCGAAGCCTGACTCTCACCCGTCGCCTAATCCTAACCTGTACGCTCTCGCTAACCCGCGCCCTCACACATACGCTCCCCCTAAAGCATTGTCATACCCTCCCCTGGACCCTAAACCGTCCCTGTCCCCGTCCCCTAACCCCAGCCCGAACCCTAACCCTAACCCTTCCCCGAAGCCTGACTCTCACCCGTCCCTTAATCCTAACCCGTACGCTAACGCTAACACGCGCCCTCACACGTACGCTCCCGCTATAGCGTTGTCGTACCCTCACCTGGACCCTAAACCGTCCCCATCCCCTAACCCTAACCTTACCCCGAACCCTAACCCTAACCCTTCCCCGAAACCTGACCCTCACCCGTCCCCTAATCCTAACCCGTACGCTAACACTAACCCGCGCCCTCAAACGTACGCTCCCCCTAAAGCGTGGTTGTACCCTCACCTGTACCCTAAACCGTCCCCGTCCCCTAAACCTAAACCTAGCCCGAACCCTAAACCTAACCCTACCCCGAAGCCTGACCCTCACCCGTCCACTAATCCTAACACGTATGCTCACGCTAACCCACGCCCTCACACATACGCTCCCCCTAAAGCGTTGTCATACATTCACCTGGACCCTAAACCGTCCCCGTCCCCTAACCCTAACCCTAGCCCAAACCCTAACCCTAACTATTCCCCGAAGCCTGACCCCAAACCGTCCCCTAATCCTAACCCGTACGCTAACGCTAACTTACTCCCTCACATGTACGCTCCCCCTAAAGCGTTGTCGTACCCTCACCTGGACCCTAAACCGTCCCAACCCCTAACCCTAACCCTAGCCCGAACCCTAACCCTAACCCTTCCCCGAAGCCTGACCCTCACCCGTCCCCTAATCCTAACCCATACGCTAACACTAACCCGCGCCCTCACACGTACGCTCCCCCTAAAGCGTTGTCGTACCCTCACCTGGACCCTAAACCGTCCCCGTCCGATAACCCTAACCCTAGCCCGAACCCTAACCCTAACCATTCCCCGATGCCTGACCCTCACCCGTCCCCTAATCCTAACCCGCACGCTAATGCTAACCCACGCCCTCACATGTACGCTCCCCCTAAAGCGTTGTCGTACCCTCACCTGGACCCTAAACCATCCCCTTCCCCTAACCCTAACCCTAGACAGAACCCTAAGCCTGACCCTTCCCCGAAGCCTGACCCAACACGTCCCCTAATCCTAACCTGTACGCTAACGCTAATCCACACCCTCACATGTACGCTCCCCCTAAAGCGTTGTTGTACCCTCACATGAACCCTAAACCATCCCGGGCCCCTAACCCTAAACCTAGCCCGATCCCTAACCCTAACCCTTCCCCGAAGCCTGACCCTCACCCGTCCCCTAATCCTAACCTGTACGCTAACACTGACATGCGCCCTCACAAGTACGCTACCCCTAAAGTGTTGTCATACCCTAACCTGGACCCTCAACCGTCCCAGTCCCCGTCCCCTAACCCTAGCCCGAACCCTAACCCTAACCCTTCCCCGAAGCCTGACCCTCACCCGTCCCATAATACTAACCCGTACGCTCACACTAACCCGCGCCCTCACACGTACGCTCCCCCTAAAGCGTTGTCGTACCCTCACCTGGACCCTAAACCGTCCCGGGCCCCTAACCCTAATCCTACCCCGAACCCTAACCCTAACACTTCCCCGAATCCTGACCCTCTCCCGTCCCCTAATCCTAACCCGTACGCTAACACTAACCCACGCCCTCACACGTACGCTCTCCCTAAAGCGTTGTCGTACCCTCACCTGGACCCTAAACCGTGCCCGTCCCCTAACCCTAACCCTAGCCTGTCCCTAACCCTAACCCTTCCCCGAAGCCTGACCCTCACCCGTCCCCTAATCCTAACCCGTACGCTGACACTAACACGCGCACTCACACGTACGCTCCCGCTAAAGCGTTGTCGTACCCTCACCTGGACCCTAAACCGTCCCCGACCCCTAAGCCTAACCCCAGCCCGAACCCTAACCCTAACCCTACCCCGAAGCCTGATACTCACGCGTCCCCTAATCCTAACCCGTATGCTCACGCTAACCCGCGCCCTCACACGTATGCTCCCCCTAAAGCGTTGTCATACCCTCACCTGAAACCTAAACCGTCCCCGTCCCCTAACCCTAACCCTAGACCAAAACCTAAGCCTAAATCTTCCCCGAAGCTTGACCCTCACCCGTCCCCTCATCCTAACCCGTACGCTCACGCTAACCCACGCCCTCACACATACGCTCCCCGTAAAGCATTGTCGTACCCTCACCTGGACCCTAAACCGTCCCCGTCCCATAACCCTAAACCTAGCCCGAACCCTAACCCTAACACTTCCCCGAAGCCTGACCCTCACCCGTCCCCTAATCCTAACCCGTATGCTCACGATAACCCGCGCCCTCACACGTACGCTCCCCCTAAAGAGTTGTCGTACCCTCATATGGACCCTGAACCGTCCCCGTCCCCTAACCCTAACCCTAGCCCGAACCCTAACACTAACCCTACCCCGAAGCCTGACCCTCACCCGTCCCCTAATCCTAACCCGTACGCTAGCACTAACCCATGACCTCACATGGACGCTCCCCCTAAAGCGTTGTCGTACCCTTACCTGGACCCTAAACCGTCCACGTCCCCTAACCCTAACCCTAGCCAAAACCCTAACCCTAACCCTTCCCCGAAGCCTGACCTTCACCCGTCCCCTAATCCTAAACAGTACACTCACGCTAACCCGTGCCCTCACACGTACGCTCCCCCTAAAGCGTTGTCGTACCCTCACCTGGACCCTAAACCGTTTCCGTCCCCTAAACCTAACCCTAGCCCAAACCCTAACCCTAACACTTCCCCGAAGCATTCCCCTCACCCGTCCCCTAATCCGAACCCGTACGCTCACGCTAACCCGCGTCCTCACATGTACGCTCCCACTAAAGCGTTGTCGTACCCTCACCTGGACCCTAAACCGTCCCCGTCCCCTAACCCTAACCCTAGCCCAAACACTAAACCTAACCCTTCCCCGAAGCCTGACCCTCACCCGTCCCCTAATCCTATCAAGTACGCTAACGCGAACCCACGCCCTCACACGTACGCTCCCCCTAAAGCGTTGTCGTACCCTCACCTGGACCCTAAACCATCCCCGTCCCCTAACCCTAACCCTAGCCCGAACCCTAACTCTAACCCTTCCCCGAAGCCTGACACTCACCCGTCCCCTAATCCAAACCCGTTCGCTCACGCTGACCCGCGCCCTCACACGTACGCTCCCCCTAAAACGTTGTCGTACCCTCACCTGGACCCTAAACCGTCCCCGTCCGCTAACCCTAACCCTAGACCGAACCCTAACCCTAAACCTTCCCCGAAGCCTTCCCCTCACCCGTCCTCTAATCCTAACCCGTATGCTAACACTAACCCATGGCCTCACACGTACGCTCCCCCTAAACCATTGTCGTATCCTCACCTGGACCCTAAACCGTCCCCGTCCCCTAACCCTAACCCTAGCCCGAACACTAAACCTAACACTTCCCCGAAGCCTTCCCCTCACCCGTTCTGTAAACCTAAGCCGTACGCTAACACTAACCCGTGCCCTCACACGTACGCTCACCCTAAACCGTTGTTGTACCCTCACCTGGACTCTAAACCGTCCCCGTTCCCTAACCCTAACCCTAGCCCGAACCCTAACCCTAACCCTTCCCCGAAGCCTTCCCCTCACCCGTACCCTAATCCTAACCCGTACGCTAACACTAACCCATGCCCTCACTCGTACGCTCACCCTAAACCGTTGTTGTACCCTCACCTGGACCCTAAACCGTTCCCATCCCCTAACCTTAACCCTAGCCCGGACCCTAATCCTAACCCTTCCCCGAAGCCTTCCCCTCACCCGTCCCCTAATCCTAACCCGTAAGCTAACACTAACCCGTGCCCTCACACGGTTGCTCCCCCTAAACCGTTGTCCTACCCTCACTTGGACCCTAAAAAGTCCCCGTCCCCTAACCATAACCCTAACCCTTAACCGAAGCCTTACCCTAACACGTCCGCTAATCCTAACCTGTACACCAACACTAACCCATGCCCTCACACGTACGCTCAGTCTAAACCACTGTCGTACCCTAACCTGTCCCCTAAAATGTCCCCGTCCCCTAACCTTAACCGTAACCCTAACCCTTACCCTTCCCCGAAGCCTTACCCTAACCCGTCCCCTAATCCTAACCCGTACGCTAACACTAACCCATATCCTAACACTTATGCTCACCCTAAACCGTTGTTGTACACTAACCTGTGCCCTAAACCGTCTCCATTCCCTAACCCTAACCGTACCCCTTACTGGAAGCCGTACCCTAAACTTTCCCCTAATCCTTACCCGTACGCTGACACTATCCTGTACCCTAACATGTATGCTCACCCTTAACCATTGTCGTACCCTAAACTGTACCCTAATCCGACCCTGTCCCCTAACCCTAACACTTACCCGAGGCCTTACACTAACTCGTCCCCTAATCCTAAGCCATACCCTAACACTAACCTGTACTCTAATACCTATGCTCACCCTAAACCGTTGTTGTACCCTAACATGTACCCTAAACCGTCCCTGTCCCATAAGCCTAACCCTAACACTTACCCGAAGCCTTATCCCATCCTGTCCCTTCATCCTAACCCGTACGCTAACACTAACTCATATCCTAACACGTACACTCACCCTAAACCGTTGTAGTACCCTAATCTGTACCCTAAACCATCCCCGTCCCTTAACCCTAACCCTAACACTTACCTGAAGCCTTACCCTAACCCGTCACCTAATCCTAACCCGTACGCTAACACTAACCCATACCCTAACACGTACGGTCACCCTAAACCGCTGTCACACCCTAACCTGTACCCTAAACTGTCCCCCTCTCCTAACCCAACCCTTACCTGAAGCCTTACCCTAACCCGTCCCCTAATCCTAACCCATACGCTAAACTAACCCGTACCCTAACACGTACACTCACCCTAAACCATTGTCGTACCCTAAACTGTACCCTAAACTTCCCCGTCCCCTAACCCTAACCCTAACCTTTACCCGAAGCCTTACCTTAACCTGTCCACTAATCCTAACCCGTATGCTAACACTAACCCATGCCCTAACATGTACACTCACCCTAAACCATCGTCGTTCCCTAACCTGTACCCTAAACCTTCCCAGTCCCCTAATCCTAACCTTAAACTTTACCTGAAGCCTTACCCTAACCCGTCCCCTAATTCTAACCCATATTCTAACACTAACCCATACCCTAACATGTACGCTCACCCTAAACTCTTGTCGTACCCTAACCTGTACCCTAAACTTTCCCCGTCCCCTAACCCTTACCTGAAATCTTACCCTATCCGGTCCCCTAATCCTAACCCATACGCTAACTCTAACTCATACCCTAACACGAATGCTGACTCTCAACCATTGTCATACCCTAACCTGTTCCCTAAACGGTCACCGTCCCCTATCCCTAACGCTAACCCTAACCCTTACCCGAAGCCTTACCCTAACCCGTCCCCTAATCCTCACCCGTACGCTAACACTAACCCTTACCCTTACATGTACGCTATCCCTAAACTGTTGTCGTACCCTAACCTCTACCCTAAACCATCCCCATTCCCTAAACATAACCCTAACCTGAAGCATTACCCTAACACTTACCCTAATCCTAAACGGTACACTAACACTGACCTGTACCCTAACACTTTCACTCACCCTAAACCATTGTCGCATCCTAAACCATACCCGTTCCCTAACCCTAACCTTAACCCTAACCCTAAACCTACTTATAGCACTATAACTCAGGAAAATTAAAATAACAAGAAACAACCACCCCAAAGTTTAGGGCTGCTCTGTTTACAAGAGTCTCGACTACGGTACAAATTAAATATCCTTGAAAGAGAGAAATGGATAAAGACGTTTTCATACTTACGTACAATGGAACATCACTCAGCAATGAAATCAATGTCTTCCGGCCTGTACAAGCATAATGAATGGATTTAGGTACAATGATTCAAAGGAAATAAGTCACACAGAAAAAGAAACTTACCATAAGATATCACTTATAGAGGGAATGTAAACTTGGCTACACATGAACTGAATTACAAAACAGAACAGAGTCTCACATTTAGAAAACAAACTTATGCTTTCTTAAGGGGAATGATGAGTTGGGGTGCTACGTAAAACCAGAGATTGAAATTAGCACAGATACTATTCCATAAGCCAAATATGTAATAGACGAGATATACTCCTTGCTCAACGAATTAGACTCAACACCGCCTATTCACTGCAGAGGAATATATCTGACAATAAGAATATTAAAACATATGTACTTATATGTCTCCGTAAGAGAATCAAGTGTGTGTAGAGCAGTATACACAGCCATGAAAATCAACTAAACCCCATTATTAAAATAAATTTCAAAAACAAAGACAGTGAAGGAGAGAAAGTTCTTAAATAATTCGTTCAGGGCTTGTGATGAAACTTGGATTTACCACATCCACACCCACAGCTGGGTGAGACATAAGGCAGGACATTTGGGGCTGAGAGGATTGGTGAGGTTCGGTGAGCAAATGGAGACCCTTTGAAGTAATACTGTATGCTACCCATTCCATGGGTCCCAACTCTCCTGGTTTAAGGGATTCTTCCTACAGCTAAAACATGCATGGGAAACCCAGAGGATTGTACACCATGTGATCGGGCAACGTTTCTAAACCGCATCTCATTTTTTGTCCCTTGGTACATGGGTTCGCCATTCTAGATGCTTTACTAAAAATCTCCCCAAGTGGAGAGTCTGTGCCTTAAAACTCCTGTTTAGCACAGTTAGCAGTTTCTGCAGAGGTTGAACAGGAATAGGGAGAACCAATGAGAGACTAGCTGTAGGTGTTTGGACGGTCACATTTCACTCTAATTTCCCACCAGGAAGAGGAATTAACAAAAGGCTCAGCGTGCCATGATGAAACCAGATTAGGGCCTGAAGCAATCCTGTGGTTTTCCTGCCAGCTCACAAGAAAGCGAGTTGAAGAAAGGACCTTAGGGGCACTGTAATTCATAAACCTGCAGAGTTATAAATGACAGCTATCATCCAAAAATATACTGAAGTAAGGCTGCAAAGAGGACTTGAAAGCACGGCACAATTGCAGGAAATATATTTCAGGAGGTAGATGGAAACTGCATTAAAACATATGAAAAGCGGCAGAACTTCGACAATGATGCACTTGGCCAAAAAATGCACATGCGTTTTTTCCTGAATATATCCAGGAAAAAACGCATACGGCCTTTTTAGCCAACCAAGGAAGCGTGCAATGGAAATCCACACTACAATGAAGTCTCACTTCCCACCGGTCAAATGGGCCATCTGAAAAAAGTGTAAAAACCAGAAAGGCAGGACAGGCCATGGAGAACAGGGAGCCTTGTTGTGCTGATGGGCGGGATGTAAATGGCCAACAGCCACTCTGGAGAAGTGTATGGTGTTTCCTGAAACCTCTAAAAAACAAAGCTACAGAGACTCGGGCACTTCCACCTATGACCCTATAGCTTAGGAAAATTAAAATCAACAAGACTCAGCCACCCCAAAGTTTAGGGCTGCTGTGTTTACAAGAACCTCGACAACGGAACAACTTAAGTATCCCAGAAAGAGAAAAATGGATAAAGAAGTTGTGGTACTTACATAGAATGGAATATCACTCTGCAATGAAATCAATGTCATCAGGCCCATAGCAGCATAATGAGTGGATTTAGGTAAGATGATTCTGAGTGAAATAAGTCACACAGAAAAAGAAACTAGTCATAAGATATCACTTACAGAGGGAATGTAAACTTGGCTACACATGAACTGAATTACAAAACAGAACAGAGTCTCACATTTAGAAAACCAACTTATGCTTGCTTAAGGGGAAAGGTGAGTTGGGGTGCTGCATAAAACCAGAGATTGAAATGAGCACAGATACCGTTCCATAAGCCAGTAATAGACAAGATATACTCCTTGTTCAATGAAGTGGACTCAACACCCCCTATTCACTGCAGAGGAATATATCTGACTAGTAAGAATCTTAAAACCTATGTGTTTATATGTCTCCATAAGAGGATCAAGTGTGCATCGAGCGGCATAAACACAGCAGTGAAAATCAGCTAAACCCCATTATAAAAATAAATTTCAAAATCAAAACACAAAGACAGTGAAAGAGAGATAAATTCTTAAATAATTCGTTCAGGGCTTGTGACGAAACCTGGATTTACCACATCTACACCCACAGCTGGGAGAGACATAAGGCTGGACACTTGGGGCTGTGAGGATTGGTGAGGTTCGGTGAGCAAATGCAAACCCTTTGAAGTAGTACTGCGTGCTACCCATTCCATGGGTCCCAACTCTCCAGGTTTAAGGGATTCTTCCTACAGCTAAAACATGTGTGGGAAACCCAGAGGATGGTCCACAGTGTGATCGGGCAAGGTTTCTAAAACGCATCTCATTATTCGTCCGCTGGTACTCGGGTTCGCCATTCCAGGCGCTTTACTAACAATCTCCCCACTTGGAGAGTCAGTGCTTGTAACCTCCTGTTTGGCACACTCTGCAATTTCTGCGGAGGATGAACGGGAATAGGGAGAACCAATGAGAGACTAGCTGTAGGTGTTTGGACGGGCACATTTCACTCTAATTTCCCACCAGGATGTAGAATTAACCAAAGACTCAGCATGCCGTGCCGGAACCAGAATAGGGCCTGAAGCAATCCTGTTGATTTGTGGCCAGCTCACAGAAAGCGAGTTGAAAAAACGAGCTCAGGGGCACTGCAATTCACAAACCTGCAGAGTTATAAAGGACAACTATTGTCCAAAAATGTATTGAGGTATGGCTGTGAAGAGGACTTGAAACAAGGCACAATTGCAGGAAACAGATTTCAGGAGGTAGATTGGAATTGCATTTAAAGCATATGAAAAGCGGCAGATCTTCGGCAACGATGCACTTGGCCAAAAAGGGCGTATGCGTTTTTTCCTGAATATATTCAGGATAAAACGCATACGCCCTTTTTGGCCAACCAAGCAAGCGGGAAATTCAAATCTACACTACAAAGAAGTCTCATCCTAACACGTACCCTAACCCTATCCCGCTACCGTACCCTAACCTGTACCTGAGACCGTACCCGTTCCCTAACCCTAACCCTTACCGTAAGCTGTACACAAACACTAACCCGTACGCTAACATGTACCCTAACAGTAACACATAGCCATACACTAAACTTTATCCTTACCCTACCCCATATCCTAACCCTTTCCCTAAACCGTACCATAACCCGTACCCTAATCCTAACCCATCCCCTAACATTAACCCATAACCTAACCCGTACCCTAATCCTAACCCATACACTAACACGTACCCTAACCCTAACCCGTTGTCATACCCTAACCTGTAACCTAATCTGTACCCATTCCCTAACCCTAACCCTAACCCTTACACTATGCCGTACCATAATCCTAACCTGTACACTAACACTAAACTATACCTTAACACTTACCCTACTCCTAACCCGTGGTCATACCCTAAACTGTACCCCAAACCATACCCGTTCCCTAACCCTAACCCTAAACCTTACCCTAAACCATACCTTAATCCTAACCCGTACACTAACACTAAACTGTACCCTAACACGTACCCTAACCCTAACCCTTTGTTGTTCCCTATACTGTACCCTAAACTGTACCCCTTCCTTAACACTAAACCTAATCCTAACCCTTACCCTAACCCATACCTAACACTAACCCATACACTAAACCTAACCATAACCCTGAATGTAAACCATACCCTAATCCTAACCCATACCCTAACACTAACCCATACCTTAACCCGTACCCTAACACTAAACCATAGCCATACCCTAAACTGTACCCTAACACTAACCCATACCACAACCATAACCCTAAACCATACTCTAAGCCGTACAATAATCCTAACCCGTATCCTAACCCTAAACCTTACCCTAAACCCTAATCCTTACCCTTAGCTTAATTTAGTTTTTTTGTATTTAAAAAAATATTTTCTTGGGTTAAAACAAACTAGCAGAACAACAAAATAGGGGGCTTCGCTGGTGGTGCGGTGGTTAGAATCTGCCTGCTAATGCAGGGGACACAGGTTCGAGCCCTGGTCTGGGAGGATCCCACATGCCATGGAGCAACTAGGCCCATAAGCCACAACCAGTGAGCCCTCGCATCTGGAGCCTGTGCTCTGCAACAAGAGAGGCCGCAATAGTGAGAGGCCCGCGCACCGAGATCAAGAGTGGCCCCCCACTTGCCACAACTAGAGAAAGCCCTCACACGGAAACTCAGACCCAACACAACAAAAATAAATAAATAAATAATAAACTCCTACCCCCCCCCAGAAAAAGAACAACAAAATAAAACAGAAAGTAACCTGAGTGTCCCTCAAAAAGCTAAGTCTGAAATAGTTGGTACTTCTGTTCTATGGACTGTTATGTAGCCTATAAAAAGTGTGAGAGCTAAATCTGTTTTTCTACAGTGAGAAGCATGATATTCCAGATGTATAGAACACCTGAATAAAATGAGAACTCTACACATTATGCTGGTCGTTTCAGTAAATGGGAAAGGATGGCAAGTGGTAAAATATTATCTTTTCCTTTAATTTTTTAAATTTCACTTGTTACAAAGAACTTCAATTATAATTGTACTTTAAAAAAGTAACAATGGAAATTTAAAAGAAAAAATATATATTGTGTGTTCAGTTATGTTTCATAGAATTATGAAATGCTCCACCCTCTGGCCATTACCTGCAAAAGCAGCTTTAAAACCTATGCTAATTTTCACTTCATATGAACAAGTCCTGCAGGGCTGTAAAGGAAACCTGCTTTCATCATGTTTTGCAGGAGGTAAAGGTCAAAGTATTTCAAAATGTGGCACATATTTCAAGAAAACCATTTGAAGAACTAAGCTGTAATAACCGTTTGAAAAATAAAAGGACATGCCTGAAAGCTCAATTTCAAAGGATTATGAGACACATGCAAATCCAACCACACAGAGGTATCAGCTCACACCATTCAGAATAACCATCAGGAAAGAAACTACAAATGATCAATGCTGAAAAGGTTGTGGAGAAATGCATACCCTTAATTTGAAGTGGGACGTAACCTGGTAAGAGTCACTAATGGGAACAGGGTGGAGGTGCCTTTAAAAGGTAAACATTGAGCTACTATATGATCCAGCAGGCCCACTCCTGGGCCTATAACATAAGAAGACATAATTGGAAAGACACAGGCAGGCAAATCTGCACTGCAGCAGTATTACAATAGCCAAGACATGGAAGCAACCAAAAGTCCATCAACAGATGAGTGGACAAAGAGGAACTGTTACATATAGAGATGGAATATTAGCTCGGGAAAAAAATGAAACAATGCCATTTGCAGCACCATAGATGAGTCTAGAGGTAACCATGCAACTTGTAGTAAGTGAGAAAGCGAAAGACACCTAACGTATATCACTTATAGGTGTTACCTGAAAATTGATAACAATGAAGATATTTCCACAGAGAAAGGCAATCACAGATTCATTGAACAAACTTATGGTTCCCCAAATCGAAAGGTGTGAGGATTGGATACATTACGATATTGGGGTTAACATAGATATAGAAACACATGTGAAATATATAATCACCAAAGACCTATGGAATACCAAGAGAAGACTACTCAACATTGTGTCATAACCTACCTGGGAAAAGGTTCCAAAGAAGAATAGATATATGTATGTGTGTGAAAGAACCACATCTTGCACACCTAGAACAAAAAAAAAACCATTGTAATCAAATTTGCTGCGATAAAAAATAAAAATTAAATTAAAAATATGAACAAGAAATAATGAGACATAAACTGAAAGGAATTTTTCCTGGCACATCCCATTCTAATTTTCAACCTAGAACAGGACTTCCATTAAGGCTCTGTTGCCCTGGTAACCAGATTTGGTAAAGGAGAAATGCTGCCGCCTTGTGGCTGTTTCACACAACAGCAGCTTTAAACCAAGAGGTAATGTTCACTTAATATTCAAAATATGTGCAGCACTGTAAAGGACACCGGGCCTCAAAAAATATTCAAAATATGTGCAGCACTGTAAAGGACACCGGGCCTCAAAAAATGTCCTGGGGTCGTAATCGACCAGAAAATTCAAAAGACGTCAACATTTCAAGAAGACAATGTCAAGAGGCATATTTTACGCACATTTTGTCTTTTCTTTTTTTTCTCTTTAAAATAAAAGGAAATTGAAAAATGCGCAACATCAGCAATGAATAAAGCCATGCAAATCCAATTACAGAAATGTTCACCTCACAGCCGTCAGAATGTTCTTCAGCAAAAAGTCTACAAAGAATAAATGCTGAAGGGGTTTCAGAGAACTGTGTACCCTCCAGCTGCTGGGGGGATGTAAACTGGTAACAGCCAGTAGCGAGAACATAATGGAGGTGCGTTTAAGGGTAAAAATTGAGCTACCATGTGATCTGGTAGGTCCTTTGATGTGCCTATCACCTGAGCAGAGCAGAATGGAAAAGACACAGGCTGGCAATCCTGTACTGCAGGAATATTTAACATAGCCAAGACTTGGAAGAAACCAAAATGTCCATCAACAGAAAAATGCACAAAGAGGAAGTGGTCCATATAAACAATGGAATATTAGCCATGGAAAACAATGAAACAGTGCCGTTTGCACCACCATATAAGGACCTAGAGATAATCACTCAAATTAAAGAAAGAAAGTGAAAGACAGATATCCTATGACATCACTTCTAGGTGTTACCTAAAAGTTGATACTCACGAACTTATTTCCAAGAGAAGGAAAAGCATGGATTAAGAAAAAAAAAATTATGTTTAACCAAATGGAAAAGTGTAAGGAATGTGTGAATTAGGATATGAGGGTTAACAGACATGTACTAATACATATGAAATATATAATCACAAAATACCTATGGAATACCAAGAGAGGTCTAGGCAACACTCTGTAATAACCTACACAGTAAAGAATGCAAAGATAAATGACAGATACATTGATATAATGAACCAGATTCTGTACACCTAGGAGAAACAAAATATTTTTATCAAGTTTGCTCTGATAATTAATAAAAATTAAATTTATAAAACAAACAAGAAGTAAGGAGATATAAGCTCTTGGGGATGTGCTCTGGCACATTCCACTCTAATTTGCAGCCTACTAACACGATTTCCAGGAAGGCTCTGCTGCCCAAAAACCCAGAGTTGGCAATGTAGAAATTCTGCTGCCTTGTGGCCGTTTTCCGCAAGAGTGGCGTTAAGCCCACAGCTAATGTTCTCTTAACATTCACAAGGACTCAGGGCTGCAAAGGACACCTGCCCTAAACAACTGTGCTGAGGTAGGGAATGGACAATAAAATTCAAAACTGACAAATTTTTCAAGACGATAGTATGAAGAGGTAAGTTTGACTCACTCTCTTGTTTAAAAAAAGGAAAATGGGTGAAAGCTCAACCTCAGGAATTATTAGACTCATGCAAATCTAATGTACAAAAAGGTTTCAACTCACACCAGTCGACTGACCATCAGCAAAAGATCTACAAACAATAAATTCTGAAGGGGTTTTAGAGAACTGTGTACCCTCTAGCTGCTGGTGAGATGTAACGTGGTAAGAGCCAATAATGAGAACAGAAAGGAGCTACGATTAAAAGTAAAAGTTGAGATACCATTCGATGCAGCAGTCACACCACTGGGCCTCTCACCTGAGAAGACCAGAATCGAGAAGACTCGGGCTGCAAAAGCTACACTGCAGCCTTATTCACAATAGCCAAGACAGTGAAGCCACCAAAATGTCCATCAACAGATGTATGGATGAAGAAGAAGTGGTCCACGTTCACAATAGAATATTAGCCATAGAAAACAATGAAACACTGCTATTTGAGGTGCCATAGATGAGCTTGGAGATAATCACAGAATATGAGGTAAGTCAGAAAGCAAAAGACCTATATCCTATGATATCACTTATAGGCGTTATCTAATAACTAACACAAATGAACATATTTCCACAGAGAAAGACACTCACAGACTTAGAAATTAAGTATGCTTATCTAAAAGGAAAGGTGGGCAGAATGGATAAATTAAGATTAACGTTACCATACGTATACAAATACATATAATAAACATATATCGAAAAGACGGACCATATAGCAAGGGAGGTCTACGGAACACTGTAATATTTTACATGGGAAGAGGATCTGAACATGAATAGACATATATATTGTACAAATGAACCAGATTGTGTACATCTGGACAAACAATATCTAATCATTACCCCGATTAAATAAATTTTAAAAACCAAGATGTAATGAGACATAAACTTATGGGCGTTCCTCCTGGCACATTCCATTCTAACTTAAAACCTAGGACCACGACTTCCAGAAAGGCTCTGCTGCCCTAGTACTCAGATTTGGGAAAGGACAAATGCTGCCTCCTTGTGGCCGTTTCCCACAACAGCAGCTTTAAACCCAGTGCTAATGGTCACTAAATATTCACCAAACTTGCAGTTCTGTAATGACATCTGCCCTCCAAAAAAATCCTGGGGTCGAATATCCACCAAAAATTCAAAAGAGGGCAACCTTCCAAGAAGAGAGCTTCAAGAGATATATTGTACTCACACTTGATTTTTAACAGAAAGGAAAAAGGCGTGGAAAATGATGAATTTTAGGAATTTTTAAAGTCATGCAAACCCAAATTACAAAAACCTATCAGGTCACAGCAGTCAGACTGGCCATTAGCAAAAATGCTGCAAACTATAAATGCTGAAGGGATTGTGGAGAAGTTCGTACCCTCGGTTCTAAGGGAGACATGGTAAGAGCCACTAATGAAAACACAATGGAGGTGCTTTGAAAAGGTAAACATTGAGCTACTAGTCAATCAGTCACACCCACTGCTGGGCCTATCACCTGAGAAAATGAGAATCAAAAAGTCACAGGCTGGCAATCTTGCACTCCAGCAATATTTAATATAGCCAACACTTGGAAGCAGCGAAAATGTCCCTCAACAGAGCTATGCACCAAGAAGTGGTCCATATACACAATGGAATATTACTCCGATAAAAATATAAATTAAATTTAAAAAAGAAACAAAAATAAGGAGACATCAGCCTTTGGGGGTTTATCCGGGCACATTCCACTCTAATTTATAACCGAGGAAGACCACTGGCCGGAAGCTCTGTTTCCCTAGTACCAGCATGGGGAACAAAGAAAGGCTGCCGCAATCTGGCCGTTACCTGCAAAAGCAGCTTTAAAGCCTGTGCTAATGGTCACTTCATGTGAACAAGTACTGCAGGGCTGTAAATGAAACCTGCCCTCAAAATGTTTTGAGGGAGGTAATGGCCAATAAATTTCAAAATGTAACACATACTTTAGAAAACACTTTGAAGGGCTAAGCTGTAATCACAGTTTGAAAAATAAAAAGGACATGTCTTAAAGCTCAATTTCAAAGGATTATGAGTCATATGCAAATTCAACCACAAAGAGGTATCAGCTCACACCAGTCAGAATATCCATCAGCAAGAAAACTACAAACAATAAATGCTGAAGCCATAAAAAGAAACAAAATTGAGCTATTTGTAATGAGGTGGATAGACCTAGAGTCTGTCATACACAGTGAAGTAAGTCAGAAAGAGAGAGACAAATACCGTATGCTAACACATATACCTGGAATTTAAGAAAAAAAAATGTCATGAAGAACCTAGGGGTAAAACAGGAGTAAAGACAGAGACCTACTAGAGAATGGACTTGAGGATATGGGGAGGGGGAAGGGTAAGCTGTGACAAAGGGAGAGAGAGGCATGGACATATATACACTACCAAACGTAAGGTAGATAGCTAGTGGGAAGCAGCAGCATGGCACAGGGAGATCAGCTCGGTGCTTTGTGACCGCCTGGAGGGGAGGGAGGGTGGGAGGGAGGGAGACGCAAGAGGGAAGTGATATGGGAACATATGTATATGTATAACTGATTCATTTTGTTGTAAAGCACAAGCTAGCACACCATTGTAAAGCAATTATACTTCAATAAAGATGTTAAAAATAAATAAATAAACAAATGCTGAAGGTGTTGTGGAGAAATGCATACCCTCAACTTTAAGTGAGATGTAACCTGGAAAGAGCCACTAATGAGCACAGAATCATGGTGCATTTAAACGGTAAACCCTGAGATACTATATGATACAGGAGGCCCACTCTTGGGCCTATAACATAAGAAGACAGAATTGGAAAGACACAGGCAGGCAAATGTGCAGTGCAGCAGTATTACAATAGCCAAGACATGGAGGCAACCAGAAAGTCCATCAAGAGGTGAGTGGACAAAGAAGAACTGGTACATGTACAGATGGAATATTATCTAGGGAAAAAAATGAAACAATGCCATTTGCAGCACCGTAGATGATTCTAGAGGTAATCAGGCAAATTGTACTAAGTCAGACAGCAAAAGACACATACCCTATAATATCACTTATAGGTGTTAGCTAAAAATTGATACCAATGAAGATATTTCCACAGAGAAAGGCAATCACAGATTCATTAAACAAAGTTAAGGTTCACCAAATGGAAAGGTGTGAGGACTGGATATATTAGGATATTGGGGTTAACATAGGTATAGAAACACATGTGAAATATATAATCATCAAAGACCTACGGAATACCAAGAGAAGACTACTCAACATTGTGTCACAAGGTACATGAGAAAACGATCTGAAGAAGTATAGATACATGTATATGTGTAAAAGAACCACATCTTACACACCTAGAACAAACAAAACATTTTAATCAAATTTGCTCTGATAAAAAATAAAAATTAAAAAAAGAACAAGAAAAAAAAGAGAGAAAAAAGGAAAAAAAAGAACAAGAAGTAATGAGACATACACTTAAGGGACTTTTTGCTGGCACATTGCATTCTAGTTTACAACCAGAACACGACTTCCATTAAAGCTCTGTCATCACTAATAAAGCAGCTTTATAAGCAATGTTGAAGGTAGCTTAAAAGAATTCTCACTAATTATTGACAGTAACAAGAAAACAAACAAAAGTAAAAATCTCACGGCAAAAAGTATACATAGAGTAAGGGTAGTAGATCAAACACTTATTAAACTTCTGTAAAGAATAAAAGACAACAGTAGTACTTTTTTTTAAAAGAGAGGGCCCAAATAAATCAGAACTGAAAGAGATGATGTTACAAGAGCCACCACAGAAATACAAAGTATCCTAAGATACACACAGGGTAACTCAGGGCTCAGACTGGACAGAGCCCACTCTCCATTCCCCTGTACATGACTTACAGGAGACTCAGGAACTGAGGAGGGGGTCCTTGAGGAGAGGCACAAGATAGAAGATGTTAGGCATTAACATGACTGCATTCATTTTAAACATGCCTGAACTACATTCACATGAGATGATTTTGTCCTGTTTGTACATCAGCACCTCTAGTCGGAACTGCAGATCTTTGGTTTCACCACCTCTATGACAGCATTAGCTTCACCTGCTGTGGACCGTCTCCTATAGGATTTCTAGAACCACAAAACATCGAAGCTCCACAGGACCCAGAGTCTGTGCGACTCCACTCAGAGTCTCAACTGCACTCAGAGACTCAGAGTCTCAACAGAGACTCCCCTCTTGGAGGACACACACAAAGTAGTGTGCACATCAGGACCCAGGGGAAGGAGCAGTCACCCCATAGGTGAATGATCATACCTAGCTGCTAGTTTTAGAGGGTCTCCTGCAGAGGTGGGGTGTGGCTGCAGCTCACCATGGGGACAATGACACTGACAGCAGAAGTTCTGGGAAATACTCCTTGGCATGAACTCTCCCAGAGTCCACCATTAGCCTCACCAAGAGCAAGGTAGGCTCCAGTGCTGGGTCGCCTCAGTCCAAACAACCAACAGGGAGAGAACCCAGCCCCATGCCTCAGCAGACAAGCGGATTAAACTTTTTATTAAACTTTTATTTAATCCACAGACAAGCAGATTAAAGCTCTGCCCACCAGAGCAACACCCAGCTCTACCCACCACCAGTCCCTCGCATAAGGAAGCTTGCACAAGCCTCTCAGATAGACTCAATCACTGGAGAGCAGACAGCAGAAGCAAGAAGAACTACAATTCTGCAGCCTGTGGAAGGAAAACCACATTCACAGAAAGATAGAGAAAATGAAAAGGCAGAGGACTTTATACCAGATCAAGGAACAAGATAAATCCTCAGAAAAACAATGAAATGAAGTGGGGATAGGTAACCTTCCAGTAAAAGAATTCAGAATAATGATAGTGAAGATGATCCAAGACCTTAGAAAAATAATGGAGGCAAAGATCGAGAAGATGCGAGAAATGCTTAACAAAGACCTAGAAGAATTAAGGAACAAACACCTAGAAGAATTAAAGAACAAACAAACAGAGATGAACAATACAATAACTGAAATGAAAAATACACTAGAAGGAATCAGTAGCAGAATAACTGTGACAGAAGAACGGATAAGTGACCTGGAAGACAGAAAGGTGGAAATCACTGCCATGGAACAGAATAAAGAAAAAGAATGAAAATAAATGAAGACAACCTAAGAGACTTCTGGGACAACATTAAATGCAACAACATTCGCATTATAGGGGTCTCAGATGGAGAACAGAGAGAGAAAGGACTCGAGAAAATATCTGAAGAGATTATAGTTGAAAACTTCCCTAGCATGGGAAAAGAAATAGCCACCGAAGTCCACGAAGCGCAGAGAGTCCCAGGCAGGATAAACCAAAGGAGAAAAATGCCGAGACACACAGTAATCAAATTGAAAAAATTAAAGACAAAGAAAAATTATTGAAAGCAACAAGGGAAAAATGACAACATACAACGGAACTCCCATAAGGTTAACAGCTGATTTCTCAGCAGAAAATCTACAAGCCAGAAGGGAGTGGCATGATAAATTTAACGTGATGAAAAGGAAGAACCTACCACCAAGAGTACTCCACCCAGCAAGTATCTCATTCAGATTTGATGGAGAAATCAAAAGCTTTACAGACAAGCAAAAGCTAAGAGAATTCAGCACCATGAAACCAGCTCTACAACAAATGCTAAAGGAACTTCTCTAAGTGGGAAACACAAGAGAAGAAAAGGACCCACTAAGACAAACCCATAACAATTAAGAAAATAGTAATAGGAACATACATATTGATAATTACCTTAAACATGAATGGATTAAATGCTCCAACCAAATGACACAGGCTTACTGAATGGATAGAAAAACAAGATCCATATATATGCTGTCTACAAGAGACCCATTTCAAACCTAGGGACACATACAGACTGAAAGTGAGGGGATGGAAAATATATTCCATGCAAATGAAAATCAAAAGAAAGCTGGAGTAGCAATACTCATATCAGATAAAATAGATTTTAAAATAAAGAATGTTACAAGAGACAAGGAAGGACACTACATAATGATCAAGGGATCAATCCAAGATATAACAATTATAAATATATATGTACCCAACACAGGAACACCTCAATATATAAGGCAACTGCTAACAGCTATAAAAGAGGAAATCAACAGTAACATAATAATAGCAAGGGACTTTAACACCTCACTTACACCAATGGAGATCATCCAGACAGAAAATTAATAAGGAAACACAAGCTTTAAATGACACAATAGACCAGATAGATTTAATGGATATTTATAGGACATTCCATCCAAAAACAGCAGACTACAAGTTCTTCTCAATGGTACACGGAACATTCTCCGGGATAGATCACATCTTGGGTCACAAATAAAGCCTCAGTAAATTTAACAAAACTGAAATCATATCAAGCAGCTGTTCCGACCACAATGCTATGAGATTAGAACTCAATTACAGGGAAAATAACGTAAAAAACAAACACATGGAGGCTAAACAATACGTTTCTAAATAACCAAGAGATCACTGAAGAAATAAAAGAGGAAATCAAAAACTACCTAGAGACAAATGACAACAAAAACACGATGATTGAAAACCTATGGGATGCAGCAAAAACAGTTCTAAGAGGGAAGTTTATAGCAATAAAAGCCTACCTCAAGAAACCAGAAAAATCTCAAATAAACAATCTAACCCTACACCTAAAGGAACTAGAGAACGAAGAACAAAACCCAAAGTTAATAGAAGGAAAGAAATCATAAAGATCAGAGCAGAAATAAATGAAATAAAAACAATAGCAAAGATCAATAAAACTAAAAGCTGGTTCTTTGAGAAGATAAACAAAAACGATAAACCTGTAGCCAGACTCAAGTAAAAGAGGGAGAGGACTCAAATCAATAAAATTAGAAATGAAAAAGGAGAAGTTGTAACAGACACCACAGAAATACAAAGCATCCTAAGAGACCTCTACAAACAACTCTATGCCAATAAAATGGACAACCTGGAAGAAATGGACAAATTCTTAGAAAGGTATAACCTTCCAAGACTGAACCGGGAAGAAATAGAAAATATGAACAGACCTATCACAAGTAATGAAATTGAAAGTGTGATTAAAAATCTTCCAACAAACAAAAGTCCAGAACTAGATGGCATCAGAGGTGAATTCTATCAAACATTTAGACAAGAGCTAACACCCAATCTTCTCAAACTCTTCAGAACTTTTCAGGGGAAGGAACAGTCCCAAACTCATTATATGAGGCCACCATCACCCTGATACCAAAACCAGACAAAGATACTACAGAAAAAGAAAATTAGAGACCAATATCACTGATTAATATAGATGTAAAAATCCTCAACAAAATACTAGGAAACAGAATTGAACAACACATTAAAAGGATCATGCACCATGATCAGGTGGGGTTTATCCCAGGGATGCAAGAATTCTTCAATATACACAAATCAATCAATGTGATACACCACATTAACAAATTGTAGAATAAAAATATGATCATCCCAATAGATGCAGGAAAAGCTTTCGACAAAATTCAACACCAATTTATGATTAAAAGTCTCCAAAAAGTGGGCATAGAGGGAATCTACCTCAACATAATAAAGGCAGTATATGACAAACCCACAGCAAACATCATTCTCAATAGTGAAAAACTAAAAGCATTTCCTCTAAGATCAGGAACAAGACAAGGATGTCCACTCTCACCACTATTACTCAACATAGTTTTGGAAGTCCTAGACACAGTAATCAGAGAAGAAAAAGAAATAAAAGGAATACAAATTGGAAAAGAAGAAGTAAAATTGTCACTGTTTGCAAATGACACGATACTACACATAGTGAATCCTAAAGATGCCACCAGAAAACTACTAGAGCTAATCAATGAATTTGGTAAAGTTGCAGGATACAAAATTAATGCACAGAAATCTCTTGCATTCCTATACACTAATAATGAAAGATCAGAAAGAGAAATTAAGGAAACAATCTCATTCACCATTGCAACAAAAAGAATAAAATACGGAGGAATGAACCTACATAAGGAGGTAAAAGACCTGTACTCAGAAAACTATAAGACACTGCTGAAAGAAATCAAAGATGATATAAACATATGGAGGTATAAACCATGTTCTTGGATTAGAAGAATCAATATTGTGTAAATGACTATAGTACCCAAAGCAAGCTACAGATTCAATGCAATCCCTATCAAATACCACTGGCATTTTCTACAGAACTAGAACAAAAAAATCTTAAAATTTGTATGGAGACACAAAAGACCCCGAATAGCCAAAGCAATCTTGAGGGAAATTAAAAGAGCTGGAGGAATCAGACTTCCTAACTTCAGACTATACTACAAGGCTACATTAATCAAGACTATATGGTACTGGCACAAAAACAGAAATATAGATCAATTGAACAAGATAGAAAGCCCAGAGATAAACCTACGTACCTATGGCTAACTCATCTATGACAAAGGAGGCAAAGATATACAATGAAGAAAAGACAGTCTCTTCAGTAAGTGGTGCTGGGAAAACTGGACAACCACACGTGAAAGAATGAAATTAGAATGCTCCATAACACCATACACAAAAATAAACTCAAAATTAATTAGAGATCTAAATGTTAGACCAGACACTATAAAATTATTAGAGGAAAACATAGGCAGAACACTCTATGACATAAATCACAGCAAGATCCTTTTTGACCCACCTCCTAGAGAAGTGGAAATAAAAACAAAAATAAACAAATGGGACCTAATGAAACTTCAAAGCTTTTGCACAGCAAAGGAAAACATAAACAAGACGAAAATACAACCCTCAGAATGGGAGAAAATGTTTTCAAATGAAGCAAATGACAAAAGATTAATCTCCAAAATTTACAAGCAGCTCGTGTAGCTCAATATCACAAAAACAAACAACACAATCCAAAAATGGGCAGAAGACCTAAATAGACATTTCTCCAAAGGAGATATACAGATTGCCAATAAACACATGAAAGGATGCTGAACATCACTAATCATTAGAGAAATGCAAATCAAAACTACAGTGAGTTATCACCTCCCAGCAGTCAGAATGGCAATCATCAAAAAATCTACAAACAATAAATGCTGGAGAGGCATTTACTGGAGAAAAGGGAACGTTCTTGCACTGTTGCTGGGAATGTAAATTGCTATACCCACTAGGGATAACAGTATAGAGGTTCCTTAAAAAACTAAAAATAGAAGTACCATACGACCCAGCAATCCAACTACTGGGCATTTGCCCTGAGAAAACCATAATTCAAAAAGAGTTATATACAACAATGTTCGTTGCAGTTCTACTTACAATAGCCAGGACATGGAAGCAACCTAAGTGTCCATCGACAGATGAATGGATAAAGAATATCTGGCACATATATAAATGGAATATTACTCAGCCATAAAAAGAAACAAAACTGAGTTATTTGTAGTGAGGGGGATGGACTTAGAGTCTGTCCTACACAGTGAAGTGAGTCAGAAAGAGAAAAATAAATACCGTGTGCTAACAGAGATATATGGAATCTAAAGAAAAAAGTTTATGAAGAACCTAGGGGCAGGACAGGATTAAGGACACAGACATAGAGAAAGGACTTGAGGACACAGGGAGGGGGAAGGGTAAGCTGGGACGAAGTGAGAGAGTGCCATGGACATATATACATTACCAAATGTAACATCGATAGCTACTGGGAAGCAGCCACATAGCACAGGGAGATCAACTCGGTGCTTTGCGACCACCTAAAGGGGTGGGATGTGGAGGGTGGGAGGGGATATGGTGATATATGTATATGTATAATTGATTCACTTTGTTATACAGCAGAAACTGACACTCCATTGTAAAGCAATTATACTCCAATAAAGGTGTAAAAGGAAAATAAAAAAGAAAGAAGCCCAGAGATAAACCTACACACCTATGGTCAACTAATCTATGACAAAGTAGGCAAGACTATACAATGGAGAAAAGACAGTGTCTTCAATCAGTGGTGCTGGGAAAAATGGACAGCTACATGTAAAAGAATGAAATTAGAACACCCCCTAACACCATACACAAAAATAAATTCAAAATGGATTAGAGACCTTAATGTAAGACCGGACAGTATAAAACTCTTAGAGGAAAACATAGGAAGAATACTCTAACATAAATCACAGCAAGATCTTTTTTGATCCACCTCCTAGAGTAATGACATAAAAAAGAAAACTAAACAAATGGGACCTAATGAAACGTAAAAGCTTTTGCAAAGCAATGGAAACTACAAACACAAAAAGACAACCCTCAGAATGGGAGAATATATTTGCAACTGAATCAATGGACAAAGGATTAATCTCCAATATATATAAACAGCTGATGCAGCTCAATATTAAAAAAACAAACAACCCAATACAAAAATGGGCAGAAGATCTAAATAGACATTTCTTCCAAAAAGACGTAGAGATGGCCAAGGAGCACATGAAAAGCTGCTCTACATCACTAATTATTAGAGAAATGCAAATCAAAACTACAATGTGGTATCACCTCACACCTGTTAGAATGGGCATCATCAGAAAATCTACAAACAACAAATGCTGGAGAGGGTGTGGAGAAAAGGAACCCTCTTCCACGATTGGTGGGAATGTAAATTGATAGTCACTATGGAGAACAGTATGGAGGTTCCTTAAAAAACTAAAAATAGAATTACCATATGATCCAGCAACCCACTACTGGGCATATACCCAGAGAAAACCATAAATCAAAAAGACACATTCACCACAATGTTCATTGCAGCACTATTTACAATAGCCAGGTAAGGGAAGCAACCTAAATGCCCACAGACAGACAAATGGATAAAGATGTGGTACATATATAAAATGGACTATTAGCCATAAAAAGGAATGAAATTGGGTCATTTGTAGAGACGTCGATGGATCTAGAGACTGTCATACAGAGTGAAGTAAGTCAGAAAGAGAAAAACAAATATTGTATATTAACGCATATATGTGGAACCTAGAAAAACTGTACAGATTAACCGGTTTGAAGGGAAGAAATAGAGACACAGATGTAGAGAACAAATGTATGGACACAAAGAGGGGAAAGCCATGGGGGGGTGGCGGTGGGAGGAGTTGGGAGATTGGGATTGACATGTATACATTTATATGTATAAAATAGATAACCAATAAGAACCTGCTGTATAAAAAATAAATAAAATAAAATGAAAAATAAAATTTTTAAAAAAACGGAAAAATGTTATTCCCTTCACATACATGTATTTATATGAATGAATTATTTCCATGCTTACATCCATAAGTACAAAAAAGAGGAATAAAACCTACCTTGAAACAAAAAAGAAAAAAACAAAACAGAACCCACCAGTTATACAGATGAAAACCCAATCAGGGCACTTGCTCCAGTGATAGACAATTCTGAAGTTGGTCAGAGGTGGGGATTCCGCTCGCATGCAGCCAGCAGCCACCCCACAAGGAGTGTCCTCATTACAAGCCTGGGGGACCGTGCCGAAGCATCTGTGAGTAAACGTGAGATGAGCCCCAGGCCAGCTGCTGCTGAACTGTTCCCACCCGTCCCAGGTAAAACACCTGAATATATACAAGGACTTGAAAGCCTAGAGGAAGGGCCATAGAGCCACACGAGTGACAGCATGCCGGCCGACTTGGTGCCTGCAGGCCAGCCAGGATGGTCCTGGCCCTGGGTGCTCTTCTGGAAGATTTCCATTTCCCTGCCTGAGATACCCGTCCTGTCCCTGCCCCCACTGCTTTTTTCCTTCCTCACCTCTGCCCAGGGAGAAATTCCAGCAGCAGGTATGGGTGACACATCCTCTTCTTTAGCAGGTGGCAGCCTGGCAACTGCTGCAGAAAGTCCAGCAGAGCCCCACTCACACTGGGCCACCCACAAAGCCGTGGCCTCTCACTCCCTCCCACCAGCCCAGCCCCGAGACTGCTGACAGGGCAGAGAAAATGGCGTCAGGCACGGCTGCAGGGGCTCTTGCTGCCTGGAGTGGTATTTATATTGATCTCAACCCAGGCACACCTGGGGAGGGCTGGCCAGCACGGTTAGGCTGCCCAGCTCAGCCAATCATCACCCCTCAGGGGCTCACAGTTGCAGAAAATGGAACTTGCTGAACCGGCCAGGTCCAAGGAACAGGTGTGGGCTCCTGAGAGTCAGGATAGACAAGGGGCTGCAGCTTTGGCTTGTTTTCTAATCATTTTATCTGGCCCATGAGTGGGAGACAACTTCAAGAAAACCCTCTCCTAATGAGAGGAACCCAGGAGTCAGGGAGAGGAGGGGTGGGTGGTGGTTGGAGACAGAGGCCTGGTGCCCCGGGTGCAGTGGAAGTCTCTGGAAGACCAGGTGGAGGGAGGCCGCACAGAGTGATGCCCAGGGTCACAGACCTGTCGCAGCTGCTGTTTGTTAGTTCAAGTCCTGCTCTGAGGTGCTCTGTGTCAGCTCTGAGCGACAGGTGAGCTGGGGGTGCTCTGCAATGAGGGCTATGTGCACGGTTCCTGTGTGCCCAGCCCTGCCACGGTACCTGCAAGGGTAGCTCTGTATCCTGGGAGGGGCCTGACCACGAGAGCCCCGTGGGCTGGGGTGGGGGTGGGGTACCTGCCCAGGTGAGCTCCATATTCTGGGATTGGTGTGACCACGAGAGCCCCATGGGCTGCTGGGGACCTGGTAAAGGATGTCAGGACAGTCAGTGAAGCCACCGAGGATATACCTCCAGTTGCTCCTAATTCCTACACCCTGCTGGTCATTCTACCAACCACCAGGACATGGTATTCTGTATTAGTCTTCAATGATGCCTTCTTTTGTATTCCATTAGTCCCAGAGTCACAAGAAATTTTGGCTTGTGGGTGGCAGGACTCAACATACAACTAAAACAATACTTCCGGGCCGTCTTGCCCCAAGGGTGCAAAAATTCCCACACCATCTTTGGGGAAAGCTTAGCTAAAGACCTAAAAGTTCTACCTCTGGAAAAGGAAACCCTCCTTCAGTACACAGACGACATTCTGATCACCAGCCCTACTAAGGAGGCCTCTGAACTACCAAGCCAATAAAGGATAGAAGTTGTCCAAGAAAAAGCTCAAATATCACAGACTGCGGTGACCTGCCTGGGCTTCATTCTCACAGAAGGTCGGAGAAGCCCATCCCAGGAAAGGGAAGAAACCATTTTCAGCCTTACCCCTTTCTAAAACTAGAAGACAGCTTAGGGGTTCCTGGGGAGGCCAGGGTTTGCTGCTTCTGGATCCCTAACTACAGTCTACTAGCTGGGCCTCTATATGAAACACTGAAAGGAAAAGATGATGATCCTTTTGAATAGAATCCAGAAGTGGCCTTTCAAGAATGGAAAGAGCAGTCAATTCAGACCCTTGCCCTGGAACTCCCTAATTTAGCTAAACCCTTTGATCTTTACATTCCTGGTGAAAGGTGAATCGCCATTGGAGAATTAGTGCAAAAACTGGGACCACTTGAAATGGAACAATGCAAGAATGCCATCCAGGTAGGATAAACTACGGTCACCAAGGGGCTTGGCCTACTGCCACATCTGGCCAAGATACTGGCGGTATCTAAAAACCTGGAAATCAGCAGCCCAAAAGGCCACCTCCCTCCTAAGGGAAAAGGACCCCACGTGGTGATCCTAACCACCAACCATACCCTGAAGTTGCAGGGTTCGTTCCGTGGGCACACCAACCTCGAGTGAGGAGGCCCTCCAACTCCAACATCCAGAGAGATAACCGGGGGCAACAGGGCACCATGACGACTCGTGTGAACATCACTTGACCTGGAGTTTCTCTCATAAAACAACAAGAGTGTGTCCCAAAAGAGTAGACTACTGCTTGCAGGACTTACTGCACCCAGAGGGGAGCTAATAATCTTGGTGGGGGAACCGTATATCACACTGTCACCATAGAAAAGCCTACAGACACCATGCTGATGGTGGCCAATAAGACTGGCTGGACTCCTGTTTACTTCAAAAGGCTGTTGACTCAGTGGCCATCATGGTCCTTGATCACCACTGACCCTGGACTGTCTGGGAGTTGAGCGGGCAGGGCTCTGACACCTGGTGCTGTTTGTACGTTAATTCAGGGGCCTAATTGAAGAAAGCGCAGACTACTGGTCAGAGCATCTAGGCTGGCAGAAACGGTCAGCCTAAGGTGGCCGAACAAATGTGGGGCGGGGTGAAACCGGCCCCCACAGCGTCTCTGCACATCTCTTTCCTGGACCCTTAAAGGTCATTAGAATCTATAACACTTCCAATGCTGGTGCTCAGGCGGACGAGCAAGGAGGCAGGGGGCCTGGGGACAATCAACGTCACCTGGAGGCTGCTGGGGAGAAGTTCTGACCCTCGTCCCTGGGTATGAGGGCTCCCAACTCAGCACTCAGCAGTTACAGAAGAAGGGTCTGCACCCTCAGCACTCCAAGAATGAGGAACGGGACAAAAGGCAGAGGAGGGGTTTGTCCCCAGCAAAGCCCATTAAAAATCCCTGGGAGATAAAAATGGAATCTGGGCAATAAAGTCAAGTCTGACCTTTTTTATCCTTTGTGCTTTGTCTAATTTCACATACTCCTAGGGTCTCGCATGCAGAGGTTCCACACCCGGCACTTCAGACCAGATTTCCTAGTGCAGAATGGCTGGGACGACACCTCAGCTCCTGGGGCCCAGTGCAGACTCCGCGATATAGAGCCTGAGCTGCAGCCAACCCGGCCCTCGAGAGCTCCGCCCCCTCCCTCCCACTGACTCTGACAGGATCTCTACACAGCAGCCCAGCCCACAGCCCACGGGGTAGTGCTTGCTCTCACCTCTCCATTCTCTGATCAAAATATAAAGTTTCCTTTGCTTGTGAACCAAACTCAGCCTCGATCTGTTGGCCCCAATGACACTGGGCAGGGGGACACTTGTTGGGGTCCACTCTGGAGGATCAGTAACAGAAATTGAGACTATTGTAACCTCAATGAACAGATGTGTGAGCCAAACTGTAGTTAACATAGAACAGTGTATAAGGCTCGGGTAAAATAAGATGTTTCTAACGCTTCCATTGGATATTTCCATCACTTTATTATAAGCAAGTTCAGTGAAAAGGTTTGTCTTATTTGTCAGGTCAATATTAGAGAAACGAAGTGATTTCTTTCCAAAGATGTACATCTAATAATCTTGGTTAAAGCTTCAATCTTGTTTTAAATGCTTTTCCATTGAAAATGATACCTCTCTTTCAGCTCTCCCATTTCTGAGAAGTATAAAATCTTATAATTTATTATTACCAAAGGGGAAAGGTGGGAGGAGGGATAAACTAACAGTTTGGGATTAACACATACACACTGCTATGTATAAAATAGATCATCAACAAGGAACTACTGTATAGCACAGGGAACTACACTCAACATTTTGCAATAACCTATAAGGGGAAATAATCTGAAAAAGAATAGATATTTTTATTGACATCATCTATCAATGACAGTTAAAGTGTAACCTAAGGGAAGCTGGTGGTGAGTGCTTCTGACCCTGAAGACTTCAATCATCTAAAGTTTGAACTCTGCCTACTTCCCAAGGCCCTTAATGAACATATGTGTAGCCGTAGCTTAAAAAATTCCCCAGTTTGGGTTTCGGGGAGACACTGATTTTGAAAAAGCCCTGGTGTTCTCCTTACATGAATGGGACTCTTCCTACTGCTAAAACATGTCTGTCACACCCAGAGGATGGTATACCGTCTGATCGGGAAGAGTTTGGAAAAGGCATCTCATCTCCTCATCTCCTGGTGCTCGGGTTCGCCCCTCCAGCGTCTTTACTAACAGTCTCCCCACTTGGAGATGGCAGCACTGTCAACATCCTGTTGCGTACAGTTTGGAATTTGTCCAGAGGATGAAGCGGAAGGATGAGGAACAATGAGAGACAAGTCCTAGGTGTTCAGACAGGCACATGTCACTCTAATTTCCAATCAGGAAGACGAATTGACCAAAGGCTAGGGTTGCCCATGGAAACAGTATAGGGCTTGAGGAAATCCCGCTGCTTTGTGGCCAGTTCCCATAAACACAAGTTGAACAATGGAACTCAGGGACAGTAAAATTCACGAAACTGCAGAGTTGAAAATATCTATCACTGAAAAATGTCTTGAGGAAAGTCAGAGAAAAGGACTTGTAAGCAAGGGAGAATGGCAGGAAAGGGATTTGAGGAGGTAGAAAGGACTCACCATTAAGCACAAGAAAAGGGGCTGAACATTGCCAACATTGCAGTTGGCCAAAAAGGGTGTATGCGTTTTATTCTGTATATATTCAAGAAAAGGGCATACACTTTTTTAGCCAACCAAACAGGTGGGCACTGGAAATCAATACTACAAAAGATATCACTTCAGATCAGTCAGAAGAGCCATCCTCATAAAGCGTAAACAACAGAAATGCAGGACAGGGCAAGGAGAAGAGGGAGCCCTGTGAGACTTATAGTGGAAATGTATATTGCCAACGGCCATTCTGGAGAAGTGTATTGTGTTTACTAAAGCATCTAAAAAATGAGCTACAGAGCATAGGGCACTTGCACTCATGGGCGTATATCTTGGGAAAAACAAAAATCGAGAGGACACAGGCACCCCAATATTTACCGCCTCTCTGTTTAAAAGATCCTCGACTAGGATATAACTTAAATGTCTCTGGAGGGAAAACATGGATAGAGATGTGGTACTTATGTAGAGTGGAATATTACTCAGCCTGGAAATCAATGAAATATGGCCAGTTGTAACAACTCCAGAGGAGTTACGTATGATCATTCTAAGTGACATAATTCAAAAAGAAAAAGACACATATCATAAGATATCACTTAAAGGTGGAATCCAAAATAGCTACACATGAAATAACTTACAAAACAAAAACATAGTCAAATATGTAGAAAACACGCATAAGGCTGCTAAACGGGAAAGGTGGGGAGGGGTGAGGCATCATCCAAGAGGTTGAAATTAGCAAAGATACCATTCCAAATACCAAACTGATAATCAACAAGGCCTACACGGTAGCTAAAAGAACTGCACTCAGCACACTCAAGTCACCGGAAAAGAATATATACGACTGGTAAGAATCTGAAAAAGAATTTACTGATGTCTCTCTGTACGTGAATCAAGTGGATGTACAGCAGCAAGAAACAGAGCTTTGAAAATAAGCTGTAACCAATATAGTAATAAATTGAAAAAAATAAACGACAGAGAGACAGAGAAAACCTCTTACAACTTTTCCTCAGGGACGGTGATGCAACATGGATTGAACACGTCTAGACCCACAGCAGGATGAGACATAAGGCTGGAAACTGTTTGCACTAAGAGAAATGTGAGGTTGGATGAGGAAATGCACACCCTTTAAAGTAACACTACCTGGTACCCATTCAATGGGTCCCAAATCTGCAGGTTCAAGGGATCTTCCTACAGCTAAAACATGCATGGAAAACCCAGAGGACTGTACACCATGTGATCGGGAGATGTGTCTAAAATGCAGCTCATTTATCCTCTCCTGGTGCTCCTGTTCACCATTCCAGCCACGTTACTTAGAATCTCCCCACTTGGAGAATCAGCACATTTCAACTTCTGTTTCACACATTTTGCAAATTGTGAGGAGGATGAACGGGAAGAGGGGGAACCAATGAGAGAATAGTTGTAGGGGTTTGGACGGGCACATATCACTCTAATTTCCCATTAAGAATAAGAATTGAAAAAAGGCTCAGCCCGCCTCGCCCGAGCCAAAATAGGGCCTGAAGCAATCCTGCGGATTTGAGGCCAGCTCACAAAAGAGCAACTTAAAAAATGGAGCTCAGGGTCACTGCAATTCACAAACCTGCAGAGTTATAAATGAAAACTAACGTCCAAAAATATGTTGAGGTAAGGCAAAGAAGAGGATCTGAATGCAAGACAGAATTGCAAGAAACAGATTTCAAGAGATAGATTGGACTCGTCTTTAAAGCACATGAAAAGCGGCAGAATTTCGACAATGATGCAGTTGGCCCAAAAGGGCGTATGCGTTTTTTCCTGATTATATCCAGGAAAAAACGCATACACACTTTATGGGCAACGAAGCAAGCAAGCAATGCAAATGTGCACAACAAAGAAGTCTCATTACCCACTGGTCAAAAGGGCCATCCTAAAAAATTGTAAAAACCAGAAATGCAGGACAGGCCATGGAGAACAGGGAGCCTTTATACGCTGATGGGCAGTGTGTGAACTGCCGAGAGCCACTCTGGAGAAGTGTATGGTGGTTCCTAAATCATCTAAAAAACAGAGCTACAGAGCATAGGACACTTCCAATCATGGGAGTATATCTAGGGAAGTCTAAAAATCAACAAGACACAAGCACACCACAGTTTAGGGCTACTCTGTTTACAAGAACCTCAACTTCAGTACACCTTAAATATCCCAGGAAAGAGAACAATGGATAAAGAAGATGTGGCACTTATGTACAATGGAATATCTCTTCACCATGAAATCAATGTAATAAGGCTAGTAGAAGGATAAAGAGTGGATTTAGGTCCGATAATACTACTTGAAATTAGTCAAACAGAAAAAGAAACATATCATAAGATATCACTTATAGAGGGAGGGTAAATATGGCTGCACAAAAAATGAATTACATAACAGAACAGTGTCTCACATTTAGAAAACACACTTATGTCAACTTAAGGGGAAAGGAGAGGTGGGGTGATGCATAAAACCAGAGTTTGAAATTAGCACAGATACCGTTCAATAAACCAAATAAGTATTAGACAAGATCTACACCTTGCTCAATGAACTGGCCTCAACACACCCAATACACTGCACAGAAATAAATCTGAGTAATAAGAATCTTAAGACCCATGTATTGACATATCTTCATAAGGGAATCAAGTGTGTGCAGAGCAGCACAAACACAGCAGTGAAAATGAGCTAAACCCCATTATAGAAATAAATTTTAAAAACAAAACGCAGAAACAATCAAAGAGAGAAAAATTCTTACAATATTCGCTCAGGGGCTGTGATGCAACCTGGATTGACCACATATAAACCCACAGCTGGATAAGACATAAGGCTGGACACTTGGGGCTGAGAGGATTGGTGAGCTTTGGTGAGCAACTGCCGAAAGTTTAATGCAATACTTCATGCTACTCATTCCAAGGGTCCCAACACTCCAGGTTGAAGGGAATCTTCCTACAGCTAAACCATGCTTGGGAAACCCAGCGACAGGTATACCATATGATCGGGAAAGGTTTCTAAAACGCACCTCATTGTTCCTCTCCTGGGGCTCCGGATCGACATTCATGCCGCTTTACTAACAAAAACCCCACATGGAGAGTCCATGCCTTTAAGTTCTGGTATCGCACAGTCTGCAGTTAGTGTGGAGGATGAATGGGAATAGGGGGAACCAGTGAGAATCTAGCTGTAGCGGTTTCAATGGGCACATGTCACTCTAATTTAACATCAGTAAGCAGAATTAAACAAATGCACAGCAAGGCGTACCAGAAGAAGAATATGGCCTGAAGGAATCCTGTGGTTATGAGGGAATATCACAAAAATAAGAGCTGAAAAATGGAGCTAAGGGCAACTGCAATTCAAAAACGTGCAGAATTATAAAGGCCAACTATTTTCAAAAAGTATATTGAGGAAAGGCTATGAACAGGCATTGAAAGCACGGCAGAATTGCAGGAAACCGATTTCAGGAGGTAGACTGGAATTGCATTTAAAGCATAGGAAAAGAGGCAGAACGTCCACAATGATGCACTTGGCCAAAAAGGGCGTATGCGTTTTTTCCTGAATATATTCAGGAAAAAATACATACGCCCTATTTGGAAAACCAAGCAAGCTTGCAAAGGAAATCTGCACTACAATGAAGTCTCACTTGTCCCCGGTCAGAAGGGCCATCTGTAAAAAGTGTAAAATCCAGAAAGGCAGGACAGGCCATGGAGAACTGGGAGCCTTGTTATGCTCATGGGCGGGATGTAAATTGCCAATAGCCACTTGGGAGAAGTGTATGGTGTTTCCTGAAACATCTAAAAACAAAGCAACAGAGCCTAGGGCACTTCCACTTATGGTCCTATAGCTTAGGGAAATTAAAATATAAAAGACACAGCCACCCCACAGTTTGGGATGGCTCTGTTTACAAGAACCTCGTTTACGGGATAAGTTCAATATCGCAGAAAGTGAAAAATGGATAAAGATGTTGTGGTACTTACGTACAATGCAATATCACTCAGCAATGAAATCTATGTCATCAGGCCCGTAGCAGCATAATGAGTGGATTCAGGTATGATGATTCTAACTGAAATAAGTCACACAGAAAAAGAAACATCATAAGATATCACTAATACACGGAATGTAAACTTGGCTACACAGGAACTGAATTACAAAACAGAACAGGGTCTCAAATTTAGAAAACCAACTTATGCTTGCTTAAGGGGAAAGGTGAGTTGGGGTGCTGCATAAAACCAGAGATTGGAATGAGCACAGATAAAGTTCCTTAAGCCAAATATGGAATAGACAAGAACTACTCCTTGCTCAACGAAATGGACTCAACAGCCCATATTAAACGCCTAAGAATGTACCTGACTAGTAAGTATCTTAAAACCTATGGATTGCTATGTCTCTGAAAGAAAATCAAGCGTGTGTACAGGGGCATAAACGCAGCAATGATAGGATTGGAGAGGTTCGGTGAGCAAATGAAGACCCTTTGAAGTCATATTGCATGGTACCCATTCCACGGGTCTCAACTCTCCAGGTTTAAGGGATTCTTCCTTCAGCTAAAACATGCACGTGGAACCCAGAGTATGATCAACCATGTGATCGGAAGACGTGTTCCAATATGTCTCAGTTCTCGTCCCCTGGTACTCGGGTGCATCATTCCAGACACTTTACTAACACTCTCCCGACTTGGAGAGTCAGTGCCTTTAACCTCCTGTTTGGCCCAGTTTGCAATTTCTGCGGAAGATGAACAGGAATAGGGAGAACCAATGAGAGACTAGCTGGAGGTGTCTGGACGGGCAAATTTAACTCTCATTTCCCACCAGGAAGAGGAATTAACCAAAGGCTCAGCGTGCCGTGCCGGAACCAGAGTAGGGCCTGAAGCAATGCTGCGGTGTTCCGGCCAGCTCCCAAGAAAGCGAGTTGAAGAAAGGAGCTCAGGGGCACTGTAATTCACAAACCTGCAGAGTTATAAATGACAGCTATCGTCAAAAAATATACTGAAGTAAGGCTGTCAAGAGGACTTGAAAGCGGGGCATAATTGCAGGAAACCGATTTCAGGAGGTAGACTGGAATTGCATTTAAAGCATAGGAAAAGAGGCAGAACGTCCACAATGATGCACTTGGCCAAAAAGGGCGTATGCGTTTTTTCCTGAATATATTCAGGAAAAAACGCATACGCCCTTTTTGGCCAACCAAGCAAGCTTGCAAAGGAAATCTGCACTACAATGAAGTCTCACTTCCCCCCGGTCAAAAGGGCCATCTGAAAAAAGTGTAAAATCCAACAAAGCAGGACAGGCCATGGAGAACTGGGAGCCTTGTTATACTGATGGGCGGGATGTAAATTGCCAAGAGCCACTCGGAAGAAGTGTATGGTGCTTCCTGAAACACCTAAAAAACATAGCAGCGGAGCCTAGGGCACTTCCACTTATGGTCCTATAGCTTAGGGAAATTAAAATCAAAAAGACACAGCCACCCCAAAGTTTGGGACTGCTCTGTTTACAAGAACCTCGTTTACGGTACAAGTTCAATAGCGCAGAAAGTGAAAAATGGATAAAGAAGTTGTGGTACTTACGTACAATGCAATATCACTCAGCAATGAAATCTATGTCATCAGGCCCGTAGAAGCATAATGAGTGGATTCAGGTATGATGATTCTAACTGAAATAAGTCACACAGAAAAAGAAACATCATAAGATATCACTAATACACAGAATGTAAACTTGGCTACACAGGAACTGGATTACAAAACAGAACAGGGTCTCAAATTTAGAAAACCTACTTATGCTTCCTTAAGGGGAAAGGTGAGTTGGGGTGCTGCATAAAAACTGAGATTGAAATGAGCACAGATAAAGTTCCTTAAGCCAAATATGGAATAGACAAGAGCTACTCCTTGCTCAACGAAATGGACTCAACAGCCCATATTAAACGCCTAAGAATGTACCTGACTAGTAAGTATCTTAAAACCTATGGATTGCTATGTCTCTGAAAGAAAATCAAGCGTGTGTACAGGGGCATAAACGCAGCAATGATAGGACTGGAGAGGTTCGGTGAGCAAATGAAGACCCTTTGAAGTCATATTGCATGGTACCCATTCCACGGGTCTCAACTCTCCAGGTTTAAGGGATTCTTCCTTCAGCTAAAACATGCACGTGGAACCCAGAGTATGATCAACCGTGTGATCAGGAGACGTGTTCCAATATGTCTCAGTTCTCGTCCCCTGGTACTCGGGTGCAACATTCCAGACGCTTTACTAACACTCTCCCGACTTGGAGAGTCAGTGCCTTTAACCTCCTGTTTGGCCCAGTTTGCAATTTCTATGGAAGATGAACAGGAATAGGGAAAACCAAAGAGAGACTAGCTGGAGGTGTCTGGACGGGCAAATTTAACTCTCATTTCCCACCAGGAAGAGGAATTAACCAAAGGCTCAGCGTGCCGTGCCGGAACCAGATTAGGGCCTGAAGCAATCCTGCGGTGTTGCGGCCAGCTCCCAAGAGAGCGAGTTGAAGAAAGGAGCTCAGGGGCACTGTAATTCACAAACCTGCAGAGTTATAAATGACAGCTATCGTCCAAAAATATACTGAAGTAAGGCTGCCAAGAGGACTTGAAAGCGGGGCAGAATTGCAGGAAACCGATTTCAGGAGGTAGACTGGAATTGCATTTAAAGCATAGGAAAAGAGGCAGAACGTCCACAATGATGCACTTGGCCAAAAAGGGCGTATGCGTTTTTTCCTGAATATATTCTGGAAAAAACGCATACGCCCTTTTTGGCCAACCAAGCAAGCTTGCAAAGGAAATCTGCACTACAATGAAGTCTCACTTCCCCCCGGTCAAAAGGGCCATCTGAAAAAAGTGTAAAATCCAGAAAGGCAGGACAGGCCATGGAGAACTGGGAGCCTTGTTATGCTGATGGGCGGGATGTAAATTGCCAAGAGCCACTTGGGAGAGGTGTATGGTGTTTCCTGAAACATCTAAAAAACAAAGCAACAGAGCCTAGGGCACTTCCACTTATGGTCCTATAGCTTAGGGAAATTAAAATCAAAAAGACACAGCCACCCCAAAGTTTGGGACGGCTCTGTTTACAAGAACGTCATTTACGGTACAAGTTCAATATCACAGAAAGTGAAAAATGGATAAAGAAGTTGTGGTACTTACGTACAATGCAATATCACTCAGCAATGAAATCTATGTCATCAGGCCCGTAGCAGCATAATGAGTGGATTCAGGTATGATGATTCTAACTGAAATAAGTCACACAGAAAAAGAAACATCATAAGATATCACTAATACACGGAATGTAAACTTGGCTACACAGGAACTGGATTACAAAACAGAACAGGGTCTCAAATTTAGAAAACCAACATATGCTTGCTTAAGGGGAAAGGTGAGTTGGGGTGCTGCATAAAACCAGAGATTGAAATGAGCACAGATAAAGTTCCTTAAGCCAAATATGGAATAGACAAGAACTACTCCTTGCTCAACGAAATGGACTCAACAGCCCATATTAAACGCCTAAGAATGTACCTGACTAGTAAGTATCTTAAAACCTATGGATTGCTATGTCTCTGAAAGAAAATCAAGCGTGTGTACAGGGGCATAAATGCAGCATTGATAGGATTGGAGAGGTTCGGAGAGCAAATGAAGACCCTTTGATGTCATATTGCATGGTACCCATTCCACGGGTCTCAACTCTCCAGGTTTAAGGGATTCTGCCTTCAGCTAAAACATGCACGTGGAACCCAGAGTATGATCAACCGTGTGATCGGGAGACGTGTTCCAATATGTCTCAGTTCTCGTCCCCTGGTACTCGGGTGCAACATTCCAGACGCTTTACTAACACACTCCCGACTTGGAGAGTCAGTGCCTTTAACCTCCTGTTTGGCCCAGTTTACAATTTCTGAGGAAGATGAACAGGAATAGGGAGAACCAATGAGAGACTAGCTGGAGGTGTCTGGACGGGCAAATTTAACTCTCATTTCCCACCAGGAAGAGGAATTAACCAAAGGCTCAGCGTGCCGTGCCGGAACCAGATTAGGGCCTGAAGCAATCCTGCGGTGTTGCGGCCAGCTCACAAGAAAGCGAGTTGAGGAAAGGAGATCAGGGGCACTGTAATTCACAAACCTGCAGAGTTATAAATGACAGCTATCGTCCAAAAATATACTGAAGTAAGGCTGTCAAGAGGACTTGAAAGCGGGGAGAATTGCAGGAAACCGATTTCAGGAGGTAGACTGGAATTGCATTTAAAGCATAGGAAAAGAGGCAGAACGTCCACAATGATGCACTTGGCCAAAAAGGGCGTATGCGTTTTTTCCTGAATATATTCAGGAAAAAACTCATACGCCCTTTTTGGCCAACCAAGCAAGCTTGCAAAGGAAATCTGCACTACAATGAAGTCTCACTTCCCCCCGGTCAAAAGGGCCATCTGAAAAAAGTGTAAAATCCAGAAAGGCAGGACAGGCCATGGAGAACTGGGAGCCTTGTTATGCTCATGGGCGGGATGTAAATTGCCAACAGCCACTCGGGAGAAGTGTATGGTGATTCCTGAAACATCTAAAAAACAAAGCAACAGAGCCTAGGGCACTTCCTCTTATGGTCCTATAGCTTAGGGGAATTAAAATCAAAAAGACACAGCCACCCCAAAGTTTGGGAAGGCTCTGTTTACAAGAACCTCGTTTACGGTACAAGTTCAACAGCGCAGAAAGTGAAAAATGGATAAAGAAGTTGTGGTACTAACGTACAATGCAATATCACTCAGCAATGAAATCTATGTCATCAGGCCCGTAGCAGCATAATGAGTGGATTCAGGTATGATGATTCTAACTGAAATAAGTCACACAGAAAAAGAAACATCATAAGATATCACTAATACACGGAATGTAAACTTGGCTACACAGGAACTGGATTACAAAACAGAAAAGGGTCTCAAATTTAGAAAACCAACTTATGCTTGCTTAAGGGGAAAGGTGAGTTGGGGTGCTGCATAAAACCAGAGATTGAAATGAGCACAGATAAAGTTCCTTAAGCCAAATATGGAATAGACAAGAACTACTCCTTGCTCAACGAAATGGACTCAACACCCCATATTAAACGCCTAAGAATGTACCTGACTAGTAAGTATCTTAAAACCTATGGATTGCTATGTCTCTGAAAGAAAATCAAGCGTGTGTACAGGGGCATAAAGGCAGCAGTGATAGGATTGGAGAGGTTCGGTGAGCAAATGAAGACCCTTTGAAGTCATATTGCATGGTACCCATTCCACGGGTCTCAACTCTCCAGGTTTAAGGGATTCTGCCTTCAGCTAAAACATGCACGTGGAACCCAGAGTATGACCAACCGTGTGATCGGGAGACATGTTCCAATATGTCTCAGTTCTCGTCCCCTGGTACTCGGGTGCAACATTCCAGACGCTTTACTAACACTCTCCCGACTTGGAGAGTCAGTGCCTTTAACCTCCTGTTTGGCCCATTTGCAATTTCTGCGGAAGATGAACAGGAATAGGGAGAACCAATGAGAGACTAGCTGGAGGTGTCTGGACGGGCAAATTTAACTCTCATTTCCCACCAGGAAGAGGAATTAACCAAAGGCTCAGCGTGCCGTGCCAGAATCAGATTAGGGCCTGAAGCAATCCTGCGGTGTTTCGGCCAGCTCACAAGAAACCGAGTTGAAGAAAGGAGCTCAGGGGCACTGTACTTCACAAACCTGCAGAGTTATAAATGACAGCTATCGTCCAAAAATATACTGAAGTAAGGCTGCCAAGAGGACTTGAAAGCGGGGCAGAATTGCAGGAAACCGATTTCAGGAGGTAGACTGGAATTGCATTTAAAGCATAGGAAAAGAGGCAGAACGTCCACAATGATGCACTTGGCCAAAAAGGGCGTATGCGTTTTTTCCTGAATATATTCAGGAAAAAACGCATACGCCCTTTTTGGCCAACCAAGCAAGCTTGCAAAGGAAATCTGCACTACAATGAAGTCTCACTTCCCCCCGGTCAAAAGGGCCATCTGAAAAAAGTGTAAAATCCAGAAAGGCAGGACAGGCCATGGAGAACTGGGAGCCTTGTTATGCTGATGGGCGGGATGAAAATTGCCAAGAGCCACTCGGGAGAGGTGTATGGTGTTTCCTGAAACATCTAAAAAACAAAGCAACAGAGCCTAGGGCACTTCCACTTATGGTCCTATAGCTTAGGGAAATTAAAATCAAAAAGACACAGCCACCCCAAAGTTTGGGACGGCTATGTTTACAAGAACCTGGTTTACGCTTCAAGTTCAATATCGCAGAAAGCGAAAAATGGATAAAGAAGTTGTGGTACTTACGTACAATGCATTATCACTCAGCAATGAAATCTATGTCTTCAGGCCCATAGCAACATAAAGAGTGGATTCAGGTATGATGATTCTAGCTGAAATAAGTATCACAGAAAAAGAAACATCATAAGATATCACTAATACACGGAATGTAAACTTGGCTACACAGGAACTGGATTACAAAACAGAACAGGGTCTCAAATTTAGAAAAACAACTTATGCTTGCTTAAGGGGAAAGGTGAGTTGGGGTGCTGCCTAAAACCAGAGATTGAAATGAGAACAGATAAAGTTCCTTAAGCCAAATATGGAATAGACAAGAACTACTCCTTGCTCAACGAAATGGACTCAACACCCCATATTAAACGCCTAAGAATGTACCTGACTAGTAAGTATCTTAAAACCTATGGATTGCTATGTCTCTGAAAGAAAATCAAGCATGTGTACAGGGGCATAAACGCAGCAGTGATAGGATTGGAGAGGTTCGGTGAGCAAATGAAGACCCTTTGAAGTCATATTGCATGGTACCCATTTCACGGGTCTCAACTCTCCAGGTTTAAGGGATTCTGCCTTCAGGTAAAACATGCACGTGGAACCCAGAGTATGATCAACCGTGTGATCGGGAGACATGTTCCAATATGTCTCAGTTCTCGTCCCCTGGTACTCAGGTGCAACATTCCAGACGCTTTACTAACACTCTCCCGACTTGGAGAGTCAGTGCCTTTAACCTCCTGTTTGGCCCATTTGCAATTTCTGAGGAAGATGAACAGGAATAGGGAGAACCAATGAGAGACTAGGTGGAGGTGCCTGGACGGGCAAATTTAACTCTCATTTCCCACCAGGAAGAGGAATTAACCAAAGGCTCAGCGTGCCGTGCCGGAACCAGATTAGGGCCTGAAGCAATCCTGCGGTGTTGCGGCCAGCTCCCAAGAAAGCGAGTTGAAGAAAGGAGCTCAGGGGCACTGTAATTCACAAACCTGCAGAGTTATAAATGACAGCTATCGTCCAAAAATATACTGAAGTAAGGCTGCCAAGAGGACTTGAAAGCGGGGCAGAATTGCAGGAAACCGATTTCAGGAGGTAGACTGGAATTGCATTTAAAGCATAGGAAAAGAGGCAGAACGTCCACAATGATGCACTTGGCCAAAAAGGGCGTATGCGTTTTTTCCTGAATATATTCAGGAAAAAACGCATACGCCCTTTTTGGCCAACCAAGCAAGCTTGCAAAGGAAATCTGCACTACAATGAAGTCTCACTTCCCCCCAGTCAAAAGGGCCATCTGAAAAAAGTGTAAAATCCAGAAAGGCAGGACAGGCCATGTAGAACTGGGAGCCTTGTTATGCTGATGGGTGGGATGTAAATTGCCAACAGCCACTCGGGAGAGGTGTATGGTGTTTCCTGAAACATCTAAAAAACAAAGCAACAGAGCCTAGGGCACTTCCACTTATGGTCCTATAGCTTAGGGAAATTAAAATCAAAAAGACACAGCCACCCCAAAGTTTGGGAAGGCTCTGTTTACAAGAACCTCGTTTACGGTACAAGTTCAATATCACAGAAAGTGAAAAATGGATAAAGAAGTTGTGGTACATACGTTCAATGCAATATCACTCAGCAATGAAATCTATGTCATCAGGCCCGTAGCAGCATAATGAGTGGATTCAGGTATGATGATTCTAACTGAAATAAGTCACACAGAAAAAGAAACATCATAAGATATCACTAATACACGGAATGTAAACTTGGCTACACAGGAACTGGATTACAAAACAGAACAGGGTCTCAAATTTAGAAAACCAACTTATGCTTGCTTAAGTGGAAAGGTGAGTTGGGGTGCTGCATAAAACCAGAGATTGAAATGAGCACAGATAAAGTTTCTTAAGCCAAATATGGAATAGACAAGAACTACTCCTTGCTCAGCGAAATGGACTCAACACCCCATATTAAACGCCTAAGAATGTACCTGACTAGTAAGTATCTTAAAACCTATGGATTGCTACGTCTCTGAAAGAAAATCAAGCGTGTGTACAGGGGCATAAACGCAGCAGTGATAGGATTGGAGAGGTTCGGTGAGCAAATGAAGACCCTTTGAAGTCATATTGCATGGTACCCATTCCACGGGTCTCAACTCTCCAGGTTTAAGGGATTCTGTCTTCAGGTAAAACATGCACGTGGAACCCAGAGTATGATCAACAGTGTGATCGGGAGACATGTTCCAATATGTCTCAGTTGTCATCCCCTGGTACTCAGGTGCAAAATTCCAGACGCTTTACTAACACTCTCCCGACTTGGAGAGTCAGTGCCTTTAACCTCCTGTTTGGCCCATTTGCAATTTCTGCGGAAGATGAACAGGAATAGGGAGAACCAATGAGAGACTAGGTGGAGGTGTCTGGACGGGCAAATTTAACTCTCATTTCCCACGAGGAAGAGGAATTAACCAAAGGCTCAGCGTGCCGTGCCGGAACCAGATTAGGGCTTGAAGCAATCCTGCAGTGTTGCGGCCAGCTCACAAGAAAGCGAGTTGAAGAAAGGAGCTCATGGGCACTGTAATTCGCAAACCTGCAGAGTTATAAATGACAGCTATCGTCCAAAAATATACTGAAGTAAGGCTGCCAAGAGGACTTGAAAGCGGGGCAGAATTGCAGGAAACCGATTTCAGGAGGTAGACTGGAATTGCATTTAAAGCATAGGAAAAGAGGCAGAACGTCCACAATGATGCACTTGGCCAAAAAGGGCGTATGCGTTTTTTCCTGAATATATTCAGGAAAAAACGCATACGCACTTTTTTGCCAACCAAGCAAGCTTGCAAAGGAAATCTGCACTACAATGAAGTCTCACTTCCCCCCGGTCAAAAGGGCCATCTGAAAAAAGTGTAAAATCCAGAAAGGCAGGACAGGCCATGGAGAACTGGGAGCCTTGTTATGCTGATGGGCGGGATGTAAATTGCCAACAGCCACTCGGGAGAGGTGTATGGTGTTTCCTGAAACATCTAAAAAACAAAGCAACAGAGCCTAGGGCACGTCCACTTATGGTCCTATAGCTTAGGGAAATTAAAATCAAAAAGACACAGCCACCCCAAAGTTTGGGACGGCTCTGTTTACAAGAACCTCGTTTACGGTACAAGTTCAACATCGCAGAAAGTGAAAAATGGATAAAGAAGTTGTGGTACTTACGTACAATGCAATATCACTCAGCAATGAAATCTATGTCATCAGGCCCGTAGCAGCATAATGAGTGGATTCAGGTATGATGATTCTAACTGAAATAAGTCACACAGAAAAAGAAACATCATAAGATATCACTAATACACGGGATGTAAACTTGTCTACACAGGAACTGGATTACAAAACAGAACAGGGTCTCAAATTTAGAAAACCAACTTATGCTTGCTTAAGGGGAAAGGTGAGTTGGGGTGCTGCATAAAATCAGAGATTGAAATGAGCACAGACAAAGTTCCTTAAGCCAAATATAGAATAGACAAAAACTACTCCTTGCTCAACGAAATGGACTCAACACCTCATATTAAACGCCTAAGAATGTACCTGACTAGTAAGTATCTTAAAACCTATGGATTGCTATGTCTCTGAAAGACAATCAAGCGTGTGTACAGGGGCATAAACGCAGCAGTGATAGGATTGGAGAGGTTCGGAGAGCAAATGAAGACCCTTTGAAGTCATATTGCATGGTACCCATTCCACGGGGCTCAACTCTCCAGGTTTAAGGGATTCTTCCTTCAGCTAAAACATGCACGTGGAACCCAGAGTATGATCAACCGTGTGATCGGGAGACGTGTTCCAATATATCTCAGTTCTCGTCCCCTGGTACTCGGGTGTAACATTCCAGACGCTTTACTAACACTCTCCCGACTTGGAGAGTCAGTGCCTTTAACCTCCTGTTTGGCCCATTTGCAATTTCTGAGGAAGATGAACAGGAATAGGGAGAACCAATGAGAGACTAGGTGGAGGTGTCTGGACGGGCAAATTTAACTCTCATTTCCCACCAGGAAGAGGAATTAACCAAAGGCTCAGCGTGCCGTGCCGGAACCAGATTAGGGCCTGAAGCAATCCTGCGGTGTTGCGACCAGCTCACAAGGAAGCGAGTTGAAGAAAGGAGCTCAGGGGCACTGTAATTCACAAACCTGCAGAGTTATAAATGACAGCTATCGTCCAAAAATATACTGAAGTAAGGCTGCCAAGAGGACTTGAAAGCGGGGCAGAATTGCAGGAAACCGATTTCAGGAGGTAGACTGGAATTGCATTTAAAGCATAGGAAAAGAGGCAGAACGTCCACAATGATGCACTTGGCCAAAAAGGGCGTATGCGTTTTTTCCTGAATATATTCAGGAAAAAACGCATACGCCCTTTTTGGCCAACCAAGCAAGCTTGCAAAGGAAATCTGCACTACAATGAAGTCTCACTTCCCCCCGGTCAAAAGGGCCATCTGAAAAAAGTGTAAAATCCAGAAAGGCAGGACAGGCCATGGAGAACTGGGAGCCTTGTTATGCTGATGGACGGGATGTAAATTGCCAACAGCCACTCGGGAGAGGTGTATGGTGTTTCCTGAAACATCTAAAAAACAAAGCAACAGAGCCTAGGGCACTTCCACTTATGGTCCTGTAGCTTGGGAAATTAAAATCAGAAAGACACAGCCACCCCAAAGTTTGGGACGGCTCTGTTTACAAGAACCTTGTTTACGGTACAAGTTCAATAACGCAGAAAGTGAAAAATGGATAAAGAAGTTGTGGTACTTACGTACAATGAAATATCACTCAGCAATGAAATCTATGTCATCAGGCCCATAGCAGCATAATGAGTGCATTCAGGTATGATGATTCTAACTGAAATAAGTCACACAGAAAAAGAAACATCATAAGATATCACTAATACACGGAATGTAAACTTGGCTACACAGGAACTGGATTACAAAACAGAACAGGGTCTCAAATTTAGAAAACCAACTTATGCTTGCTTAAGGGGAAAGGTGAGTTGGGTGCTGCATAAAACCAGAGATTGAAATGAGCACAGATAAAGTTCCTTAAGCCAAATATGGAATAGACAAGAACTACTCCTTGCTCAACGAAATGGACTCAACACCCCATATTAAACGCCTAAGAATGTACCTGACTAGTAAGTATCTTAAAACCTATGGATTGCTATGTCTCTGAAAGAGAATCAAGCGTGTGTACAGGGGCATAAACACAGCAGTGATAGGATTGGAGAGGTTCGGTGAGCAAATGAAGACCCTTTGAACTCATATTGCTTGGTATCCATTCCACGGGTCTCAATTCTCCAGGTTTAAGGGATTCTTCCTTCAGCTAAAACATGCACGTGGAACCCAGAGTATGATCAACCGTGTGATCGGGAGACGTGTTCCAATATGTCTCAATTCTCGTCCCCTGGTACTCGGGTGTAACATTCCAGACGCTTAACTAACACTCTCCCGACTTGGAGAGTCAGTGCCTTTAACCTCCTGTTTGGCCCATTTGCAATTTCTGAGGAAGATGAACAGGAATAGGAAGAACCAATGAGAGACTAGGTGGAGGTGTCTGGACGGGCAAATTTAACTCTCATTTCCCACCAGGAAGAGGAATTAACCAAAGGCTCAGCGTGCTGTGCCGGAACCAGATTAGGGCCTGAAGCAATCCTGCGGTGTTGCGGCCAGCTCACAAGAAAGCGAGTTGAAGAAAGGAGCTCAGGGGCACTGTAATTCACAAACCTGCAGAGTTATAAATGACAGCTATCATCCAAAAATATACTGAAGTAAGGCTGCCAAGAGGACTTGAAAACGGGGCAGAATTGCAGGAAACCGATTTCAGGAGGTAGACTGGAATTGCATTTAAAGCATAGGAAAAGAGGCAGAACGTCCACAATGATGCACTTGGCCAAAAAGGGCGTATGCATTTTTTCCTGAATATATTCAGGAAAAACCGCATACGCCCTTTTTGGCCAACCAAGCAAGCTTGTAAAGGAAATCTGCACTACAATGAAGTCTCACTTCCCCCCGGTCAAAAGGGCCATCTGAAAAAAGTGTAAAATCCAGAAAGGCAGGACAGGCCATGGAGAACTGGGAGCCTTGTTATGCTGATGGGCGGGATGTAAATTGCCAACAGCCACTCGGGAGAGGTGTATGGTGTTTCCTGAAACATCTAAAAAACAAAGCAACAGAGCCTAGGGCACTTCCACTTATGATCCTATAGCTTAGGGAAATTAAAATCAAAAAGACACAGCCACCCCAAAGTTTGGGACGGCTCTGTTTACAAGAACCTCATTTACGGTACAAGTTCAATGGCGCAGAAAGTGAAAAATGGATAAAGAAGTTGTGGTACTTACGTACAATGCAATATCACTCAGCAATGAAATCTATGTCATCAGGCCCGTAGCAGCATAATGAGTGGATTCAGGTATGATGATTCTAACTGAAATAAGTCACACAGAAAAAGAAACATCATAAGATATCACTAATACACCGAATGTAAATTTGGCTACACAGGAACTGGATTACAAAACAGAACAGGGTCTCAAATTTAGAAAACCAACTTATGCTTGCTTAAGGGGAAAGGTGAGTTGGGGTGCTGCATAAAACCAGAGATTGAAATGAGCACAGATAAAGTTCCTTAAGCCAAATATGGAATAGACAAGAACTACTCCTTGCTCAACGAAATGGACTCAACACCCCATATTAAACGCCTAAGAATGTACCTGACTAGTAAGTATCTTAAAACCTATGGATTGCTATGTCTCTGAAAGAAAATCAAGCGTGTGTACAGGGGCATAAACGCAGCAGTGATAGGATTGGAGAGGTTCGGTGAGCAAATAAAGACCCTTTGAAGTCATATTGCATGGTACCCATTCCACGGGTCTCAACTCTCCAGGTTTAAGGGATTCTTCCTTCAGCTAAAACATGCACGTGGAACCCAGAGTATGATCAACCGTGTGATCGGGAGACGTGTTCCAATATGTCTCAATTCTCGTCCCCTGGTACTCGGGTGTAACATTCCAGACGCTTAACTAACACTCTGCCGACTTGGAGAGTCAGTGCCTTTAACCTCCTGTTTGGCCCATTTGCAATTTCTGAGGAAGATGAACAGGAATAGGAAGAACCAATGAGAGACTAGGTGGAGGTGTCTGGACGGGCAAATTTAACTCTCATTTCCCACCAGGAAGAGGAATTAACCAAAGGCTCAGCGTGCTGTGCCGGAACCAGATTAGGGCCTGAAGCAATCCTGCGGTGTTGCAGCCAGCTCACAAGAAAGCGAGTTGAAGAAAGGAGCTCAGGGGCACTGTAATTCACAAACCTGCAGAGTTATAAATGACAGCTATCGTCCAAAAATATACTGAAGTAAGGCTGTCAAGAGGACTTGAAAGCGGGGCAGAATTGCAGGAAACCGATTTCAGGAGGTAGACTGGAATTGCATTTAAAGCATAGGAAAAGAGGCAGAACGTCCACAATGATGCACTTGGCCAAAAAGGGCGTATGCGTTTTTTCCTGAATATATTCAGGAAAAAACGCATACGCCCTTTTTGGCCAACCAAGCAAGCTTGTAAAGGAAATCTGCACTACAATGAAGTCTCACTTCCCCCCGGTCAAAAGGGCCATCTGAAAAAAGTGTAAAATCCAGAAAGGCAGGACAGGCCATGGAGAACTGGGAGCCTTGTTATGCTGATGGGCGGGATGTAAATTGCCAACAGCCACTCTGGAGAGGTGTATGGTGTTTCCTGAAACATCTAAAAAACAAAGCAACAGAGCCTAGGGCACTTCCACTTATGGTCCTATAGCTTAGGGAAATTAAAATCAAAAAGACACAGCCACCCCAAAGTTTGGGACGGCTCTGTTTACAAGAACATCGTTTACGGTACAAGTTCAATATCACAGAAAGTGAAAAATGGATAAAGAAGTTGTGGTACTTACGTACAATGCAATATCACTCAGCAATGAAATCTATGTCATCAGGCCCATAGCAGCATAATGAGTGGATTCAGGTATGATGATTCTAACTGAAATAAGTCACACAGAAAAAGAAACATCATAAGATATCACTAATACACGGAATGTAAACTTGGCTACACAGGAACTGGATTACAAAACAGAACAGGGTCTCAAATTTAGAAAACCAACTTATGCTTGCTTAAGGGGAAAGCTGAGTTGGGGTGCTGCATAAAACCAGAGATTGAAATGAGCACAGATAAAGTTCCTTAAGCCAAATATGGAATAGACAAGAACTACTCCTTGCTCAACGAAATGGACTCAACAGCCCATATTAAATGCCTAAGTATGTACCTGACTAGTAAGTATCTTAAAACCTATGGATTGCTATGTCTCTGAAAGAGAATCAAGCGTGTGTACAGGGGCATAAACGCAGCAGTGATAGGATTGGAGAGGTTCGGTGAGCAAATGAAGACCCTTTGAAGTCATATTGCTTGGTACCCATTCCACGGGTCTCAACTCTCCAGGTTTAAGGGATTATTCCTTCAGGTAAAACATGCACGTGGAACCCAGAGTATGATCAACCGTGTGATCGGGAGACGTGTTCCAATATGTCTCAATTCTCGTCCCCTGGTACTCGGGTGTAACATTCCAGACGCTTTACTAACACTCTCCCGACTTGGAGAGTCAGTGCCTTTAACCTCCTGTTTGGCCCATTTGCAATTTCTGCGGAAGATGAACAGGAATAGGGAGAACCAATGAGAGACTAGCTGGAGGTGTCTGGACGGGCAAATTTAACTCTCATTTCCCACCAGGAAGAGGAATTAACCAAAGGCTCAGCGTGCCGTGCCGGAACCAGATTAGGGCCTGAAGCAATCCTGCGGTGTTGCGGCCAGCTCACAAGAAAGCGAGTTGAAGAAAGGAGCTCAGGGGCACTGTAATTCACAAACCTGCAGAGTTATAAATGACAGCTATCGTCCAAAAATATACTGAAGTAAGGCTGCCAAGAGGACTTGAAAGCGGGGCAGAATTGCAGGAAACCGATTTCAGGAGGTAGACTGGAATTGCATTTAAAGCATAGGAAAAGAGGCAGAACGTCCACAATGATGCACTTGGCCAAAAAGGGCGTATGCGTTTTTTCCTGAAACGTATACGCCCTTTTTGGCCAACCAAGCAAGCTTGCAAAGGAAATCTGCACTACAATGAAGTCTCACTTCCCCCCGGTCAAAAGGGCCATCTGAAAAAAGTGTAAAATCCAGAAAGGCAGGACAGGCCATGGAGAACTGGGAGCCTTGTTATGCTGATGGGCGGGATGTAAATTGCCAACAGCCACTCGGGAGAGGTGTATGGTGTTTCCTGAAACATCTAAAAAACAAAGCAACAGAGCCTAGGGCACTTCCACTTATGGTCCTATAGCTTAGGGAAATTAAAATCAAAAAGACACAGCCACCCCAAAGTTTGGGACGGCTCTGTTTACAAGAACCTCGTTTACGGTACAAGTTCAATATCGCAGAAAGTGAAAAATGGATAAAGAAGTTGTGGTACTTACGTACAATGCAATATCACTCAGCAATGAAATCTATGTCATCAGGCCCGTAGCAGCATAATGAGTGGATTCAGGTATGATGATTCTAACTGAAATAAGTCACACAGAAAAAGAAACATCATAAGATATCACTAATACACGGAATGTAAACCTGGCTACACAGGAACTGGATTACAAAACAGAACAGGGTCTCAAATTTAGAAAACCAACTTATGCTTGCTTAAGGGGAAAGGTGAGTTGGGGTGCTGCATAAAACCAGAGATTGAAATGAGCACAGATAAAGTTCCTTAAGCCAAATATGGAATAGACAAGAACTACTCCTTGCTCAACGAAATGGACTCAACACCCCATATTAAACGCCTAAGAATGTACCTGACTAGTAAGTATCTTAAAACCTATGGATTGCTATGTCTCTGAAAGAAAATCAAGCATGTGTACAGGGGCATAAACGCAGCAGTGATAGGATTGGAGAGGTTCGGTGAGCAAATAAAGACCCTTTGAAGTCATATTGCATGGTACCCATTCCACGGGTCTCAACTCTCCAGGTTTAAGGGATTCTTCCTTCAGCTAAAACATGCACGTGGAACCCAGAGTATGATCAACCGTGTGATTGGGAGACGTGTTCCAATATGTCTCAGTTCTCGTCCCCTGGTACTCGGGTGTAACATTCCAGACGCTTAACTAACACTCTGCCGACTTGGAGAGTCAGTGCCTTTAACCTCCTGTTTGGCCCATTTGCAATTTCTGAGGAAGATGAACAGGAATAGGAAGAACCAATGAGAGACTAGGTGGAGGTGTCTGGACGGGCAAATTTAACTCTCATTTCCCACCAGGAAGAGGAATTAACCAAAGGCTCAGCGTGCTGTGCCGGAACCAGATTAGGGCCTGAAGCAATCCTGCGGTGTTGCAGCCAGCTCACAAGAAAGCGAGTTGAAGAAAGGAGCTCAGGGGCACTGTAATTCACAAACCTGCAGAGTTATAAATGACAGCTATCGTCCAAAAATATACTGAAGTAAGGCTGTCAAGAGGACTTGAAAGCGGGGCAGAATTGCAGGAAACCGATTTCAGGAGGTAGACTGGAATTGCATTTAAAGCATAGGAAAAGAGGCAGAACGTCCACAATGATGCACTTGGCCAAAAAGGGCGTATGCGTTTTTTCCTGAATATATTCAGGAAAAAACGCATACGCCCTTTTTGGCCAACCAAGCAAGCTTGTAAAGGAAATCTGCACTACAATGAAGTCTCACTTCCCCCCGGTCAAAAGGGCCATCTGAAAAAAGTGTAAAATCCAGAAATGCAGGACAGGCCATGGAGAACTGGGAGCCTTGTTATGCTGATGGGCGGGATGTAAATTGCCAACAGCCACTCTGGAGAGGTGTATGGTGTTTCCTGAAACATCTAAAAAACAAAGCAACAGAGCCTAGGGCACTTCCACTTATGGTCCTATAGCTTAGGGAAATTAAAATCAAAAAGACACAGCCACCCCAAAGTTTGGGACGGCTCTGTTTACAAGAACATCGTTTACGGTACAAGTTCAATATCACAGAAAGTGAAAAATGGATAAAGAAGTTGTGGTACTTACGTACAATGCAATATCACTCAGCAATGAAATCTATGTCATCAGGCCCATAGCAGCATAATGAGTGGATTCAGGTATGATGATTCTAACTGAAATAAGTCACACAGAAAAAGAAACATCATAAGATATCACTAATACACGGAATGTAAACTTGGCTACACAGGAACTGGATTACAAAACAGAACAGGGTCTCAAATTTAGAAAACCAACTTATGCTTGCTTAAGGGGAAAGCTGAGTTGGGGTGCTGCATAAAACCAGAGATTGAAATGAGCACAGATAAAGTTCCTTAAGCCAAATATGGAATAGACAAGAACTACTCCTTGCTCAACGAAATGGACTCAACAGCCCATATTAAATGCCTAAGTATGTACCTGACTAGTAAGTATCTTAAAACCTATGGATTGCTATGTCTCTGAAAGAGAATCAAGCGTGTGTACAGGGGCATAAACGCAGCAGTGATAGGATTGGAGAGGTTCGGTGAGCAAATGAAGACCCTTTGAAGTCATATTGCTTGGTACCCATTCCACGGGTCTCAACTCTCCAGGATTAAGGGATTATTCCTTCAGGTAAAACATGCACGTGGAACCCAGAGTATGATCAACCGTGTGATCGGGAGACGTGTTCCAATATGTCTCAATTCTCGTCCCCTGGTACTCGGGTGTAACATTCCAGACGCTTTACTAACACTCTCCCGACTTGGAGAGTCAGTGCCTTTAACCTCCTGTTTGGCCCATTTGCAATTTCTGCGGAAGATGAACAGGAATAGGGAGAACCAATGAGAGACTAGCTGGAGGTGTCTGGACGGGCAAATTTAACTCTCATTTCCCACCAGGAAGAGGAATTAACCAAAGGCTCAGCGTGCCGTGCCGGAACCAGATTAGGGCCTGAAGCAATCCTGCGGTGTTGCGGCCAGCTCACAAGAAAGCGAGTTGAAGAAAGGAGCTCAGGGGCACTGTAATTCACAAACCTGCAGAGTTATAAATGACAGCTATCGTCCAAAAATATACTGAAGTAAGGCTGCCAAGAGGACTTGAAAGCGGGGCAGAATTGCAGGAAACCGATTTCAGGAGGTAGACTGGAATTGCATTTAAAGCATAGGAAAAGAGGCAGAACGTCCACAATGATGCACTTGGCCAAAAAGGGCGTATGCGTTTTTTCCTGAATATATTCAGGAAAAAACGTATACGCCCTTTTTGGCCAACCAAGCAAGCTTGCAAAGGAAATCTGCACTACAATGAAGTCTCACTTCCCCCCGGTCAAAAGGGCCATCTGAAAAAAGTGTAAAATCCAGAAAGGCAGGACAGGCCATGGAGAACTGGGAGCCTTGTTATGCTGATGGGCGGGATGTAAATTGCCAACAGCCACTCGGGAGAGGTGTATGGTGTTTCCTGAAACATCTAAAAAACAAAGCAACAGAGCCTAGGGCACTTCCACTTATGGTCCTATAGCTTAGGGAAATTAAAATCAAAAAGACACAGCCACCCCAAAGTTTGGGACGGCTCTGTTTACAAGAACCTCGTTTACGGTACAAGTTCAATATCGCAGAAATTGAAAAATGGATAAAGAAGTTGTGGTACTTACGTACAATGCAATATCACTCAGCAATGAAATCTATGTCATCAGGCCCGTAGCAGCATAATGAGTGGATTCAGGTATGATGATTCTAACTGAAATAAGTCACACAGAAAAAGAAACATCATAAGATATCACTAATACACGGAATGTAAACCTGGCTACACAGGAACTGGATTACAAAACAGAACAGGGTCTCAAATTTAGAAAACCAACTTATGCTTGCTTAAGGGGAAAGGTGAGTTGGGGTGCTGCATAAAACCAGAGATTGAAATGAGCACAGATAAAGTTCCTTAAGCCAAATATGGAATAGACAAGAACTACTCCTTGCTCAACGAAAAGGACTCAACACCACATATTAAACGCCTAAGAATGTACCTGACTAGTAAGTATCTTAAAACCTATGGATTGCTATGTCTCTGAAAGAAAATCAAGCGTGTGTACAGGGGCATAAACGCAGCAGTGATAGGATTGGAGAGGTTCGGTGAGCAAATGAAGACCCTTTGAAGTCATATTGCATGGTACCCATTCCACGGGTCTCAACTCTCCAGGTTTAAGGGATTCTGCCTTCAGCTAAAACATGCACATGGAACCCAGAGTATGATCAACCGTGTGATCGGGAGACGTGTTCCAATATGTCTCAATTCTCGTCCCCTGGTACTCGGGTGTAACATTCCAGACGCTTTACTAACACTCTCCCGACTTGGAGAGTCAGTGCCTTTAACCTCCTGTTTGGCCCATTTGCAATTTCTGAGGAAGATAAACAGGAATAGGGAGAACCAATGAGAGACTAGCTGGAGGTGTCTGGACGGGCAAATTTAACTCTCATTTCCCACCAGGAAGAGGAATTAACCAAAGGCTCAGTGTGCCGTGCCGGAACCAGATTAGGGCCTGAAGCAATCCTGCGGTGTTGCGGCCAGCTCACAAGAAAGCGAGTTGAAGAAAGGAGCTCAGGGGCACTGTAATTCACAAACCTGCAGAGTTATAAATGACAGCTATCGTCCAAAAATATACTGAAGTAAGGCTGCCAAGAGGATTTGAAAGTGGGGCAGAATTGCAGGAAACCGATTTCAGGAGGTAGACTGGAATTGCATTTAAAGCATAGGAAAAGAGGCAGAACGTCCACAATGATGCACTTGGCCAAAAAGGGCGTATGCGTTTTTTCCTGAATATATTCAGGAAAAAACGCATACGCCCTTTTTGGCCAACCAAGCAAGCTTGCAAAGGAAATCTGCACTACAATGAAGTCTCACTTCCCCCCGGTCAAAAGGGCCATCTGAAAAAAGTGTAAAATCCAGAAAGGCAGGACAGGCCATGGAGAACTGGGAGCCTTGTTATGCTGATGGGCGGGATGTAAATTGCCAACAGCCACTCGGGAGAGGTGTATGGTGTTTCCTGAAACATCTAAAAAACAAAGCAACAGAGCCTATGGCACTTCCACTTATGGTCCTGTAGCTTGGGAAATTAAAATCAGAAAGACACAGCCACCCCAAAGTTTGGGACGGCTCTGTTTACAAGAACCTCGTTTACGGTACAAGTTCAATATCGCAGAAAGTGAAAAATGGATAAAGAAGTTGTGGTACTTACGTACAATGCAATATCACTCAGCAATGAAATCTATGTCATCAGGCCCGTAGCAGCATAATGAGTGGATTCAGGTATGATGATTCTAACTGAAATAAGTCACACAGAAAAAGAAACATCATAAGATATCACTAATACACCGAATGTAAACTTGGCTACACAGGAACTGGATTACAAAACAGAACAGGGTCTCAAATTTAGAAAACCAACTTATGCTTGCTTAAGGGGAAAGGTGAGTTGGGGTGCTGCATAAAACCAGAGATTGAAATGAGCACAGATAAAGTTCCTTAAGCCAAATATGGAATAGACAAGAACTACTCCTTGCTCAACGAAATGGACTCAACACCCCATATTAAACGCCTAAGAATGTACCTGACTAGTAAGTATCTTAAAACCTATGGATTGCTATGTCTCTGAAAGAAAATCAAGCGTGTGTACAGGGGCATAAACGCAGCAGTGATAGGATTGGAGAGGTTCGGTGAGCAAATGAAGACCCTTTGAAGTCATATTGCATGGTACCCATTCCACGGGTCTCAACTCTCCAGGTTTAAGGGATTCTTCCTTCAGCTAAAACATGCACGTGGAACCCAGAGTATGATCAACCGTGTGATCGGGAGACGTGTTCCAATATGTCTCAATTCTCGTCCCCTGGTACTCGGGTGTAACATTCCAGACGCTTAACTAACACTCTCCCGACTTGGAGAGTCAGTGCCTTTAACCTCCTGTTTGGCCCATTTGCAATTTCTGAGGAAGATGAACAGGAATAGGAAGAACCAATGAGAGACTAGGTGGAGGTGTCTGGACGGGCAAATTTAACTCTCATTTCCCACCAGGAAGAGGAATTAACCAAAGGCTCAGCGTGCTGTGCCGGAACCAGATTAGGGCCTGAAGCAATCCTGCGGTGTTGCAGCCAGCTCACAAGAAAGCGAGTTGAAGAAAGGAGCTCAGGGGCACTGTAATTCACAAACCTGCAGAGTTATAAATGACAGCTATCGTCCAAAAATATACTGAAGTAAGGCTGTCAAGAGGACTTGAAAGCGGGGCAGAATTGCAGGAAACCGATTTCAGGAGGTAGACTGGAATTGCATTTAAAGCATAGGAAAAGAGGCAGAACGTCCACAATGATGCACTTGGCCAAAAAGGGCGTATGCGTTTTTTCCTGAATATATTCAGGAAAAAACGCATACGCCCTTTTTGGCCAACCAAGCAAGCTTGTAAAGGAAATCTGCACTACAATGAAGTCTCACTTCCCCACGGTCAAAAGGGCCATCTGAAAAAAGTGTAAAATCCAGAAAGGCAGGACAGGCCATGGAGAACTGGGAGCCTTGTTATGCTGATGGGCGGGATGTAAATTGCCAACAGCCACTCTGGAGAGGTGTATGGTGTTTCCTGAAACATCTAAAAAACAAAGCAACAGAGCCTAGGGCACTTCCACTTATGGTCCTATAGCTTAGGGAAATTAAAATCAAAAAGACACAGCCACCCCAAAGTTTGGGACGGCTCTGTTTACAAGAACATCGTTTACGGTACAAGTTCAATATCACAGAAAGTGAAAAATGGATAAAGAAGTTGTGGTACTTACGTACAATGCAATATCACTCAGCAATGAAATCTATGTCATCAGGCCCATAGCAGCATAATGAGTGGATTCAGGTATGATGATTCTAACTGAAATAAGTCACACAGAAAAAGAAACATCATAAGATATCACTAATACACGGAATGTAAACTTGGCTACACAGGAACTGGATTACAAAACAGAACAGGGTATCAAATTTAGAAAACCAACTTATGCTTGCTTAAGGGGAAAGCTGAGTTGGGGTGCTGCATAAAACCAGAGATTGAAATGAGCACAGATAAAGTTCCTTAAGCCAAATATGGAATAGACAAGAACTACTCCTTGCTCAACGAAATGGACTCAACAGCCCATATTAAACGCCTAAGAATGTACCTGACTAGTAAGTATCTTAAAACCTATGGATTGCTATGTCTCTGAAAGAGAATCAAGCGTGTGTACAGGGGCATAAACGCAGCAGTGATAGGATTGGAGAGGTTCGGTGAGCAAATGAAGACCCTTTGAAGTCATATTGCTTGGTACCCATTCCACGGGTCTCAACTCTCCAGGTTTAAGGGATTATTCCTTCAGGTAAAACATGCACGTGGAACCCAGAGTATGATCAACCGTGTGATCGGGAGACGTGTTCCAATATGTCTCAATTCTCGTCCCCTGGTACTCGGGTGTAACATTCCAGACGCTTTACTAACACTCTCCCGACTTGGAGAGTCAGTGCCTTTAACCTCCTGTTTGGCCCATTTGCAATTTCTGCGGAAGATGAACAGGAATAGGGAGAACCAATGAGAGACTAGCTGGAGGTGTCTGGACGGGCAAATTTAACTCTCATTTCCCACCAGGAAGAGGAATTAACCAAAGGCTCAGCGTGCCGTGCCGGAACCAGATTAGGGCCTGAAGCAATCCTGCGGTGTTGCGGCCAGCTCACAAGAAAGCGAGTTGAAGAAAGGAGCTCAGGGGCACTGTAATTCACAAACCTGCAGAGTTATAAATGACAGCTATCGTCCAAAAATATACTGAAGTAAGGCTGCCAAGAGGACTTGAAAGCGGGGCAGAATTGCAGGAAACCGATTTCAGGAGGTAGACTGGAATTGCATTTAAAGCATAGGAAAAGAGGCAGAACGTCCACAATGATGCACTTGGCCAAAAAGGGCGTATGCGTTTTTTCCTGAATATATTCAGGAAAAAACGTATACGCCCTTTTTGGCCAACCAAGCAAGCTTGCAAAGGAAATCTGCACTACAATGAAGTCTCACTTCCCCCCGGTCAAAAGGGCCATCTGAAAAAAGTGTAAAATCCAGAAAGGCAAGACAGGCCATGGAGAACTGGGAGCCTTGTTATGCTGATGGGCGGGATGTAAATTGCCAACAGCCACTCGGGAGAGGTGTATGGTGTTTCCTGAAACATCTAAAAAACAAAGCAACAGAGCCTAGGGCACTTCCACTTATGGTCCTATAGCTTAGGGAAATTAAAATCAAAAAGACACAGCCACCCCAAAGTTTGGGACGGCTCTGTTTACAAGAACCTCGTTTACGGTACAAGTTCAATATCGCAGAAAGTGAAAAATGGATAAAGAAGTTGTGGTACTTACGTACAATGCAATATCACTCAGCAATGAAATCTATGTCATCAGGCCCATAGCAGCATAATGAGTGGATTCAGGTATGATGATTCTAACTGAAATAAGTCACACAGAAAAAGAAACATCATAAGATATCACTAATACACGGAATGTAAACTTGGCTACACAGGAACTGGATTACAAAACAGAACAGGGTCTCAAATTTAGAAAACCAACTTATGCTTGCTTAAGGGGAAAGCTGAGTTGGGGTGCTGCATAAAACCAGAGATTGAAATGAGCACAGATAAAGTTCCTTAAGCCAAATATGGAATAGACAAGAACTACTCCTTGCTCAACGAAATGGACTCAACAGCCCATATTAAACGCCTAAGAATGTACCTGACTAGTAAGTATCTTAAAACCTATGGATTGCTATGTCTCTGAAAGAGAATCAAGCGTGTGTACAGGGGCATAAACGCAGCAGTGATAGGATTGGAGAGGTTCGGTGAGCAAATGAAGACCCTTTGAAGTCATATTGCTTGGTACCCATTCCACGGGTCTCAACTCTCCTGGTTTAAGGGATTATTCCTTCAGGTAAAACATGCACGTGGAACCCAGAGTATGATCAACCGTGTGATTGGGAGACGTGTTCCAATATGTCTCAATTCTCGTCCCCTGGTACTCGGGTGTAACATTCCAGACGCTTTACTAACACTCTCCCGACTTGGAGAGTCAGTGCCTTTAACCTCCTGTTTGGCCCATTTGCAATTTCTGCGGAAGATGAACAGGAATAGGGAGAACCAATGAGAGACTAGCTGGAGGTGTCTGGACGGGCAAATTTAACTCTCATTTCCCACCAGGAAGAGGAATTAACCAAAGGCTCAGCGTGCCGTGCCGGAACCAGATTAGGGCCTGAAGCAATCCTGCGGTGTTGCGGCCAGCTCACAAGAAAGCGAGTTGAAGAAAGGAGCTCAGGGGCACTGTAATTCACAAACCTGCAGAGTTATAAATGACAGCTATCGTCCAAAAATATACTGAAGTAAGGCTGCCAAGAGGACTTGAAAGCGGGGCAGAATTGCAGGAAACCGATTTCAGGAGGTAGACTGGAATTGCATTTAAAGCATAGGAAAAGAGGCAGAACGTCCACAATGATGCACTTGGCCAAAAAGGGCGTATGCGTTTTTTCCTGAATATATTCAGGAAAAAACGTATACGCCCTTTTTGGCCAACCAAGCAAGCTTGCAAAGGAAATCTGCACTACAATGAAGTCTCACTTCCCCCCGGTCAAAAGGGCCATCTGAAAAAAGTGTAAAATCCAGAAAGGCAGGACAGGCCATGGAGAACTGGGAGCCTTGTTATGCTGATGGGCGGGATGTAAATTGCCAACAACCACTCGGGAGAGGTGTATGGTGTTTCCTGAAACATCTAAAAAACAAAGCAACAGAGCCTAGGGCACTTCCACTTATGGTCCTATAGCTTAGGGAAATTAAAATCAAAAAGACACAGCCACCCCAAAGTTTGGGACGGCTCTGTTTACAAGAACCTCGTTTACGGTACAAGTTCAATAGCGCAGAAAGTGAAAAATGGATAAAGAAGTTGTGGTACTTACATACAATGCAATATCACTCAGCAATGAAATCTATGTCATCAGGCCCGTAGCAGCATAATGAGTGGATTCAGGTATGATGATTCTAACTGAAATAAGTCACACAGAAAAAGAAACATCATAAGATATCATTAATACACGGGATGTAAACTTGGCTACACAGGAACTGGATTACAAAACAGAACAGGGTCTCAAATTTAGAAAACCAACTTATGCTTGCTTAAGGGGAAAGGTGAGTTGGGGTGCTGCATAAATCCAGAGATTGAAATGAGCACAGATAAAGTTCCTTAAGCCAAATATAGAATAGACAAGAACTACACCTTGCTCAATGAAATGGACTCAACACCCCATATTAAACGCCTAAGAATGTACCTGACTAGTAAGTATCTTAAAACCTATGGATTGCTATGTCTCTGAAAGAAAATCAAGCGTGTGTACAGGGGCATAAACGCAGCAGTGATAGGATTGGAGAGGTTCGGTGAGCAAATGAAGACCCTTTGAAGTCATATTGCATGGTACCCATTCCACGGGTCTCAACTCTCCAGGTTTAAGGGATTCTTCCTTCAGCTAAAACATGCACGTGGAACCCAGAGTATGATCAACCGTGTGATCGGGAGACGTGTTCCAATATGTCTCAGTTCTCGTCCCCTGGTACTCGGGTGCAACATTCCAGACGCTTTACTAACACTCTCCCGACTTGGAGAGTCAGTGCCTTTAACCTCCTGTTTGGCCCAGTTTGCAATTTCTGCGGAAGATGAACAGGAATAGGGAGAACCAAAGAGAGACTCGCTGGAGGTGTCTGGACGGGCAAATTTAACTCTCATTTCCCACCAGGAAGAGGAATTAACCAAAGGCTCAGCGTGCCGTGCCGGAACCAGATTAGGGCCTGAAGCAATCCTGTGGTGTTGCGGCCAGCTCACAAGAAAGCGAGTTGAAGAAAGGAACTCAGGGGCACTGTAATTCACAAACCTGCAGAGTTATAAATGACAGCTATCATCCAAAAATATACTGAAGTAAGGCTGCCAAGAGGACTTGAAAGCGGGGCAGAATTGCAGGAAACTGATTTCAGGAGGTAGACTGGAATTGCATTTAAAGCATAGGAAAAGAGGCAGAACGTCCACAATGATGCACTTGGCCAAAAAGGGCGTATGCGGTTTTTCCTGAATATATTCAGGAAAAAACGCATACGCCCTTTTTGGCCAACCAAGCAAGCTTGTAAAGGAAATCTGCACTACAATGAAGTCTCACTTCCCCCCGGTCAAAAGGGCCATCTGAAAAAAGTGTAAAATCCAGAAAGGCAGGACAGGCCATGGAGAACTGGGAGCCTTGTTATGCTGATGGGCGGGATGTAAATTGCCAACAGCCACTCGGGAGAGGTGTATGGTGTTTCCTGAAACATCTAAAAAACAAAGCAACAGAGCCTAGGGCACTTCCACTTATGATCCTATAGCTTAGGGAAATTAAAATCAAAAAGACACAGCCACCCCAAAGTTTGGGACGGCTCTGTTTACAAGAACCTCGTTTACGGTACAAGTTCAATGGCGCAGAAAGTGAAAAATGGATAAAGAAGTTGTGGTACTTACGTACAATGCAATATCACTCAGCAATGAAATCTATGTCATCAGGCCCGTAGCAGCATAATGAGTGGATTCAGGTATGATGATTCTAACTGAAATAAGTCACACAGAAAAAGAAACATCATAAGATATCACTAATACACCGAATGTAAACTTGGCTACACAGGAACTGGATTACAAAACAGAACAGGGTCTCAAATTTAGAAAACCAACTTATGCTTGCTTAAGGGGAAACGTGAATTGGGGTGCTGCATAAAACCAGAGATTGAAATGAGCACAGATAAAGTTCCTTAAGCCAAATATGGAATAGACAAGAACTACTCCTTGCTCAACGAAATGGACTCAACACCCCATATTAAACGCCTAAGAATGTACCTGACTAGTAAGTATCTTAAAACCTATGGATTGCTATGTCTCTGAAAGAAAATCAAGCGTGTGTACAGGGGCATAAACGCAGCAGTGATAGGATTGGAGAGGTTCGGTGAGCAAATGAAGACCCTTTGAAGTCATATTGCATGGTACCCATTCCACGGGTCTCAACTCTCCAGGTTTAAGGGATTCTTCCTTCAGCTAAAACATGCACGTGGAACCCAGAGTATGATCAACCGTGTGATCGGGAGACGTGTTCCAATATGTCTCAATTCTCGTCCCCTGGTACTCGGGTGTAACATTCCAGACGCTTAACTAACACTCTCCCGACTTGGAAAGTCAGTGCCTTTAACCTCCTGTTTGGCCCATTTGCAATTTCTGAGGAAGATGAACAGGAATAGGGAGAACCAATGAGAGACTAGGTGGAGGTGTCTGGACGGGCAAATTTAACTCTCATTTCCCACCAGGAAGAGGAATTAACCAAAGGCTCAGCGTGCTGTGCCGGAACCAGATTAGGGCCTGAAGCAATCCTGCGGTGTTGCGGCCAGCTCACAAGAAAGCGAGTTGAAGAAAGGAGCTCAGGGGCACTGTAATTCACAAACCTGCAGAGTTATAAATGACAGCTATCATCCAAAAATATACTGAAGTAAGGCTGCCAAGAGGACTTGAAAACGGGGAAGAATTGCAGGAAACCGATTTCAGGAGGTAGACTGGAATTGCATTTAAAGCATAGGAAAAGAGGCAGAACGTCCACAATGATGCAATTGGCCAAAAAGGGCGTATGCGTTTTTTCCTGAATATATTCAGGAAAAAACGCATACGCCCTTTTTGGCCAACCAAGCAAGCTTGCAAAGGAAATCTGCACTACAATGAAGTCTCACTTCCCCCCGGTCAAAAGGGCCATCTGAAAAAAGTGTAAAATCCAGAAAGGCAGGACAGGCCATGGAGAACTGGGAGCCTTGTTATGCTGATGGGCGGGATGTAAATTGCCAACAGCCACTCTGGAGAGGTGTATGGTGTTTCCTGAAACATCTAAAAAACAAAGCAACAGAGCCTAGGGCACTTCCACTTATGGTCCTATAGCTTAGGGAAATTAAAATCAAAAAGACACAGCCACCCCAAAGTTTGGGACGGCTCTGTTTACAAGAACCTCGTTTACGGTACAAGTTCAATATCGCAGAAAGTGAAAAATGGATAAAGAAGTTGTGGTACTTACGTACAATGCAATATCACTCAGCAATGAAATCTATGTCATCAGGCCCGTAGCAGCATAATGAGTGGATTCAGGTATGATGATTCTAACTGAAATAAGTCACACAGAAAAAGAAACATCATAACATATCACTAATACACCGAATGTAAACTTGGCTACACAGGAACTGGATTACAAAACAGAACAGGGTCTCAAATTTAGAAAACCAACTTATGCTTGCTTAAGGGGAAAGCTGAGTTGGGGTGCTGCATAAAACCAGAGATTGAAATGAGCACAGATAAAGTTCCTTAAGCCAAATATGGAATAGACAAGAACTACTCCTTGCTCAACGAAATGGACTCAACACCCCATATTAAACGCCTAAGAATGTACCTGACTAGTAAGTATCTTAAAACCTATGGATTGCTATGTCTCTGAAAGAGAATCAAGCGTGTGTACAGGGGCAAAAACGCAGCAGTGATAGGATTGGAGAGGTTCGGTGAGCAAATGAAGACCCTTTGAAGTCATATTGCTTGGTACCCATTCCACGGGACTCAACTCTCCAGGTTTAAGGGATTATTCCTTCAGGTAAAACATGCACGTGGAACCCAGAGTATGATCAACCGTGTGATCGGGAGACGTGTTCCAATATGTCTCAATTCTCGTCCCCTGGTACTCGGGTGCAACATTCCAGACGCTTTACTAACACTCTCCCGACTTGGAGAGTCAGTGCCTTTAACCTCCTGTTTGGCCCATTTGCAATTTCTGCGGAAGATGAACAGGAATAGGGAGAACCAATGAGAGACTAGCTGGAGGTGTCTGGACGGGCAAATTTAACTCTCATTTCCCACCAGGAAGAGGAATTAACCAAAGGCTCAGCGTGCCGTGCCGGAACCAGATTAGGGCCTGAAGCAATCCTGCGGTGTTGCGGCCAGCTCACAAGAAAGCGAGTTGAAGAAAGGAGCTCAGGGGCACTGTAATTCACAAACCTGCAGAGTTATAAATGACAGCTATCGTCCAAAAATATACTGAAGTAAGGCTGCCAAGAGGACTTGAAAGCGGGGCAGAATTGCAGGAAACCGATTTCAGGAGGTAGACTGGAATTGCATTTAAAGCATAGGAAAAGAGGCAGAACGTCCACAATGATGCACTTGGCCAAAAAGGGCGTATGCGTTTTTTCCTGAATATATTCAGGAAAAAACGCATACGCCCTTTTTGGCCAACCAAGCAAGCTTGCAAAGGTAATCTGCACTACAATGAAGTCTCACTTCCCCCCGGTCAAAAGGGCCATCTGAAAAAAGTGTAAAATCCAGAAAGGCAGGACAGGCCATGGAGAACTGGGAGCCTTGTTATGCTGATGGGCGGGATGTAAATTGCCAACAGCCACTCGGGAGAGGTGTATGGTGATTCCTGAAACATCTAAAAAACAAAGCAACAGAGCCTAGGGCACTTCCACTTATGGTCCTATAGCTTAGGGAAATTAAAATCAAAAAGACACAGCCACCCCAAAGTTTGGGACGGCTCTGTTTACAAGAACCTCGTTTACGGTACAAGTTCAATATCGCAGAAAGTGAAAAATGGATAAAGAAGTTGTGGTACTTACATACAATGCAATATCACTCAGCAATGAAATCTATGTCATCAGGCCCGTAGCAGCATAATGAGTGGATTCAGCTATGATGATTCTAACTGAAATAAGTCACACAGAAAAAGAAACATCATAAGATATCATTAATACACGGGATGTAAACTTGGCTACACAGGAACTGGATTACAAAACAGAACAGGGTCTCAAATTTAGAAAACCAACTTATGCTTGCTTAAGGGTAAAGGTGAGTTGGGGTGCTGCATAAAACCAGAGATTGAAATGAGCACAGATAAAGTTCCTTAAGCCAAATATGGAATAGACAAGAACTACTCCTTGCTCAACGAAATGGACTCAACACCCCATATTAAACGCCTAAGAATGTACCTGACTAGTAAGTATCTTAAAACCTATGGATTGCTATGTCTCTGAAAGAAAATCAAGCGTGTGTACAGGGGCATAAACGCAGCAGTGATAGGATTGGAGAGGTTCGGTGAGCAAATGAAGACCCTTTGAAGTCATATTGCATGGTACCCATTCCACGGGTCTCAACTCTCCAGGTTTAAGGGATTCTTCCTTCAGCTAAAACATGCACGTGGAACCCAGAGTATGATCAACCGAGTGATCGGGAGACGTGTTCCAATATGCCTCAATTCTCGTCCCCTGGTACTCGGGTGTAACATTCCAGACGCTTAACTAACACTCTCCCGACTTGGAGAGTCAGTGCCTTTAACCTCCTGTTTGGCCCATTTGCAATTTCTGAGGAAGATGAACAGGAATAGGAAGAACCAATGAGAGACTAGGTGGAGGTGTCTGGACGGGCAAATTTAACTCTCATTTCCCACCAGGAAGAGGAATTAACCAAAGGCTCAGCGTGCTGTGCCGGAACCAGATTAGGGCCTGAAGCAATCCTGCGGTGTTGCGGCCAGCTCACAAGAAAGCGAGTTGAAGAAAGGAGCTCAGGGGCACTGTAATTCACAAACCTGCAGAGTTATAAATGACAGCTATCATCCAAAAATATACTGAAGTAAGGCTGTCAAGAGGACTTGAAATCGGGGCAGAATTTCAGGAAACCGATTTCAGGAGGTAGACTTGAATTGCATTTAAAGCATAGGAAAAGATTCAGAACGTCCACAATGATGCACTTGGCCAAAAAGGGCGTATGCGTTTTTTCCTGAATATATTCAGGAAAAAACGCATACGCCCTTTTTGGCCAACCAAGCAAGCTTGTAAAGGAAATCTGCACTACAATGAAGTCTCACTTCCCCCCGGTCAAAAGGGCCATCTGAAAAAAGTGTAAAATCCAGAAAGGCAGGACAGGCCATGGAGAACTGGGAGCCTTGTTATGCTGATGGGCGGGATGTAAATTGCCAACAGCCACTCAGGAGAGGTGTATGGTGTTTCCTGAAACATCTAAAAAACAAAGCAACAGAGCCTAGGGCACTTCCACTTATGGTCCTTTAGCTTGGGAAATTAAAATCAGAAAGACACAGCCACCCCAAAGTTTGGGACGGCTCTGTTTACAAGAACATCGTTTACGGTACAAGTTCAATATCGCAGAAAGTGAAAAATGGATAAAGAAGTTGTGGTACTTACGTACAATGCAATATCACTCAGCAATGAAATCTATGTCATCAGGCCCATAGCAGCATAATGAGTGTATTCAGGTATGATGATTCTAACTGAAATAAGTCACACAGAAAAAGAAACATCATAAGATATCACTAATACACGGAATGTAAACTTGGCTACACAGGAACTGGATTACAAAACAGAACAGGGTCTCAAATTTAGAAAACCAACTTATGCTTGCTTAAGGGGAAAGGTGAGTTGGGGTGCTGCATCAAACCAGAGATTGAAATGAGCACAGATAAAGTTCCTTAAGCCAAATATGGAAAAGACAAGAACTACTCCTTGCTCAACGAAATGGACTCAACACCCCATATTAAACGCCTAAGAATGTACCTGACTAGTAAGTATCTTAAAACCTATGGATTGCTATGTCTCTGAAAGAAAATCAAGCGTGTGTACAGGGGCATAAACGCAGCAGTGATAGGATTGGAGAGGTTCGGTGAGCAAATGAAGACCCTTTGAAGTCATATTGCATGGTACCCATTCCACGGGTCTCAACTCTCCAGGTTTAAGGGATTCTTCCTTCAGCTAAAACATGCACGTGGAACCCAGAGTATGATCAACCGTGTGATCGGGAGACGTGTTCCAATATGTCTCAATTCTCGTCCCCTGGTACTCGGGTGTAACATTCCAGACGCTTTACTAACACTCTCCAGACTTGGAGAGTCAGTGCCTTTAACCTCCTGTTTGGTCCATTTGCAATTTCTGCGGAAGATGAACAGGAATAGGGAGAACCAATGAGAGACTAGCTGGAGGTGTCTGGACGGGCAAATTTAACTCTCATTTCCCACCAGGAAGAGGAATTAACCAAAGGCTCAGCGTGCTGTGCCGGAACCAGATTAGGGCCTGAAGCAATCCTGCGGTGTTGCGGCCAGCTCACAAGAAAGCGAGTTGAAGAAAGGAGCTCAGGGGCACTGTAATTCACAAACCTGCAGAGTTATAAATGACAGCTATCATCCAAAAATATACTGAAGTAAGGCTGTCAAGAGGACTTGAAATCGGGGCAGAATTTCAGGAAACCGATTTCAGGAGGTAGACTTGAATTGCATTTAAAGCATAGGAAAAGATTCAGAACGTCCACAATGATGCACTTGGCCAAAAAGGGCGTATGCGTTTTTTCCTGAATATATTCAGGAAAAAACGCATACGCCCTTTTTGGCCAACCAAGCAAGCTTGTAAAGGAAATCTGCACTACAATGAAGTCTCACTTCCCCCCGGTCAAAAGGGCCATCTGAAAAAAGTGTAAAATCCAGAAAGGCAGGACAGGCCATGGAGAACTGGGAGCCTTGTTATGCTGATGGGCGGGATGTAAATTGCCAACAGCCACTCAGGAGAGGTGTATGGTGTTTCCTGAAACATCTAAAAAACAAAGCAACAGAGCCTAGGGCACTTCCACTTATGGTCCTTTAGCTTGGGAAATTAAAATCAGAAAGACACAGCCACCCCAAAGTTTGGGACGGCTCTGTTTACAAGAACATCGTTTACGGTACAAGTTCAATATCGCAGAAAGTGAAAAATGGATAAAGAAGTTGTGGTACTTACGTACAATGCAATATCACTCAGCAATGAAATCTATGTCATCAGGCCCATAGCAGCATAATGAGTGTATTCAGGTATGATGATTCTAACTGAAATAAGTCACACAGAAAAAGAAACATCATAAGATATCACTAATACACGGAATGTAAACTTGGCTACACAGGAACTGGATTACAAAACAGAACAGGGTCTCAAATTTAGAAAACCAACTTATGCTTGCTTAAGGGGAAAGGTGAGTTGGGGTGCTGCATCAAACCAGAGATTGAAATGAGCACAGATAAAGTTCCTTAAGCCAAATATGGAAAAGACAAGAACTACTCCTTGCTCAACGAAATGGACTCAACACCCCATATTAAACGCCTAAGAATGTACCTGACTAGTAAGTATCTTAAAACCTATGGATTGCTATGTCTCTGAAAGAAAATCAAGCGTGTGTACAGGGGCATAAACGCAGCAGTGATAGGATTGGAGAGGTTCGGTGAGCAAATGAAGACCCTTTGAAGTCATATTGCATGGTACCCATTCCACGGGTCTCAACTCTCCAGGTTTAAGGGATTCTTCCTTCAGCTAAAACATGCACGTGGAACCCAGAGTATGATCAACCGTGTGATCGGGAGACGTGTTCCAATATGTCTCAATTCTCGTCCCCTGGTACTCGGGTGTAACATTCCAGACGCTTTACTAACACTCTCCCGACTTGGAGAGTCAGTGCCTTTAACCTCCTGTTTGGTCCATTTGCAATTTCTGCGGAAGATGAACAGGAATAGGGAGAACCAATGAGAGACTAGCTGGAGGTGTCTGGACGGGCAAATTTAACTCTCATTTCCCACCAGGAAGAGGAATTAACCAAAGGCTCAGCGTGCTGTGCCGGAACCAGATTAGGGCCTGAAGCAATCCTGCGGTGTTGCGGCCAGCTCACAAGAAAGCGAGTTGAAGAAAGGAGCTCAGGGGCACTGTAATTCACAAACCTGCAGAGTTATAAATGACAGCTATCGTCCAAAAATATACTGAAGTAAGGCTGCCAAGAGGACTTGAAAGCGGGGCAGAATTGCAGGAAACCGATTTCAGGAGGTAGACTGGAATTGCATTTAAAGCATAGGAAAAGAGGCAGAACGTCCACAATGATGCACTTGGCCAAAAAGGGCGTATGCGTTTTTTCCTGAATATATTCAGGAAAAAACGCATACGCCCTTTTTGGCCAACCAAGCAAGCTTGCAAAGGAAATCTGCACTACAATGAAGTCTCACTTCCCCCCGGTCAAAAGGGCCATCTGAAAAAAGTGTAAAATCCAGAAAGGCAGGACAGGCCATGGAGAACTGGGAGCCTTGTTATGCTGATGGGCGGGATGTAAATTGCCAACAGCCACTCGGGAGAGGTGTATGGTGTTTCCTGAAACATCTAAAAAACAAAGCAACAGAGCCTAGGGCACTTCCACTTATGGTCCTATAGCTTAGGGAAATTAAAATCAAAAACACACAGCCACCCCAAAGTTTGGGACGGCTCTGTTTACAAGAACCTCGTTTACGGTACAAGTTCAATAGCGCAGAAAGTGAAAAATGGATAAAGAAGTTGTGGTACTTACGTACAATGCAATATCACTCAGCAATGAAATCTATGTCATCAGGCCCGTAGCAGCATAATGAGTGGATTCAGGTATGATGATTCTAACTGAAATAAGTCACACAGAAAAAGAAACATCATAAGATATCATTAATACACGGGATGTAAACTTGGCTACACAGGAACTGGATTACAAAACAGAACAGGGTCTCAAATTTAGAAAACCAACTTATGCTTGCTTAAGGGGAAAGGTGAGTTGGGGTGCTGCATAAAACCAGAGATTGAAATGAGCACAGATAAAGTTCCTTAAGCCAAATATAGAATAGACAAGAACTACTCCTTGCTCAACGAAATGGACTCAAAACCCCATATTAAACGCCTAAGAATGTACCTGACTAGTAAGAATTTTCAAACCTATGGATTGCTATGTCTCCGAAAGAAAATCAAGCGTGTGTACAGGGGCATAAACGCAGCAGTGATAGGATTGGAGAGGTTCGGTGAGCAAATGAAGACCCTTTGAAGTCATATTGCATGGTACCCATTCCACGGGTCTCAACTCTCCAGGTTTAAGGGATTCTTCCTTCAGCTAAAACATGCACGTGGAACCCAGAGTATGATCAACCGTGTGATTGGGAGACGTGTTCCAATATGTCTCAGTTCTCGTCCCCTGGTACTCGGGTGCAACATTCCAGACGCTTTACTAACACTCTCCCGACTTGGAGAGTCAGTGCCTTTAAACTCCTGTTTGGCCCATTTGCAATTTCTGAGGAAGATGAACAGGAATAGGGAGAACCAATGAGAGACTAGCTGGAGGTGTCTGGACGGGCAAATTTAACTGTCATTTCCCACCAGGAAGAGGAATTAACCAAAGGCTCAGCGTGCCGTGCCGGAACCAGATTAGGGCCTGAAGCAATCCTGCGGTGTTGCGGCCAGCTCACAAGAAAGCGAGTTGAAGAAAGGAGCTCAGGGGCACTGTAATTCACAAACCTGCAGAGTTATAAATGACAGCTATCATCCAAAAATATACTGAAGTAAGGCTGCCAAGAGGACTTGAAAGCGGGGCAGAATTGCAGGAAACCGATTTCAGGAGGTAGACTGGAATTGCATTTAAAGCATAGGAAAAGAGGCAGAACGTCCACAATGATGCACTTGGCCAAAAAGGGCCTATGCGTTTTTTCCTGAATATATTCAGGAAAAAACGCATAGGCCCTTTTTGGCCAACCAAGCAAGCTTGCAAAGGAAATCTGCACTACAATGAAGTCTCACTTCCCCCCGGTCAAAAGGGCCATCTGAAAAAAGTGTAAAATCCAGAAAGGCAGGACAGGCCATGGAGAACTGGGAGCCTTGTTATGCTGATGGGCGGGATGTAAATTGCCAACAGCCACTCGGGAGAGGTGTATGGTGTTTCCTGAAACATCTAAAAAACAAAGCAACAGAGCCTAGGGCACTTCCACTTATGGTCCTATAGCTTAGGGAAATTAAAATCAAAAAGACACAGCCACCCCAAAGTTTGGGACGGCTCTGTTTACAAGAACCTCGTTTACGGTACAAGTTCAATAGCGCAGAAAGTGAAAAATGGATAAAGAAGTTGTGGTACTTACGTACAATGCAATATCACTCAGCAATGAAATCTATGTCATCAGGCCCGTAGCAGCATAATGAGTGGATTCAGGTATGATGATTCTAACTGAAATAAGTCTCACAGAAACAGAAACATCATAAGATATCACTAATACACGGGATGTAAACTTGGCTACACAGGAACTGGATTACAAAACAGAACAGGGTCTCAAATTTAGAAAACCAACTTATGCTTGCTTAAGGGGAAACGTGAGTTGGGGTGCTGCATCAAACCAGAGATTGAAATGAGCACAGATAAAGTTCCTTAAGCCAAATATGGAATAGACAAGAACTACTCCTTGCTCAACGAAATGGACTCAACACCCCATATTAAACGCCTAAGAATGTACCTGACTAGTAAGTATCTTAAAACCTATGGATTGCTATGTCTCTGAAAGAAAATCAAGCATGTGTACAGGGGCATAAACGCAGCAGTGATAGGATTGGAGAGGTTCGGTGAGCAAATGAAGACCCTTTGAAGTCATATTGCTTGGTACCCATTCCACGGGTCTCAACTCTCCAGGTTTAAGGGATTCTTCCTTCAGCTAAAACATGCACGTGGAACCCAGAGTATGATCAACCGAGTGATCGGGAGACGTGTTCCAATATGCCTCAATTCTCGTCCCCTGGTACTCGGGTGTAACATTCCAGACGCTTAACTAACACTCTCCCGACTTGGAGAGTCAGTGCCTTTAACCTCCTGTTTGGCCCATTTGCAATTTCTGAGGAAGATGAACAGGAATAGGAAGAACCAATGAGAGACTAGGTGGAGGTGTCTGGACGGGCAAATTTAACTCTCATTTCCCACCAGGAAGAGGAATTAACCAAAGGCTCAGCGTGCTGTGCCGGAACCAGATTAGGGCCTGAAGCAATCCTGCGGTGTTGCGGCCAGCTCACAAGAAAGCGAGTTGAAGAAAGGAGCTCAGGGGCACTGTAATTCACAAACCTGCAGAGTTATAAATGACAGCTATCATCCAAAAATATACTGAAGTAAGGCTGTCAAGAGGACTTGAAATCGGGGCAGAATTTCAGGAAACCGATTTCAGGAGGTAGACTTGAATTGCATTTAAAGCATAGGAAAAGATTCAGAACGTCCACAATGATGCACTTGGCCAAAAAGGGCGTATGCGTTTTTTCCTGAATATATTCAGGAAAAAACGCATACGCCCTTTTTGGCCAACCAAGCAAGCTTGTAAAGGAAATCTGCACTACAATGAAGTCTCACTTCCCCCCGGTCAAAAGGGCCATCTGAAAAAAGTGTAAAATCCAGAAAGGCAGGACAGGCCATGGAGAACTGGGAGCCTTGTTATGCTGATGGGCGGGATGTAAATTGCCAACAGCCACTCAGGAGAGGTGTATGGTGTTTCCTGAAACATCTAAAAAACAAAGCAACAGAGCCTAGGGCACTTCCACTTATGGTCCTTTAGCTTGGGAAATTAAAATCAGAAAGACACAGCCACCCCAAAGTTTGGGACGGCTCTGTTTACAAGAACATCGTTTACGGTACAAGTTCAATATCGCAGAAAGTGAAAAATGGATAAAGAAGTTGTGGTACTTACGTACAATGCAATATCACTCAGCAATGAAATCTATGTCATCAGGCCCATAGCAGCATAATGAGTGTATTCAGGTATGATGATTCTAACTGAAATAAGTCACACAGAAAAAGAAACATCATAAGATATCACTAATACACGGAATGTAAACTTGGCTACACAGGAACTGGATTACAAAACAGAACAGGGTCTCAAATTTAGAAAACCAACTTATGCTTGCTTAAGGGGAAAGGTGAGTTGGGGTGCTGCATCAAACCAGAGATTGAAATGAGCACAGATAAAGTTCCTTAAGCCAAATATGGAAAAGACAAGAACTACTCCTTGCTCAACGAAATGGACTCAACACCCCATATTAAACGCCTAAGAATGTACCTGACTAGTAAGTATCTTAAAACCTATGGATTGCTATGTCTCTGAAAGAAAATCAAGCGTGTGTACAGGGGCATAAACGCAGCAGTGATAGGATTGGAGAGGTTCGGTGAGCAAATGAAGACCCTTTGAAGTCATATTGCATGGTACCCATTCCACGGGTCTCAACTCTCCAGGTTTAAGGGATTCTTCCTTCAGCTAAAACATGCACGTGGAACCCAGAGTATGATCAACCGTGTGATCGGGAGACGTGTTCCAATATGTCTCAATTCTCGTCCCCTGGTACTCGGGTGTAACATTCCAGACGCTTTACTAACACTCTCCAGACTTGGAGAGTCAGTGCCTTTAACCTCCTGTTTGGTCCATTTGCAATTTCTGCGGAAGATGAACAGGAATAGGGAGAACCAATGAGAGACTAGCTGGAGGTGTCTGGACGGGCAAATTTAACTCTCATTTCCCACCAGGAAGAGGAATTAACCAAAGGCTCAGCGTGCTGTGCCGGAACCAGATTAGGGCCTGAAGCAATCCTGCGGTGTTGCGGCCAGCTCACAAGAAAGCGAGTTGAAGAAAGGAGCTCAGGGGCACTGTAATTCACAAACCTGCAGAGTTATAAATGACAGCTATCATCCAAAAATATACTGAAGTAAGGCTGTCAAGAGGACTTGAAATCGGGGCAGAATTTCAGGAAACCGATTTCAGGAGGTAGACTTGAATTGCATTTAAAGCATAGGAAAAGATTCAGAACGTCCACAATGATGCACTTGGCCAAAAAGGGCGTATGCGTTTTTTCCTGAATATATTCAGGAAAAAACGCATACGCCCTTTTTGGCCAACCAAGCAAGCTTGTAAAGGAAATCTGCACTACAATGAAGTCTCACTTCCCCCCGGTCAAAAGGGCCATCTGAAAAAAGTGTAAAATCCAGAAAGGCAGGACAGGCCATGGAGAACTGGGAGCCTTGTTATGCTGATGGGCGGGATGTAAATTGCCAACAGCCACTCAGGAGAGGTGTATGGTGTTTCCTGAAACATCTAAAAAACAAAGCAACAGAGCCTAGGGCACTTCCACTTATGGTCCTTTAGCTTGGGAAATTAAAATCAGAAAGACACAGCCACCCCAAAGTTTGGGACGGCTCTGTTTACAAGAACATCGTTTACGGTACAAGTTCAATATCGCAGAAAGTGAAAAATGGATAAAGAAGTTGTGGTACTTACGTACAATGCAATATCACTCAGCAATGAAATCTATGTCATCAGGCCCATAGCAGCATAATGAGTGTATTCAGGTATGATGATTCTAACTGAAATAAGTCACACAGAAAAAGAAACATCATAAGATATCACTAATACACGGAATGTAAACTTGGCTACACAGGAACTGGATTACAAAACAGAACAGGGTCTCAAATTTAGAAAACCAACTTATGCTTGCTTAAGGGGAAAGGTGAGTTGGGGTGCTGCATCAAACCAGAGATTGAAATGAGCACAGATAAAGTTCCTTAAGCCAAATATGGAAAAGACAAGAACTACTCCTTGCTCAACGAAATGGACTCAACACCCCATATTAAACGCCTAAGAATGTACCTGACTAGTAAGTATCTTAAAACCTATGGATTGCTATGTCTCTGAAAGAAAATCAAGCGTGTGTACAGGGGCATAAACGCAGCAGTGATAGGATTGGAGAGGTTCGGTGAGCAAATGAAGACCCTTTGAAGTCATATTGCATGGTACCCATTCCACGGGTCTCAACTCTCCAGGTTTAAGGGATTCTTCCTTCAGCTAAAACATGCACGTGGAACCCAGAGTATGATCAACCGTGTGATCGGGAGACGTGTTCCAATATGTCTCAATTCTCGTCCCCTGGTACTCGGGTGTAACATTCCAGACGCTTTACTAACACTCTCCCGACTTGGAGAGTCAGTGCCTTTAACCTCCTGTTTGGTCCATTTGCAATTTCTGCGGAAGATGAACAGGAATAGGGAGAACCAATGAGAGACTAGCTGGAGGTGTCTGGACGGGCAAATTTAACTCTCATTTCCCACCAGGAAGAGGAATTAACCAAAGGCTCAGCGTGCTGTGCCGGAACCAGATTAGGGCCTGAAGCAATCCTGCGGTGTTGCGGCCAGCTCACAAGAAAGCGAGTTGAAGAAAGGAGCTCAGGGGCACTGTAATTCACAAACCTGCAGAGTTATAAATGACAGCTATCGTCCAAAAATATACTGAAGTAAGGCTGCCAAGAGGACTTGAAAGCGGGGCAGAATTGCAGGAAACCGATTTCAGGAGGTAGACTGGAATTGCATTTAAAGCATAGGAAAAGAGGCAGAACGTCCACAATGATGCACTTGGCCAAAAAGGGCGTATGCGTTTTTTCCTGAATATATTCAGGAAAAAACGCATACGCCCTTTTTGGCCAACCAAGCAAGCTTGCAAAGGAAATCTGCACTACAATGAAGTCTCACTTCCCCCCGGTCAAAAGGGCCATCTGAAAAAAGTGTAAAATCCAGAAAGGCAGGACAGGCCATGGAGAACTGGGAGCCTTGTTATGCTGATGGGCGGGATGTAAATTGCCAACAGCCACTCGGGAGAGGTGTATGGTGTTTCCTGAAACATCTAAAAAACAAAGCAACAGAGCCTAGGGCACTTCCACTTATGGTCCTATAGCTTAGGGAAATTAAAATCAAAAACACACAGCCACCCCAAAGTTTGGGACGGCTCTGTTTACAAGAACCTCGTTTACGGTACAAGTTCAATAGCGCAGAAAGTGAAAAATGGATAAAGAAGTTGTGGTACTTACGTACAATGCAATATCACTCAGCAATGAAATCTATGTCATCAGGCCCGTAGCAGCATAATGAGTGGATTCAGGTATGATGATTCTAACTGAAATAAGTCACACAGAAAAAGAAACATCATAAGATATCATTAATACACGGGATGTAAACTTGGCTACACAGGAACTGGATTACAAAACAGAACAGGGTCTCAAATTTAGAAAACCAACTTATGCTTGCTTAAGGGGAAAGGTGAGTTGGGGTGCTGCATAAAACCAGAGATTGAAATGAGCACAGATAAAGTTCCTTAAGCCAAATATAGAATAGACAAGAACTACTCCTTGCTCAACGAAATGGACTCAAAACCCCATATTAAACGCCTAAGAATGTACCTGACTAGTAAGAATTTTCAAACCTATGGATTGCTATGTCTCCGAAAGAAAATCAAGCGTGTGTACAGGGGCATAAACGCAGCAGTGATAGGATTGGAGAGGTTCGGTGAGCAAATGAAGACCCTTTGAAGTCATATTGCATGGTACCCATTCCACGGGTCTCAACTCTCCAGGTTTAAGGGATTCTTCCTTCAGCTAAAACATGCACGTGGAACCCAGAGTATGATCAACCGTGTGATTGGGAGACGTGTTCCAATATGTCTCAGTTCTCGTCCCCTGGTACTCGGGTGCAACATTCCAGACGCTTTACTAACACTCTCCCGACTTGGAGAGTCAGTGCCTTTAAACTCCTGTTTGGCCCATTTGCAATTTCTGAGGAAGATGAACAGGAATAGGGAGAACCAATGAGAGACTAGCTGGAGGTGTCTGGACGGGCAAATTTAACTGTCATTTCCCACCAGGAAGAGGAATTAACCAAAGGCTCAGCGTGCCGTGCCGGAACCAGATTAGGGCCTGAAGCAATCCTGCGGTGTTGCGGCCAGCTCACAAGAAAGCGAGTTGAAGAAAGGAGCTCAGGGGCACTGTAATTCACAAACCTGCAGAGTTATAAATGACAGCTATCATCCAAAAATATACTGAAGTAAGGCTGCCAAGAGGACTTGAAAGCGGGGCAGAATTGCAGGAAACCGATTTCAGGAGGTAGACTGGAATTGCATTTAAAGCATAGGAAAAGAGGCAGAACGTCCACAATGATGCACTTGGCCAAAAAGGGCCTATGCGTTTTTTCCTGAATATATTCAGGAAAAAACGCATAGGCCCTTTTTGGCCAACCAAGCAAGCTTGCAAAGGAAATCTGCACTACAATGAAGTCTCACTTCCCCCCGGTCAAAAGGGCCATCTGAAAAAAGTGTAAAATCCAGAAAGGCAGGACAGGCCATGGAGAACTGGGAGCCTTGTTATGCTGATGGGCGGGATGTAAATTGCCAACAGCCACTCGGGAGAGGTGTATGGTGTTTCCTGAAACATCTAAAAAACAAAGCAACAGAGCCTAGGGCACTTCCACTTATGGTCCTATAGCTTAGGGAAATTAAAATCAAAAAGACACAGCCACCCCAAAGTTTGGGACGGCTCTGTTTACAAGAACCTCGTTTACGGTACAAGTTCAATAGCGCAGAAAGTGAAAAATGGATAAAGAAGTTGTGGTACTTACGTACAATGCAATATCACTCAGCAATGAAATCTATGTCATCAGGCCCGTAGCAGCATAATGAGTGGATTCAGGTATGATGATTCTAACTGAAATAAGTCTCACAGAAACAGAAACATCATAAGATATCACTAATACACGGGATGTAAACTTGGCTACACAGGAACTGGATTACAAAACAGAACAGGGTCTCAAATTTAGAAAACCAACTTATGCTTGCTTAAGGGGAAACGTGAGTTGGGGTGCTGCATCAAACCAGAGATTGAAATGAGCACAGATAAAGTTCCTTAAGCCAAATATGGAATAGACAAGAACTACTCCTTGCTCAACGAAATGGACTCAACACCCCATATTAAACGCCTAAGAATGTACCTGACTAGTAAGTATCTTAAAACCTATGGATTGCTATGTCTCTGAAAGAAAATCAAGCATGTGTACAGGGGCATAAACGCAGCAGTGATAGGATTGGAGAGGTTCGGTGAGCAAATGAAGACCCTTTGAAGTCATATTGCTTGGTACCCATTCCACGGGTCTCAACTCTCCAGGTTTAAGGGATTCTTCCTTCAGCTAAAACATGCACGTGGAACCCAGAGTATGATCAACCGTGTGATCGGGAGACGTGTTCCAATATGTCTCAATTCTCGTCCCCTGGCACTCGGGTGCAACATTCCAGACGCTTTACTAACACTCTCCCGACTTGGAGAGTCAGTGCCTTTAACCTCCTGTTTGGCCCATTTGCAATTTCTGAGGAAGATGAACAGGAATAGGAAGAACCAATGAGAGACTAGCTGGAGGTGTCTGGACGGGCAAATTTAACTCTCATTTCCCTCCAGGAAGAGGAATTAACCAAAGGCTCAGCGTGCCGTGCCGGAACCAGATTAGGGCCTGAAGCAATCCTGCGGTGTTGCGGCCAGCTCACAAGAAAGCGAGTTGAAGAAAGGAGCTCAGGGGCACTGTAATTCACAAACCTGCAGAGTTATAAATGACAGCTATCGTCCAAAAATATACTGAAGTAAGGCTGCCAAGAGGACTTGAAAGCGGGGCAGAATTGCAGGAAACCGATTTCAGGAGGTAGACTGGAATTGCATTTAAAGCATAGGAAAAGAGGCAGAACGTCCACAATGATGCACTTGGCCAAAAAGGGCGTATGCGTTTTTTCCTGAATATATTCAGGAAAAAACGCATACGCCCTTTTTGGCCAACCAAGCAAGCTTGCAAAGGAAATCTGCACTACAATGAAGTCTCACTTCCCCCCGGTCATAAGGGCCATCTGAAAAAAGTGTAAAATCCAGAAAGGCAGGACAGGCCATGGAGAACTGGGAGCCTTGTTATGCTGATGGGCGGGATGTAAATTGCCAAGAGCCACTCGGGAGAGGTGTATGGTGTTTCCTGAAACATCTAAAAAACAAAGCAACAGAGCCTAGGGCACTTCCACTTATGGTCCTGTAGCTTGGGAAATTAAAATCAGAAAGACACAGCCACCCCAAAGTTTGGGACGGCTCTGTTTACAAGAACATCGTTTACGGTACAAGTTCAATATCGCAGAAAGTGAAAAATGGATAAAGAAGTTGTGGTACTTACGTACAATGCAATATCACTCAGCAATGAAATCTATGTCATCAGGCCCATAGCAGCATAATGAGTGGATTCAGGTATGATGATTCTAACTGAAATAAGTCACACAGAAAAAGAAATATCATAAGATATCACTAATACACAGAATGTAAACTTGGCTACACAGGAACTGGATTACAAAACAGAACAGGGTCTCAAATTTAGAAAACCAACTTATGCTTGCTTAAGGGGAAAGGTGAGTTGGGGTGCTGCATAAAACCAGAGATTGAAATGAGCACAGATAAAGTTCCTTAAGCCAAATATGGAATAGACAAGAACTACTCCTTGCTCAACGAAATGGACTCAACAGCCCATATTAAACGCCTAAGAATGTACCTGACTAGTAAGTATCTTAAAACCTATGGATTGCTATGTCTCTGAAAGAGAATCAAGCGTGTGTACAGGGGCATAAACGCAGCAGTGATAGGATTGGAGAGGTTCGGTGAGCAAATGAAGACCCTTTGAAGTCATATTGCATGGTACCCATTCCACGGGTCTCAACTCTCCAGGTTTAAGGGATTCTTCCTTCAGCTAAAACATGCACGTGGAACCCAGAGTATGATCAACCGTGTGATCGGGAGACGTGTTCCAATATGTCTCAATTCTCGTCCCCTGGTACGCGGGTGTAACATTCCAGACGCTTAAGTAACACTCTCCCGACTTGGAGAGTCAGTGCCTTTAACCTCCTGTTTGGCCCATTTGCAATTTCTGAGGAAGATGAACAGGAATAGGAAGAACCAATGAGAGACTAGCTGGAGGTGTCTGGACGGGCAAATTTAACTCTCATTTCCCACCAGGAAGAGGAATTAACCAAAGGCTCAGCGTGCTGTGCCGGAACCAGATTAGGGCCTGAAGCAATCCTGCGGTGTTGCGGCCAGCTCCCAAGAAAGCGAGTTGAAGAAAGGAGCTCAGGGGCACTGTAATTCACAAACCTGCAGAGTTATAAATGACAGCTATCATCCAAAAATATACTGAAGTAAGGCTGTCAAGAGGACTTGAAAGCGGGGCAGAATTGCAGGAAACCGATTTCAGGAGGTAGACTGGAATTGCATTTAAAGCATAGGAAAAGAGGCAGAACGTCCACAATGATGCACTTGGCCAAAAAGGGCGTATGCGTTTTTTCCTGAATATATTCAGGAAAAAACGGATACGCCCTTTTTGGCCAACCAAGCAAGCTTGTAAAGGAAATCTGCACTACAATGAAGTCTCACTTCCCCCCGGTCAAAAGGGCCATCTGAAAAAAGTGTAAAATCCAGAAAGGCAGGACAGGCCATGGAGAACTGGGAGCCTTGTTATGCTGATGGGCGGGATGAAAATTGCCAACAGCCACTCGGGAGAGGTGTATGGTGTTTCCTGAAACATCTAAAAAACAAAGCAACAGAGCCTAGGGCACTTCCACTTATGGTCCTATAGCTTAGGGAAATTAAAATCAAAAAGACACAGCCACCCCAAAGTTTGGGACGGCTCTGTTTACAAGAACCTCGTTTACGGTACAAGTTCAATAGCGCAGAAAGTGAAAAATGGATAAAGAAGTTGTGGTACTTACGTACAATGCAATATCACTCAGCAATGAAATCTATGTCATCAGGCCCGTAGCAGCATAATGAGTGGATTCAGGTATGATGATTCTAACTGAAATAAGTCACACAGAAAAAGAAACATCATAAGATATCACTAATACACGGGATGTAAACTTGGCTACACAGGAACTGGATTACAAAACAGAACAGGGTCTCAAATTTAGAAAACCAACTTATGCTTGCTTAAGGGGAAAGGTGAGTTGGGGTGCTGCATCAAACCAGAGATTGAAATGAGCACAGATAAAGTTCCTTAAGCCAAATATGGAATAGACAAGAACTACTCCTTGCTCAATGAAATGGACTCAACACCCCATATTAAACGCCTAAGAATGTACCTGACAATAAGTATCTTAAAACCTATGGATTGCTATGTCTCTGAAAGAAAATCAAGCGTGTGTACAGGGGCATAAACGCAGCAGTGATAGGATTGGAGAGGTTCGGTGAGCAAATGAAGACCCTTTGAAGTCATATTGCATGGTACCCATTCCACGGGTCTCAACTCTCCAGGTTTAAGGGACTCTGCCTTCAGGTAAAACATGCACGTGGAACCCAGAGTATGATCAACCGTGTGATCGGGAGACGTGTTCCAATATGTCTCAATTCTCGTCCCCTGGTACTCGGGTGTAACATTCCAGACGCTTTACTAACACTCTCCCGACTTGGAGAGTCAGTGCCTTTAACCTCCTGTTTGGTCCATTTGCAATTTCTGCGGAAGATGAACAGGAATAGGGAGAACCAATGAGAGACTAGCTGGAGGTGTCTGGACGGGCAAATTTAACTCTCATTTCCCACCAGGAAGAGGAATTAACCAAAGGCTCAGCGTGCTGTGCCGGAACCAGATTAGGGCCTGAAGCAATCCTGCGGTGTTGCGGCCAGCTCACAAGAAAGCGAGTTGAAGAAAGGAGCTCAGGGGCACTGTAATTCACAAACCTGCAGAGTTATAAATGACAGCTATCGTCCAAAAATATACTGAAGTAAGGCTGCCAAGAGGACTTGAAAGCGGGGCAGAATTGCAGGAAACCGATTTCAGGAGGTAGACTGGAATTGCATTTAAAGCATAGGAAAAGAGGCAGAACGTCCACAATGATGCACTTGGCCAAAAAGGGCGTATGCGTTTTTTCCTGAATATATTCAGGAAAAAACGCATACGCCCTTTTTGGCCAACCAAGCAAGCTTGCAAAGGAAATCTGCACTACAATGAAGTCTCACTTCCCCCCGGTCAAAAGGGCCATCTGAAAAAAGTGTAAAATCCAGAAAGGCAGGACAGGCCATGGAGAACTGGGAGCCTTGTTATGCTGATGGGCGGGATGTAAATTGCCAACAGCCACTCGGGAGAGGTGTATGGTGTTTCCTGAAACATCTAAAAAACAAAGCAACAGAGCCTAGGGCACTTCCACTTATGGTCCTATAGCTTAGGGAAATTAAAATCAAAAACACACAGCCACCCCAAAGTTTGGGACGGCTCTGTTTACAAGAACCTCGTTTACGGTACAAGTTCAATAGCGCAGAAAGTGAAAAATGGATAAAGAAGTTGTGGTACTTACGTACAATGCAATATCACTCAGCAATGAAATCTATGTCATCAGGCCCGTAGCAGCATAATGAGTGGATTCAGGTATGATGATTCTAACTGAAATAAGTCACACAGAAAAAGAAACATCATAAGATATCATTAATACACGGGATGTAAACTTGGCTACACAGGAACTGGATTACAAAACAGAACAGGGTCTCAAATTTAGAAAACCAACTTATGCTTGCTTAAGGGGAAAGGTGAGTTGGGGTGCTGCATAAAACCAGAGATTGAAATGAGCACAGATAAAGTTCCTTAAGCCAAATATAGAATAGACAAGAACTACTCCTTGCTCAACGAAATGGACTCAAAACCCCATATTAAACGCCTAAGAATGTACCTGACTAGTAAGAATTTTCAAACCTATGGATTGCTATGTCTCCGAAAGAAAATCAAGCGTGTGTACAGGGGCATAAACGCAGCAGTGATAGGATTGGAGAGGTTCGGTGAGCAAATGAAGACCCTTTGAAGTCATATTGCATGGTACCCATTCCACGGGTCTCAACTCTCCAGGTTTAAGGGATTCTTCCTTCAGCTAAAACATGCACGTGGAACCCAGAGTATGATCAACCGTGTGATTGGGAGACGTGTTCCAATATGTCTCAGTTCTCGTCCCCTGGTACTCGGGTGCAACATTCCAGACGCTTTACTAACACTCTCCCGACTTGGAGAGTCAGTGCCTTTAAACTCCTGTTTGGCCCATTTGCAATTTCTGAGGAAGATGAACAGGAATAGGGAGAACCAATGAGAGACTAGCTGGAGGTGTCTGGACGGGCAAATTTAACTGTCATTTCCCACCAGGAAGAGGAATTAACCAAAGGCTCAGCGTGCCGTGCCGGAACCAGATTAGGGCCTGAAGCAATCCTGCGGTGTTGCGGCCAGCTCACAAGAAAGCGAGTTGAAGAAAGGAGCTCAGGGGCACTGTAATTCACAAACCTGCAGAGTTATAAATGACAGCTATCATCCAAAAATATACTGAAGTAAGGCTGCCAAGAGGACTTGAAAGCGGGGCAGAATTGCAGGAAACCGATTTCAGGAGGTAGACTGGAATTGCATTTAAAGCATAGGAAAAGAGGCAGAACGTCCACAATGATGCACTTGGCCAAAAAGGGCCTATGCGTTTTTTCCTGAATATATTCAGGAAAAAACGCATAGGCCCTTTTTGGCCAACCAAGCAAGCTTGCAAAGGAAATCTGCACTACAATGAAGTCTCACTTCCCCCCGGTCAAAAGGGCCATCTGAAAAAAGTGTAAAATCCAGAAAGGCAGGACAGGCCATGGAGAACTGGGAGCCTTGTTATGCTGATGGGCGGGATGTAAATTGCCAACAGCCACTCGGGAGAGGTGTATGGTGTTTCCTGAAACATCTAAAAAACAAAGCAACAGAGCCTAGGGCACTTCCACTTATGGTCCTATAGCTTAGGGAAATTAAAATCAAAAAGACACAGCCACCCCAAAGTTTGGGACGGCTCTGTTTACAAGAACCTCGTTTACGGTACAAGTTCAATAGCGCAGAAAGTGAAAAATGGATAAAGAAGTTGTGGTACTTACGTACAATGCAATATCACTCAGCAATGAAATCTATGTCATCAGGCCCGTAGCAGCATAATGAGTGGATTCAGGTATGATGATTCTAACTGAAATAAGTCTCACAGAAAAAGAAACATCATAAGATATCACTAATACACGGGATGTAAACTTGGCTACACAGGAACTGGATTACAAAACAGAACAGGGTCTCAAATTTAGAAAACCAACTTATGCTTGCTTAAGGGGAAACGTGAGTTGGGGTGCTGCATCAAACCAGAGATTGAAATGAGCACAGATAAAGTTCCTTAAGCCAAATATGGAATAGACAAGAACTACTCCTTGCTCAACGAAATGGACTCAACACCCCATATTAAACGCCTAAGAATGTACCTGACTAGTAAGTATCTTAAAACCTATGGATTGCTATGTCTCTGAAAGAAAATCAAGCATGTGTACAGGGGCATAAACGCAGCAGTGATAGGATTGGAGAGGTTCGGTGAGCAAATGAAGACCCTTTGAAGTCATATTGCTTGGTACCCATTCCACGGGTCTCAACTCTCCAGGTTTAAGGGATTCTTCCTTCAGCTAAAACATGCACGTGGAACCCAGAGTATGATCAACCGTGTGATCGGGAGACGTGTTCCAATATGTCTCAATTCTCGTCCCCTGGCACTCGGGTGCAACATTCCAGACGCTTTACTAACACTCTCCCGACTTGGAGAGTCAGTGCCTTTAACCTCCTGTTTGGCCCATTTGCAATTTCTGAGGAAGATGAACAGGAATAGGAAGAACCAATGAGAGACTAGCTGGAGGTGTCTGGACGGGCAAATTTAACTCTCATTTCCCTCCAGGAAGAGGAATTAACCAAAGGCTCAGCGTGCCGTGCCGGAACCAGATTAGGGCCTGAAGCAATCCTGCGGTGTTGCGGCCAGCTCACAAGAAAGCGAGTTGAAGAAAGGAGCTCAGGGGCACTGTAATTCACAAACCTGCAGAGTTATAAATGACAGCTATCGTCCAAAAATATACTGAAGTAAGGCTGCCAAGAGGACTTGAAAGCGGGGCAGAATTGCAGGAAACCGATTTCAGGAGGTAGACTGGAATTGCATTTAAAGCATAGGAAAAGAGGCAGAACGTCCACAATGATGCACTTGGCCAAAAAGGGCGTATGCGTTTTTTCCTGAATATATTCAGGAAAAAACGCATACGCCCTTTTTGGCCAACCAAGCAAGCTTGCAAAGGAAATCTGCACTACAATGAAGTCTCACTTCCCCCCGGTCATAAGGGCCATCTGAAAAAAGTGTAAAATCCAGAAAGGCAGGACAGGCCATGGAGAACTGGGAGCCTTGTTATGCTGATGGGCGGGATGTAAATTGCCAAGAGCCACTCGGGAGAGGTGTATGGTGTTTCCTGAAACATCTAAAAAACAAAGCAACAGAGCCTAGGGCACTTCCACTTATGGTCCTGTAGCTTGGGAAATTAAAATCAGAAAGACACAGCCACCCCAAAGTTTGGGACGGCTCTGTTTACAAGAACATCGTTTACGGTACAAGTTCAATATCGCAGAAAGTGAAAAATGGATAAAGAAGTTGTGGTACTTACGTACAATGCAATATCACTCAGCAATGAAATCTATGTCATCAGGCCCATAGCAGCATAATGAGTGGATTCAGGTATGATGATTCTAACTGAAATAAGTCACACAGAAAAAGAAATATCATAAGATATCACTAATACACAGAATGTAAACTTGGCTACACAGGAACTGGATTACAAAACAGAACAGGGTCTCAAATTTAGAAAACCAACTTATGCTTGCTTAAGGGGAAAGGTGAGTTGGGGTGCTGCATAAAACCAGAGATTGAAATGAGCACAGATAAAGTTCCTTAAGCCAAATATGGAATAGACAAGAACTACTCCTTGCTCAACGAAATGGACTCAACAGCCCATATTAAACGCCTAAGAATGTACCTGACTAGTAAGTATCTTAAAACCTATGGATTGCTATGTCTCTGAAAGAGAATCAAGCGTGTGTACAGGGGCATAAACGCAGCAGTGATAGGATTGGAGAGGTTCGGTGAGCAAATGAAGACCCTTTGAAGTCATATTGCATGGTACCCATTCCACGGGTCTCAACTCTCCAGGTTTAAGGGATTCTTCCTTCAGCTAAAACATGCACGTGGAACCCAGAGTATGATCAACCGTGTGATCGGGAGACGTGTTCCAATATGTCTCAATTCTCGTCCCCTGGTACGCGGGTGTAACATTCCAGACGCTTAAGTAACACTCTCCCGACTTGGAGAGTCAGTGCCTTTAACCTCCTGTTTGGCCCATTTGCAATTTCTGAGGAAGATGAACAGGAATAGGAAGAACCAATGAGAGACTAGCTGGAGGTGTCTGGACGGGCAAATTTAACTCTCATTTCCCACCAGGAAGAGGAATTAACCAAAGGCTCAGCGTGCTGTGCCGGAACCAGATTAGGGCCTGAAGCAATCCTGCGGTGTTGCGGCCAGCTCACAAGAAAGCGAGTTGAAGAAAGGAGCTCAGGGGCACTGTAATTCACAAACCTGCAGAGTTATAAATGACAGCTATCATCCAAAAATATACTGAAGTAAGGCTGTCAAGAGGACTTGAAAGCGGGGCAGAATTGCAGGAAACCGATTTCAGGAGGTAGACTGGAATTGCATTTAAAGCATAGGAAAAGAGGCAGAACGTCCACAATGATGCACTTGGCCAAAAAGGGCGTATGCGTTTTTTCCTGAATATATTCAGGAAAAAACGCATACGCCCTTTTTGGCCAACCAAGCAAGCTTGTAAAGGAAATCTGCACTACAATGAAGTCTCACTTCCCCCCGGTCAAAAGGGCCATCTGAAAAAAGTGTAAAATCCAGAAAGGCAGGACAGGCCATGGAGAACTGGGAGCCTTGTTATGCTGATGGGCGGGATGAAAATTGCCAACAGCCACTCGGGAGAGGTGTATGGTGTTTCCTGAAACATCTAAAAAACAAAGCAACAGAGCCTAGGGCACTTCCACTTATGGTCCTATAGCTTAGGGAAATTAAAATCAAAAAGACACAGCCACCCCAAAGTTTGGGACGGCTCTGTTTACAAGAACCTCGTTTACGGTACAAGTTCAATAGCGCAGAAAGTGAAAAATGGATAAAGAAGTTGTGGTACTTACGTACAATGCAATATCACTCAGCAATGAAATCTATGTCATCAGGCCCGTAGCAGCATAATGAGTGGATTCAGGTATGATGATTCTAACTGAAATAAGTCACACAGAAAAAGAAACATCATAAGATATCACTAATACACGGGATGTAAACTTGGCTACACAGGAACTGGATTACAAAACAGAACAGGGTCTCAAATTTAGAAAACCAACTTATGCTTGCTTAAGGGGAAAGGTGAGTTGGGGTGCTGCATCAAACCAGAGATTGAAATGAGCACAGATAAAGTTCCTTAAGCCAAATATGGAATAGACAAGAACTACTCCTTGCTCAATGAAATGGACTCAACACCCCATATTAAACGCCTAAGAATGTACCTGACAATAAGTATCTTAAAACCTATGGATTGCTATGTCTCTGAAAGAAAATCAAGCGTGTGTACAGGGGCATAAACGCAGCAGTGATAGGATTGGAGAGGTTCGGTGAGCAAATGAAGACCCTTTGAAGTCATATTGCATGGTACCCATTCCACGGGTCTCAACTCTCCAGGTTTAAGGGACTCTGCCTTCAGGTAAAACATGCACGTGGAACCCAGAGTATGATCAACCGTGTGATCGGGAGACGTGTTCCAATATGTCTCAGTTCTCGTCCCCTGTAACTCGGGTGCAACATTCCAGACGCTTTACTAACACTCTCCCGACTTGGAGAGTCAGTGCCTTTAACCTCCTGTTTGGCCCAGTTTGCAATTTCTGCGGAAGATGAACAGGAATAGGGAGAACCAAAGAGAGACTAGCTGGAGGTGTCTGGACGGGCAAATTTAACTCTCATTTCCCACCAGGAAGAGGAATTAACCAAAGGCTCAGCGTGCCGTGCCGGAACCAGATTAGGGCCTGAAGCAATCCTGCGGTGTTGCGGCCAGCTCACAAGAAAGCGAGTTGAAGAAAGGAGCTCAGGGGCACTGTAATTCACAAACCTGCAGAGTTATAAATGACAGCTATCATCCAAAAATATACTGAAGTAAGGCTGCCAAGAGGACTTGAAAGCGGGGCAGAATTGCAGGAAACCGATTTCAGGAGGTAGACTGGAATTGCATTTAAAGCATAGGAAAAGAGGCAGAACGTCCACAATGATGCACTTGGCCAAAAAGGGCGTATGCGTTTTTTCCTGAATATATTCAGGAAAAAACGCATACGCCCTTTTTGGCCAACCAAGCAAGCTTGCAAAGGAAATCTGCACTACAATGAAGTCTCACTTCCCCCCGGTCAAAAGGGCCATCTGAAAAAAGTGTAAAATCCAGAAAGGCAGGACAGGCCATGGAGAACTGGGAGCCTTGTTATGCTGATGGGCGGGATGTAAATTGCCAACAGCCACTCGGGAGAGGTGTATGGTGTTTCCTGAAACATCTAAAAAACAAAGCAACAGAGCCTAGGGCACTTCCACTTATGGTCCTATAGCTTAGGGAAATTAAAATCAGAAAGACACAGCCACCCCAAAGTTTGGGACGGCTCTGTTTACAAGAACATCGTTTACGGTACAAGTTCAATATCACAGAAAGTGAAAAATGGATAAAGAAGTTGTGGTACTTACGTACAATGCAATATCACTCAGCAATGAAATCTATGTCATCAGGCCCGTAGCAGCATAATGAGTGGATTCAGGTATGATGATTCTAACTGAAATAAGTCACACAGAAAAAGAAACATCATAAGATATCACTAATACACCGAATGTAAACTTGGCTACACAGGAACTGGATTACAAAACAGAACAGGGTCTCAAATTTAGAAAACCAACTTATGCTTGCTTAAGGGGAAAGGTGAGTTGGGGTGCTGCATAAAACCAGAGATTGAAATGAGCACAGATAAAGTTCCTTAAGCCAAATATGGAATAGACAAGAACTACTCCTTGCTCAACGAAATGGACTCAACAGCCCATATTAAACGCCTAAGAATGTACCTGACTAGTAAGTATCTTAAAACCTATGGATTGCTATGTCTCTGAAAGAAAATCAAGCGTGTGTACAGGGGCATAAACGCAGCAGTGATAGGATTGGAGAGGTTCGGTGAGCAAATGAAAACCCTTTGAAGTCATATTGCATGGTACCCATTCCACGGGTCTCAACTCTCCAGGTTTAAGGGATTCTTCCTTCAGCTAAAACATGCACGTGGAACCCAGAGTATGATCAACCATGTGATCGGGAGACGTGTTCCAATATGTCTCAATTCTCGTCCCCTGGTACTCGGGTGTAACATTCCAGACGCTTTACAAACACTCTCCCGACTTGGAGAGTCAGTGCCTTTAACCTCCTGTTTGGCCCATTTGCAATTTCTGCGGAAGATGAACAGGAATAGGGAGAACCAATGAGAGACTAGCTGGAGGTGTCTGGACGGGCAAATTTAACTCTCATTTCCCACCAGGAAGAGGAATTAACCAAAGGCTCAGCGTGCCGTGCCGGAACCAGATTAGGGCCTGAAGCAATCCTGCGGTGTTGCGGCCAGCTCACAAGAAAGCGAGTTGAAGAAAGGAGCTCAGGGGCACTGTAATTCACAAACCTGCAGAGTTATAAAGGACAGCTATCGTCCAAAAATATACTGAAGTAAGGCTGCCAAGAGGACTTGAAAGCGGGGCAGAATTGCAGGAAACCGATTTCAGGAGGTAGACTGGAATTGCATTTAAAGCATAGGAAAAGAGGCAGAACGTCCACAATGATGCACTTGGCCAAAAAGGGCGTATGCGTTTTTTCCTGAATATATTCAGGAAAAAACGCATACGCCCTTTTTGGCCAACCAAGCAAGCTTGCAAAGGAAATCTGCACTACAATGAAGTCTCACTTCCCCCCGGTCAAAAGGGCCATCTGAAAAAAGTGTAAAATCCAGAAAGGCAGGACAGGCCATGGAGAACTGGGAGCCTTGTTATGCTGATGGGCGGGATGTAAATTGCCAACAGCCACTCGGGAGAGGTGTATGGTGTTTCCTGAAACATCTAAAAAACAAAGCAACAGAGCCTAGGGCACTTCCACTTATGGTCCTATAGCTTAGGGAAATTAAAATCAAAAAGACACAGCCACCCCAAAGTTTGGGACGGCTCTGTTTACAAGAACCTCGTTTACGGTACAAGTTCAATAGCGCAGAAAGTGAAAAATGGATAAAGAAGTTGTGGTACTTACGTACAATGCAATATCACTCAGCAATGAAATCTATGTCATCAGGCCCGTAGCAGCATAATGAGTGGATTCAGGTATGATGATTCTAACTGAAATAAGTCACACAGAAAAAGAAACATCATAAGATATCACTAATACACGGGATGTAAACTTGGCTACACAGGAACTGGATTACAAAACAGAACAGGGTCTCAAATTTAGAAAACCAACTTATGCTTGCTTAAGGGGAAAGGTGAGTTGGGGTGCTGCATCAAACCAGAGATTGAAATGAGCACAGATAAAGTTCCTTAAGCCAAATATAGAATAGACAAGAACTACTCCTTGCTCAACGAAATGGACTCAACACCCCATATTAAACGCCTAAGAATGTACCTGACAATAAGTATCTTAAAACCTATGGATTGCTATGTCTCTGAAAGAAAATCAAGCGTGTGTACAGGGGCATAAACGCAGCAGTGATAGGATTGGAGAGGTTCGGTGAGCAAATGAAGACCCTTTGAAGTCATATTGCATGGTACCCATTCCACGGGTCTCAACTCTCCAGGTTTAAGGGACTCTGCCTTCAGGTAAAACATGCACGTGGAACCCAGAGTATGATCAACCGTGTGATCGGGAGACGTGTTCCAATATGTCTCAGTTCTCGTCCCCTGGTACTCGGGTGCAACATTCCAGACGCTTTACTAACACTCTCCCGACTTGGAGAGTCAGTGCCTTTAACCTCCTGTTTGGCCCAGTTTGCAATTTCTGCGACAGATGAACAGGAATAGGGAGAACCAAAGAGAGACTAGCTGGAGGTGTCTGGACGGGCAAATTTAACTCTCATTTCCCACCAGGAAGAGGAATTAACCAAAGGCTCAGCGTGCCGTGCCGGAACCAGATTAGGGCCTGAAGCAATCCTGTGGTGTTGCGGCCAGCTCACAAGAAAGCGAGTTGAAGAAAGGAGCTCAGGGGCACTGTAATCCACAAACCTGCAGAGTTATAAATGACAGCTATCGTCCAAAAATATACTGAAGTAAGGCTGCCAAGAGGACTTGAAAGCGGGGCAGAATTGCAGGAAACCGATTTCAGGAGGTAGACTGGAATTGCATTTAAAGCATAGGAAAAGAGGCAGAACGTCCACAATGATGCACTTGGCCAAAAAGGGCGTATGCGTTTTTTCCTGAATATATTCAGGAAAAAACGCATACGCCCTTTTTGGCCAACCAAGCAAGCTTGCAAAGGAAATCTGCACTACAATGAAGTCTCACTTCCCCCCGGTCAAAAGGGCCATCTGAAAAAAGTGTAAAATCCAGAAAGGCAGGACAGGCCATGGAGAACTGGGAGCCTTGTTATGCTGATGGGCGGGATGTAAATTGCCAAGAGCCCCTCGGGAGAGGTGTATGGTGTTTCCTGAAACATCTAAAAAACAAAGCAACAGAGCCTAGGGCACTTCCACTTATGGTCCTGTAGCTTGGGAAATTAAAATCAGAAAGACACAGCCACCCCAAAGTTTGGGACGGCTCTGTTTACAAGAACCTCGTTTACGGTACAAGTTCAATATCGCAGAAAGTGAAAAATGGATAAAGAAGTTGTGGTACTTACGTACAATGCAATATCACTCAGCAATGAAATCTATGCCATCAGGCCCGTAGCAGCATAATGAGTGGATTCAGGTATGATGATTCTAACTGAAATAAGTCACACAGAAAAAGAAACATCATAAGATATCACTAATACACCGAATGTAAACTTGGCTACACAGGAACTGGATTACAAAACAGAACAGGGTCTCAAATTTAGAAAACCAACTTATGCTTGCTTAAGGGGAAAGGTGAGTTGGGGTGCTGCATAAAACCAGAGATTGAAATGAGCACAGATAAAGTTCCTTAAGCCAAATATGGAATAGACAAGAACTACTCCTTGCTCAACGAAATGGACTCAACACCCCATATTAAACGCCTAAGAATGTACCTGAGTAGTAAGTATCTTAAAACCTATGGATTGCTATGTCTCTGAAAGAGAATCAAGCGTGTGTACAGGGGCATAAACGCAGCAGTGATAGGATTGGAGAGGTTCGGTGAGCAAATTAAGACCCTTTGAAGTCATATTGCATGGTACCCATTCCACGGGTCTCAACTCTCCAGGTTTAAGGGATTCTTCCTTCAGCTAAAACATGCACGTGGAACCCAGAGTATGATCAACCGTGTGATCGGGAGACGTGTTCCAATATGTCTCAGTTCTCGTCCCCTGGTACTCGGGTGCCACATTCCAGACGCTTTACTAACACTCTCCCGAATTGGAGAGTCAGTGCCTTTAACCTCCTGTTTGGCCCATTTGCAATTTCTGAGGAAGATGAACAGGAATAGGGAGAACCAATGAGAGACTAGCTGGAGGGGTCTGGACGGGCAAATTTAACTCTCATTTCCCACCAGGAAGAGGAATTAACCAAAGGCTCAGCGTGCCGTGCCGGAACCAGATTAGGGCCTGAAGCAATCCTGCGGTGTTGCGGCCAGCTCACAAGAAAGCGAGTTGAAGAAAGGAGCTCAGGGGCACTGTAATTCACAAACCTGCAGAGTTATAAATGACAGCTATCATCCAAAAATATACTGAAGTAAGGCTGCCAAGAGGACTTGAAAGCGGGGCAGAATTGCAGGAAACCGATTTCAGGAGGTAGACTGGAATTGCATTTAAAGCATAGGAAAAGAGGCAGAACGTCCACAATGATGCACTTGGCCAAAAAGGGCGTATGCGTTTTTTCCTGAATATATTCAGGAAAAAACGCATACGCACTTTTTGGCCAACCAAGCAAGCTTGCAAAGGAAATCTGCACTACAATGAAGTCTCACTTCCCCCCCGGTCAAAAGGGCCATCTGAAAAAAGTGTAAAATCCAGAAAGGCAGGACAGGCCATGGAGAACTGGGAGCCTTGTTATGCTGATGGGCGGGATGTAAATTGCCAACAGCCACTCGGGAGAGGTGTATGGTGTTTCCTGAAACATCTAAAAAACAAAGCAACAGAGTCTAGGGCACTTCCACTTATGGTCCTATAGCTTAGGGAAATTAAAATCAAAAAGACACAGCCACCCCAAAGTTCGGGACGGCTCTGTTTACAAGAACCTCGTTTACGGTACAAGTTCAATATCGCAGAAAGTGAAAAATGGATAAAGAAGTTGTGGTACTTACGTACAATGCAATATCACTCAGCAATGAAATCTATGTCATCAGGCCCGTAGCAGCATAATGAGTGGATTCAGGTATGATGATTCTAACTGAAATAACTCACACAGAAAAAGAAACATCATAAGATATCATTAATACATGGGATGTAAACTTGGCTACACAGGAACTGGATTACAAAACAGAACAGGGTCTCAAATTTAGAAAACCAACTTATGCTTGCTTAAGGGGAAAGGTGAGTTGGGGTGCTGCATAAAACCAGAGATTGAAATGAGCACAGATAAAGTTCCTTAAGCCAAATATAGAATAGACAAGAACTACTCCTTGCTCAATGAAATGGACTCAACACCCCATATTAAACGCCTAAGAATGTACCTGACTAGTAAGTATCTTAAAACCTATGGATTGCTATGTCTCTGAAAGAAAATCAAGCGTGTGTACAGGGGCATAAACGCAGCAGTGATAGGATTGGAGAGGTTCGGTGAGCAAATGAAGACCCTTTGAAGTCATATTGCATGGTACCCATTCCACGGGTCTCAACTCTCCAGGTTTAAGGGATTCTTCCTTCAGCTAAAACATGCACGTGGACCCCAGAGTATGATCAACCGTGTGATCGGGAGACGTGTTCCAATATGTCTCAATTCTCGTCCCCTGGTACTCGGGTGTAACATTCCAGACGCTTAACTAACACTCTCCCGACTTGGAGAGTCAGTGCCTTTAACCTCCTGTTTGGCCCATTTGCAATTTCTGAGGAAGATGAACAGGAATAGGAAGAACCAATGAGAGACTAGGTGGAGGTGTCTGGACGGGCAAATTTAACTCTCATTTCCCACCAGGAAGAGGAATTAACCAAAGGCTCAGCGTGCTGTGCCGGAACCAGATTAGGGCCTGAAGCAATCCTGCGGTGTTGCGGCCAGCTCACAAGAAAGCGAGTTGAAGAAAGGAGCTCAGGGGCACTGTAATTCACAAACCTGCAGAGTTATAAATGACAGCTATCATCCAAAAATATACTGAAGTAAGGCTGCCAAGAGGACTTGAAAGCGGGGCAGAATTGCAGGAAACCGATTTCAGGAGGTAGACTGGAATTGCATTTAAAGCATAGGAAAAGAGGCAGAACGTCCACAATGATGCACTTGGCCAAAAAGGGCGTATGCGTTTTTTCCTGAATATATTCAGGAAAAAACGCATACGCCCTTTTTGGCCAACCAAGCAAGCTTGTAAAGGAAATCTGCACTACAATGAAGTCTCACTTCCCCCCGGTCAAAAGGGCCATCTGAAAAAAGTGTAAAATCCAGAAAGGCAGGACAGGCCATGGAGAACTGGGAGCCTTGTTATGCTGATGGGCGGGATGAAAATTGCCAACAGCCACTCGGGAGAGGTGTATGGTGTTTCCTGAAACATCTAAAAAACAAAGCAACAGAGCCTAGGGCACTTCCACTTATGGTCCTATAGCTTAGGGAAATTAAAATCAAAAAGACACAGCCACCCCAAAGTTTGGGACGGCTCTGTTTACAAGAACCTCGTTTACGGTACAAGTTCAATAGCGCAGAAAGTGAAAAATGGATAAAGAAGTTGTGGTACTTACGTACAATGCAATATCACTCAGCAATGAAATCTATGTCATCAGGCCCGTAGCAGCATAATGAGTGGATTCAGGTATGATGATTCTAACTGAAATAAGTCACACAGAAAAAGAAACATCATAAGATATCACTAATACACGGGATGTAAACTTGGCTACACAGGAACTGGATTACAAAACAGAACAGGGTCTCAAATTTAGAAAACCAACTTATGCTTGCTTAAAGGGAAAGGTGAGTTGGGGTGCTGCATCAAACCAGAGATTGAAATGAGCACAGATAAAGTTCCTTAAGCCAAATATAGAATAGACAAGAACTACTCCTTGCTCAACGAAATGGACTCAACACCCCATATTAAACGCCTAAGAATGTACCTGACAATAAGTATCTTAAAACCTATGGATTGCTATGTCTCTGAAAGAAAATCAAGCGTGTGTACAGGGGCATAAACGCAGCAGTGATAGGATTGGAGAGGTTCGGTGAGCAAATGAAGACCCTTTGAAGTCATATTGCATGGTACCCATTCCACGGGTCTCAACTCTCCAGGTTTAAGGGACTCTGCCTTCAGGTAAAACATGCACGTGGAACCCAGAGTATGATCAACCGTGTGATCGGGAGACGTGTTCCAATATGTCTCAGTTCTCGTCCCCTGGTACTCGGGTGCAACATTCCAGACGCTTTACTAACACTCTCCCGACTTGGAGAGTCAGTGCCTTTAACCTCCTGTTTGGCCAAGTTTGCAATTTCTGCGGAAGATGAACAGGAATAGGGAGAACCAAAGAGAGACTAGGTGGAGGTGTCTGGACGGGCAAATTTAACTCTCATTTCCCACCAGGAAGAGGAATTAACCAAAGGCTCAGCGTGCCGTGCCGGAACCAGATTAGGGCCTGAAGCAATCCTGCGGTGTTGCGGCCAGCTCAAAAGAAAGCGAGTTGAAGAAAGGAGCTCAGGGGCACTGTAATTCACAAACCTGCAGAGTTATAAAGGACAGCTATCGTCCAAAAATATACTGAAGTAAGGCTGCCAAGAGGACTTGAAAGCGGGGCAGAATTGCAGGAAACCGATTTCAGGAGGTAGACTGGAATTGCATTTAAAGCATAGGAAAAGAGGCAGAACGTCCACAATGATGCACTTGGCCATAAAGGGCGTATGCGTTTTTTCCTGAATATATTCAGGAAAAAACGCATACGCCCTTTTTGGCCAACCAAGCAAGCTTGCAAAGGAAATCTGCACTACAATGAAGTCTCACTTCCCCCCGGTCATAAGGGCCATCTGAAAAAAGTGTAAAATCCAGAAAGGCAGGACAGGCCATGGAGAACTGGGAGCCTTGTTATGCTGATGGGCGGGATGTAAATTGCCAACAGCCACTCGGGAGAGGTGTATGGTGTTTCCTGAAACATCTAAAAAACAAAGCAACAGAGCCTAGGGCACTTCCACTTATGGTCCTGTAGCTTGGGAAATTAAAATCAGAAAGACACAGCCACCCCAAAGTTTGGGACGGCTCTGTTTACAAGAACCTCGTTTACGGTACAAGTTCAATATCGCAGAAAGTGAAAAATGGATAAAGAAGTTGTGGTACTTACGTACAATGCAATATCACTCAGCAATGAAATCTATGTCATCAGGCCCATAGCAGCATAATGAGTGGATTCAGGTATGATGATTCTAACTGAAATAAGTCACACAGAAAAAGAAACATCATAAGATATCACTAATACACGGAATGTAAACTTGGCTACACAGGAACTGGATTACAAAACAGAACAGGGTCTCAAATTTAGAAAACCAACTTATGCTTGCTTAAGGGGAAAGGTGAGTTGGGGTGCTGCATAAAACCAGAGATTGAAATGAGCACAGATAAAGTTCCTTAAGCCAAATATGGAATAGACAAGAACTACTCCTTGCTCAACGAAATGGACTCAACAGCCCATATTAAACGCCTAAGAATGTACCTGACTAGTAAGTATCTTAAAACCTATGGATTGCTATGTCTCTGAAAGAGAATCAAGCGTGTGTACAGGGGCATAAATGCAGCAGTGATAGGATTGGAGAGGTTCGGTGAGCAAATGAAGACCCTTTGAAGTCATATTGCTTGGTACCCATTCCACGGGTCTCAACTCTCCAGGTTTAAGGGATTCTTCCTTCAGGTAAAACATGCACGTGGAACCCAGAGTATGATCAACCGTGTGATCGGGAGACGTGTTCCAATATGTCTCAGTTCTCGTCCCCTGGTACTCGGGTGCAACATTCCAGACGCTTTACTAACACTCTCCCGACTTGGAGAGTCAGTGCCTTTAACCTCCTGTTTGGCCCAGTTTGCAATTTCTGCGGAAGATGAACAGGAATAGGGAGAACCAAAGAGAGACTAGCTGGAGGTGTCTGGACGGGCAAATTTAACTCTCATTTCCCACCAGGAAGAGGAATTAACCAAAGGCTCAGCGTGCCGTGCCGGAACCAGATTAGGGCCTGAAGCAATCCTGTGGTGTTGCGGCCAGCTCACAAGAAAGCGAGTTGAAGAAAGGAGCTCAGGGGCACTGTAATCCACAAACCTGCAGAGTTATAAATGACAGCTATCATCCAAAAATATACTGAAGTAAGGCTGCCAAGAGGACTTGAAAGCGGGGCAGAATTGCAGGAAACCGATTTCAGGAGGTAGACTGGAATTGCATTTAAAGCATAGGAAAAGAGGCAGAACGTCCACAATGATGCACTTGGCCAAAAAGGGCGTATGCGTTTTTTCCTGAATATATTCAGGAAAAAACGCATACGCCCTTTTTGGCCAACCAAGCAAGCTTGCAAAGGAAATCTGCACTACAATGAAGTCTCACTTCCCCCCGGTCAAAAGGGCCATCTGAAAAAAGTGTAAAATCCAGAAAGGCAGGACAGGCCATGGAGAACTGGGAGCCTTGTTATGCTGATGGGCGGGATGTAAATTGCCAACAGCCAGTCGGGAGAGGTGTATGGTGTTTCCTGAAACATCTAAAAAACAAAGCAACAGAGCCTAGGGCACTTCCACTTATGGTCCTATAGCTTAGGGAAATTAAAATCAAAAAGACACAGCCACCCCAAAGTTTGGGACGGCTCTGTTTACAAGAACATCGCTTACGGTACAAGTTCAATATCACAGAAAGTGAAAAATGGATAAAGAAGTTGTGGTACTTATGTACAATGCAATATCACTCAGCAATGAAATCTATGTCATCAGGCCCATAGCAGCATAATGAGTGGATTCAGGTATGATGATTCTAACTGAAATAAGTCACACAGAAAAAGAAACATCATAAGATATCACTAATACACGGAATGTAAACTTGGCTACACAGGAACTGGATTACAAAACAGAACAGGGTCTCAAATTTAGAAAACCAACTTATGCTTGCTTAAGGGGAAAGGTGAGTTGGGGTGCTGCATAAAACCAGAGATTGAAATGAGCACAGATAAAGTTCCTTAAGCCAAATATGGAATAGACAAGAACTACTCCTTGCTCAACGAAATGGACTCAACACCCCATATTAAACGCCTAAGAATGTACCTGACTAGTAAGTATCTTAAAACCTATGGATTGCTATGTCTCTGAAAGAAAATCAAGCGTGTGTACAGGGGCATAAACGCAGCAGTGATAGGATTGGAGAGGTTCGGTGAGCAAATGAAGACCCTTTGAAGTCATATTGCATGGTACCCATTCCACGGGTCTCAACTCTCCAGGTTTAAGGGATTCTTCCTTCAGCTAAAACATGCACGTGGAACCCAGAGTATGATCAACCATGTGATCGGGAGACGTGTTCCAATATGTCTCAATTCTCGTCCCCTGGTACTCGGGTGTAACATTCCAGACGCTTTACAAACACTCTCCCGACTTGGAGAGTCAGTGCCTTTAAACACCTGTTTGGCCCATTTGCAATTTCTGCGGAAGATGAACAGGAATAGGGAGAACCAATGAGAGACTAGCTGGAGGTGTCTGGACGGGCAAATTTAACTCATTTCCCACCAGGAAGAGGAATTAACCAAAGGCTCAGCGTGCCGTGCCGGAACCAGATTAGGGCCTGAAGCAATCCTGCGGTGTTGCGGCCAGCTCACAAGAAAGCGAGTTGAAGAAAGGAGCTCAGGGGCACTGTAATTCACAAACCTGCAGAGTTATAAAGGACAGCTATCGTCCAAAAATATACTGAAGTAAGGCTGCCAAGAGGACTTGAAAGCGGGGCAGAATTGCAGGAAACCGATTTCAGGAGGTAGACTGGAATTGCATTTAAAGCATAGGAAAAGAGGCAGAACGTCCACAATGATGCACTTGGCCATAAAGGGCGTATGCGTTTTTTCCTGAATATATTCAGGAAAAAACGCATACGCCCTTTTTGGCCAACCAAGCAAGCTTGCAAAGGAAATCTGCACTACAATGAAGTCTCACTTCCCCCCGGTCATAAGGGCCATCTGAAAAAAGTGTAAAATCCAGAAAGGCAGGACAGGCCATGGAGAACTGGGAGCCTTGTTATGCTGATGGGCGGGATGTAAATTGCCAACAGCCACTCGGGAGAGGTGTATGGTGTTTCCTGAAACATCTAAAAAACAAAGCAACAGAGCCTAGGGCACTTCCACTTATGGTCCTGTAGCTTGGGAAATTAAAATCAGAAAGACACAGCCACCCCAAAGTTTGGGACGGCTCTGTTTACAAGAACCTCGTTTACGGTACAAGTTCAATATCGCAGAAAGTGAAAAATGGATAAAGAAGTTGTGGTACTTACGTACAATGCAATATCACTCAGCAATGAAATCTATGTCATCAGGCCCATAGCAGCATAATGAGTGGATTCAGGTATGATGATTCTAACTGAAATAAGTCACACAGAAAAAGAAACATCATAAGATATCACTAATACACGGAATGTAAACTTGGCTACACAGGAACTGGATTACAAAACAGAACAGGGTCTCAAATTTAGAAAACCAACTTATGCTTGCTTAAGGGGAAAGGTGAGTTGGGGTGCTGCATAAAACCAGAGATTGAAATGAGCACAGATAAAGTTCCTTAAGCCAAATATGGAATAGACAAGAACTACTCCTTGCTCAACGAAATGGACTCAACAGCCCATATTAAACGCCTAAGAATGTACCTGACTAGTAAGTATCTTAAAACCTATGGATTGCTATGTCTCTGAAAGAGAATCAAGCGTGTGTACAGGGGCATAAACGCAGCAGTGATAGGATTGGAGAGGTTCGGTGAGCAAATGAAGACCCTTTGAAGTCATATTGCTTGGTACCCATTCCACGGGTCTCAACTCTCCAGGTTTAAGGGATTCTTCCTTCAGGTAAAACATGCACGTGGAACCCAGAGTATGATCAACCGTGTGATCGGGAGACGTGTTCCAATATGTCTCAGTTCTCGTCCCCTGGTACTCGGGTGCAACATTCCAGACGCTTTACTAACACTCTCCCGACTTGGAGAGTCAGTGCCTTTAACCTCCTGTTTGGCCCAGTTTGCAATTTCTGCGGAAGATGAACAGGAATAGGGAGAACCAAAGAGAGACTAGCTGGAGGTGTCTGGACGGGCAAATTTAACTCTCATTTCCCACCAGGAAGAGGAATTAACCAAAGGCTCAGCGTGCCGTGCCGGAACCAGATTAGGGCCTGAAGCAATCCTGTGGTGTTGCGGCCAGCTCACAAGAAAGCGAGTTGAAGAAAGGAGCTCAGGGGCACTGTAATCCACAAACCTGCAGAGTTATAAATGACAGCTATCATCCAAAAATATACTGAAGTAAGGCTGCCAAGAGGACTTGAAAGCGGGGCAGAATTGCAGGAAACCGATTTCAGGAGGTAGACTGGAATTGCATTTAAAGCATAGGAAAAGAGGCAGAACGTCCACAATGATGCACTTGGCCAAAAAGGGCGTATGCGTTTTTTCCTGAATACAGGAAAAAACGCATACGCCCTTTTTGGCCAACCAAGCAAGCTTGCAAAGGAAATCTGCACTACAATGAAGTCTCACTTCCCCCCGGTCAAAAGGGCCATCTGAAAAAAGTGTAAAATCCAGAAAGGCAGGACAGGCCATGGAGAACTGGGAGCCTTGTTATGCTGATGGGCGGGATGTAAATTGCCAACAGCCAGTCGGGAGAGGTGTATGGTGTTTCCTGAAACATCTAAAAAACAAAGCAACAGAGCCTAGGGCACTTCCACTTATGGTCCTATAGCTTAGGGAAATTAAAATCAAAAAGACACAGCCACCCCAAAGTTTGGGACGGCTCTGTTTACAAGAACATCGCTTACGGTACAAGTTCAATATCACAGAAAGTGAAAAATGGATAAAGAAGTTGTGGTACTTATGTACAATGCAATATCACTCAGCAATGAAATCTATGTCATCAGGCCCATAGCAGCATAATGAGTGGATTCAGGTATGATGATTCTAACTGAAATAAGTCACACAGAAAAAGAAACATCATAAGATATCACTAATACACGGAATGTAAACTTGGCTACACAGGAACTGGATTACAAAACAGAACAGGGTCTCAAATTTAGAAAACCAACTTATGCTTGCTTAAGGGGAAAGGTGAGTTGGGGTGCTGCATAAAACCAGAGATTGAAATGAGCACAGATAAAGTTCCTTAAGCCAAATATGGAATAGACAAGAACTACTCCTTGCTCAACGAAATGGACTCAACAGCCCATATTAAACGCCTAAGAATGTACCTGACTAGTAAGTATCTTAAAACCTATGGATTGCTATGTCTCTGAAAGAAAATCAAGCGTGTGTACAGGGGCATAAACGCAGCAGTGATAGGATTGGAGAGGTTCGGTGAGCAAATGAAGACCCTTTGAAGTCATATTGCATGGTACCCATTCCACGGGTCTCAACTCTCCAGGTTTAAGGGATTCTTCCTTCAGCTAAAACATGCACGTGGAACCCAGAGTATGATCAACCATGTGATCGGGAGACGTGTTCCAATATGTCTCAATTCTCGTCCCCTGGTACTCGGGTGTAACATTCCAGACGCTTTACAAACACTCTCCCGACTTGGAGAGTCAGTGCCTTTAAACACCTGTTTGGCCCATTTGCAATTTCTGCGGAAGATGAACAGGAATAGGGAGAACCAATGAGAGACTAGCTGGAGGTGTCTGGACGGGCAAATTTAACTCTCATTTCCCACCAGGAAGAGGAATTAACCAAAGGCTCAGCGTGCCGTGCCGGAACCAGATTAGGGCCTGAAGCAATCCTGCGGTGTTGCGGCCAGCTCACAAGAAAGCGAGTTGAAGAAAGGAGCTCAGGGGCACTGTAATTCACAAACCTGCAGAGTTATAAAGGACAGCTATCGTCCAAAAATATACTGAAGTAAGGCTGCCAAGAGGACTTGAAAGCGGGGCAGAATTGCAGGAAACCGATTTCAGGAGGTAGACTGGAATTGCATTTAAAGCATAGGAAAAGAGGCAGAACGTCCACAATGATGCACTTGGCCAAAAAGGGCGTATGCGTTTTTTCCTGAATATATTCAGGAAAAAACGCATACGCCCTTTTTGGCCAACCAAGCAAGCTTGCAAAGGAAATCTGCACTACAATGAAGTCTCACTTCCCCCCAGTCAAAAGGGCCATCTGAAAAAAGTGTAAAATCCAGAAAGGCAGGACAGGCCATGGAGAACTGGGAGCCTTGTTATGCTGATGGGCGGGATGTAAATTGCCAACAGCCACTCGGGAGAGGTGTATGGTGTTTCCTGAAACATCTAAAAAACAAAGCAACAGAGCCTAGGGCACTTCCACTTATGGTCCTGTAGCTTGGGAAATTAAAATCAGAAAGACACAGCCACCCCAAAGTTTGGGACGGCTCTGTTTACAAGAACCTCGTTTACGGTACAAGTTCAATATCGCAGAAAGTGAAAAATGGATAAAGAAGTTGTGGTACTTACGTACAATGCAATATCACTCAGCAATGAAATCTATGTCATCAGGCCCATAGCAGCATAATGAGTGGATTCAGGTATGATGATTCTAACTGAAATAAGTCACACAGAAAAAGAAACATCATAAGATATCACTAATACACGGAATGTAAACTTGGCTACACAGGAACTGGATTACAAAACAGAACAGGGTCTCAAATTTAGAAAACCAACTTATGCTTGCTTAAGGGGAAAGGTGAGTTGGGGTGCTGCATAAAACCAGAGATTGAAATGAGCACAGATAAAGTTCCTTAAGCCAAATATGGAATAGACAAGAACTACTCCTTGCTCAACGAAATGGACTCAACAGCCCATATTAAACGCCTAAGAATGTACCTGACTAGTAAGTATCTTAAAACCTATGGATTGCTATGTCTCTGAAAGAGAATCAAGCGTGTGTACAGGGGCATAAACGCAGCAGTGATAGGATTGGAGAGGTTCGGTGAGCAAATGAAGACCCTTTGAAGTCATATTGCTTGGTACCCATTCCACGGGTCTCAACTCTCCAGGTTTAAGGGATTCTTCCTTCAGGTAAAACATGCACGTGGAACCCAGAGTATGATCAACCGTGTGATCGGGAGACGTGTTCCAATATGTCTCAATTCTCGTCCCCTGGTACTCGGGTGTAACATTCCAGACGCTTTACTAACACTCTCCCGACTTGGAGAGTCAGTGCCTTTAAACACCTGTTTGGCCCATTTGCAATTTCTGCGGAAGATGAACAGGAATAGGGAGAACCAATGAGAGACTAGCTGGAGGTGTCTGGACGGGCAAATTTAACTCTCATTTCCCACCAGGAAGAGGAATTAACCAAAGGCTCAGCGTGCTGTGCCGGAACCAGATTAGGGCCTGAAGCAATCATGCGGTGTTGCGGCCAGCTCACAAGAAAGCGAGTTGAAGAAAGGAGCTCAGGGGCACTGTAATTCACAAACCTGCAGAGTTATAAATGACAGCTATCATCCAAAAATATACTGAAGTAAGGCTGCCAAGAGGACTTGAAAACGGGGCAGAATTGCAGGAAACCGATTTCAGGAGGTAGACTGGAATTGCATTTAAAGCATAGGAAAAGAGGCAGAACGTCCACAATGATGCACTTGGCCAAAAAGGGCGTATGCGTTTTTTCCTGAATATATTCAGGAAAAAACGCATACGCCCTTTTTGGCCAACCAAGCAAGCTTGCAAAGGAAATCTGCACTACAATGAAGTCTCACTTCCCCCCGGTCAAAAGGGCCATCTGAAAAAAGTGTAAAATCCAGAAAGGCAGGACAGGCCATGGAGAACTGGGAGCCTTGTTATGCTGATGGGCGGGATGTAAATTGCCAACAGCCAGTCGGGAGAGGTGTATGGTGTTTCCTGAAACATCTAAAAAACAAAGCAACAGAGCCTAGGGCACTTCCACTTATGGTCCTATAGCTTAGGGAAATTAAAATCAAAAAGACACAGCCACCCCAAAGTTTGGGACGGCTCTGTTTACAAGAACATCGCTTACGGTACAAGTTCAATATCACAGAAAGTGAAAAATGGATAAAGAAGTTGTGGTACTTATGTACAATGCAATATCACTCAGCAATGAAATCTATGTCATCAGGCCCATAGCAGCATAATGAGTGGATTCAGGTATGATGATTCTAACTGAAATAAGTCACACAGAAAAAGAAACATCATAAGATATCACTAATACACGGAATGTAAACTTGGCTACACAGGAACTGGATTACAAAACAGAACAGGGTCTCAAATTTAGAAAACCAACTTATGCTTGCTTAAGGGGAAAGGTGAGTTGGGGTGCTGCATAAAACCAGAGATTGAAATGAGCACAGATAAAGTTCCTTAAGCCAAATATGGAATAGACAAGAACTACTCCTTGCTCAACGAAATGGACTCAACACCCCATATTAAACGCCTAAGAATGTACCTGACTAGTAAGTATCTTAAAACCTATGGATTGCTATGTCTCTGAAAGTAAATCAAGCGTGTGTACAGGGGCATAAACGCAGCAGTGATAGGATTGGAGAGGTTCGGTGAGCAAATGAAGACCCTTTGAAGTCATATTGCATGGTACCCATTCCACGGGTCTCAACTCTCCTGGTTTAAGGGATTCTTCCTTCAGCTAAAACATGCACGTGGAACCCAGAGTATGATCAACCATGTGATCGGGAGACGTGTTCCAATATGTCTCAATTCTCGTCCCCTGGTACTCGGGTGTAACATTCCAGACGCTTTACAAACACTCTCCCGACTTGGAGAGTCAGTGCCTTTAAACACCTGTTTGGCCCATTTGCAATTTCTGCGGAAGATGAACAGGAATAGGGAGAACCAATGAGAGAATAGCTGGAGGTGTCTGGACGGGCAAATTTAACTCTCATTTCCCACCAGGAAGAGGAATTAACCAAAGGCTCAGCGTGCCGTGCCGGAACCAGATTAGGGCCTGAAGCAATCCTGCGGTGTTGCGGCCAGCTCACAAGAAAGCGAGTTGAAGAAAGGAGCTCAGGGGCACTGTAATTCACAAACCTGCAGAGTTATAAAGGACAGCTATCGTCCAAAAATATACTGAAGTAAGGCTGCCAAGAGGACTTGAAAGCGGGGCAGAATTGCAGGAAACCGATTTCAGGAGGTAGACTGGAATTGCATTTAAAGCATAGGAAAAGAGGCAGAACGTCCACAATGATGCACTTGGCCAAAAAGGGCGTATGCGTTTTTTCCTGAATATATTCAGGAAAAAACGCATACGCCCTTTTTGGCCAACCAAGCAAGCTTGCAAAGGAAATCTGCACTACAATGAAGTCTCACTTCCCCCCAGGCAAAAGGGCCATCTGAAAAAAGTGTAAAATCCAGAAAGGCAGGACAGGCCATGGAGAACTGGGAGCCTTGTTATGCTGATGGGCGGGATGTAAATTGCCAACAGCCACTCGGGAGAGGTGTATGGTGTTTCCTGAAACATCTAAAAAACAAAGCAACAGAGCCTAGGGCACTTCCACTTATGGTCCTGTAGCTTGGGAAATTAAAATCAGAAAGACACAGCCACCCCAAAGTTTGGGACGGCTCTGTTTACAAGAACCTCGTTTACGGTACAAGTTCAATATCGCAGAAAGTGAAAAATGGATAAAGAAGTTGTGGTACTTACGTACAATGCAATATCACTCAGCAATGAAATCTATGTCATCAGGCCCATAGCAGCATAATGAGTGGATTCAGGTATGATGATTCTAACTGAAATAAGTCACAGAGAAAAAGAAACATCATAAGATATCACTAATACACGGAATGTAAACTTGGCTACACAGGAACTGGATTACAAAACAGAACAGGGTCTCAAATTTAGAAAACCAACTTATGCTTGCTTAAGGGGAAAGGTGAGTTGGGGTGCTGCATAAAACCAGAGATTGAAATGAGCACAGATAAAGTTCCTTAAGCCAAATATGGAATAGACAAGAACTACTCCTTGCTCAACGAAATGGACTCAACAGCCCATATTAAACGCCTAAGAATGTACCTGACTAGTAAGTATCTTAAAACCTATGGATTGCTATGTCTCTGAAAGAGAATCAAGCGTGTGTACAGGGGCATAAACGCAGCAGTGATAGGATTGGAGAGGTTCGGTGAGCAAATGAAGACCCTTTGAAGTCATATTGCTTGGTACCCATTCCACGGGTCTCAACTCTCCAGGTTTAAGGGATTCTTCCTTCAGGTAAAACATGCACGTGGAACCCAGAGTATGATCAACCGTGTGATCGGGAGACGTGTTCCAATATGTCTCAATTCTCGTCCCCTGGTACTCGGGTGTAACATTCCAGACGCTTTACTAACACTCTCCCGACTTGGAGAGTCAGTGCCTTTAAACACCTGTTTGGCCCATTTGCAATTTCTGCGGAAGATGAACAGGAATAGGGAGAACCAATGAGAGACTAGCTGGAGGTGTCTGGACGGGCAAATTTAACTCTCATTTCCCACCAGGAAGAGGAATTAACCAAAGGCTCAGCGTGCCGTGCCGGAACCAGATTAAGGTCTGAAGCAATCCTGCGGTGTTGCGGCCAGCTCACAAGAAAGCGAGTTGAAGAAAGGAGCTCAGGGGCACTGTAATTCACAAACCTGCAGAGTTATAAATGACAGCTATCATCCAAAAATATACTGAAGTAAGGCTGTCAGGAGGACTTGAAAGCGGGGCAGAATTGCAGGAAACCGATTTCAGGAGGTAGACTGGAATTGCATTTAAAGCATAGGAAAAGAGGCAGAACGTCCACAATGATGCACTTGGCCAAAAAGGGCGTATGCGTTTTTTCCTGAATATATTCAGGAAAAAACGCATACGCCCTTTTTGGCCAACCAAGCAAGCTTGTAAAGGAAATCTGCACTACAATGAAGTCTCACTTCCCCCCGGTCAAAAGGGCCATCTGAAAAAAGTGTAAAATCCAGAAAGGCAGGACAGGCCATGGAGAACTGGGAGCCTTGTTATGCTGATGGGCGGGATGTAAATTGACAACAGCCACTCGGGAGAGGTGTATGGTGTTTCCTGAAACATCTAAAAAACAAAGCAACAGAGCCTAGGGCACTTCCACTTATGGTCCTATAGCTTAGGGAAATTAAAATCAAAAAGACACAGCCACCCCAAAGTTTGGGACGGCTCTGTTTACAAGAACCTCGTTTACGGTACAAGTTCAATAGCGCAGAAAGTGAAAAATGGATAAAGAAGTTGTGGTACTTACGTACAATGCAATATCACTCAGCAATGAAATCTATGTCATCAGGCCCGTAGCAGCATAATGAGTGGATTCAGGTATGATGATTCTAACTGAAATAAGTCACACAGAAAAAGAAACATCATAAGATATCACTAATACACGGGATGTAAACTTGGCTACACAGGAACTGGATTACAAAACAGAACAGGGTCTCAAATTTAGAAAACCAACTTATGCTTGCTTAAGGGGAAAGGTGAGTTGGGGTACTGCATCAAACCAGAGATTGAAATGAGCACAGATAAATTTCCTTAAGCCAAATATAGAATAGACAAGAACTACTCCTTGCTCAACGAAATGGACTCAACACCCCATATTAAACGCCTAAGAATGTACCTGACTAGTAAGTATCTAAAAACCTATGGATTGCTATGTCTCTGAAAGAAAATCAAGCGTGTGTACAGGGGCATAAACGCAGCAGTGATAGGATTGGAGAGGTTTGGTGAGCAAATGAAGACCCTTTGAAGTCATATTGCATGGTACCCATTCCACGGGTCTCAACTCTCCAGGTTTAAGGGATTCTGCCTTCAGGTAAAACATGCACGTGGAACCCAGAGTATGATCAACCGTGTGATCGGGAGACGTGTTCCAATATGTCTCAATTCTCGTCCCCTGGTACTTGGGTGCAACATTCCAGACGCTTTACTAACACTCTCCCGACTTGGAGAGTCAGTGCCTTTAACCTCCTGTTTGGCCCATTTGCAATTTCTGCGGAAGATGAACAGGAATAGGGAGAAACAATGAGAGACTAGCTGGAGGTGTCTGGACGGGCAAATTTAACTCTCATTTCCCACCAGGAAGAGGAATTAACCAAAGGCTCAGCGTGCCGTGCCGGAACCAGATTAGGGCCTGAAGCAATCCTGTGGTGTTGCGGCCAGCTCACAAGAAAGCGAGTTGAAGAAAGGAGCTCAGGGGCACTGTAATTCACAAACCTGCAGAGTTATAAAGGACAGCTATCGTCCAAAAATATACTGAAGTAAGGCTGCCAAGAGGACTTGAAAGCGGGGCAGAATTGCAGGAAACCGATTTCAGGAGGTAGACTGGAATTGCATTTAAAGCATAGGAAAAGAGGCAGAACGTCCACAATGATGCACTTGGCCAAAAAGGGCGTATGCGTTTTTTCCTGAATATATTCAGGAAAAAACGCATACGCCCTTTTTGGCCAACCAAGCAAGCTTGCAAAGGAAATCTGCACTACAATGAAGTCTCACTTACCCCCGGTCAAAAGGGCCATCTGAAAAAAGTGTAAAATCCAGAAAGGCAGGACAGGCCATGGAGAACTGGGAGCCTTGTTATGCTGATGGGCGGGATGTAAATTGCCAACAGCCACTCGGGAGAGGTGTATGGTGTTTCCTGAAACATCTAAAAAACAAAGCAACAGAGCCTAGGGCACTTCCACTTATGGTCCTGTAGCTTGGGAAATTAAAATCAGAAAGACACAGCCACCCCAAAGTTTGGGACGGCTCTGTTTACAAGAACCTCGTTTACGGTACAAGTTCAATATCGCAGAAAGTGAAAAATGGATAAAGAAGTTGTGGTACTTACGTACAATGCAATATCACTCAGCAATGAAATCTATGTCATCAGGCCCATAGCAGCATAATGAGTGGATTCAGGTATGATGATTCTAACTGAAATAAGTCACACAGAAAAAGAAACATCATAAGATATCACTAATACACGGAATGTAAACTTGGCTACACAGGAACTGGATTACAAAACAGAACAGGGTCTCAAATTTAGAAAACCAACTTATGCTTGCTTAAGGGGAAAGGTGAGTTGGGGTGCTGCATAAAACCAGAGATTGAAATGAGCACAGATAAAGTTCCTTAAGCCAAATATGGAATAGACAAGAACTACTCCTTGCTCAACGAAATGGACTCAACAGCCCATATTAAACGCCTAAGAATGTACCTGACTAGTAAGTATCTTAAAACCTATGGATTGCTATGTCTCTGAAAGAAAATCAAGCGTGTGTACAGGGGCATAAACGCAGCAGTGATAGGATTGGAGAGGTTCGGTGAGCAAATGAAGACCCTTTGAAGTCATATTGCATGGTACCCATTCCACGGGTCTCAACTCTCCAGGTTTAAGGGATTCTTCCTTCAGCTAAAACATGCACGTGGAACCCAGAGTATGATCAACCGTGTGATCAGGAGACGTGTTCCACTATGTCTCAATTCTCGTCCCCTGGTACTCGGGTGTAACATTCCAGACGCTTTACTAACACTCTCCCGACTTGGAGAGTCAGTGCCTTTAAACACCTGTTTGGCCCATTTGCAATTTCTGCGGAAGATGAACAGGAATAGGGAGAACCAATGAGAGACTAGGTGGAGGTGTCTGGACGGGCAAATTTAACTCTCATTTCCCACCAGGAAGAGGAATTAACCAAAGGCTCAGCATGCTGTGCCGGAACCAGATTAGGGCCTGAAGCAATCCTGCAGTGTTGCGGCCAGCTCACAAGAAAGCGAGTTGAAGAAAGGAGCTCAGGGGCACTGTAATTCACAAACCTGCAGAGTTATAAATGACAGCTATCATCCAAAAATATACTGAAGTAAGGCTGTCAGGAGGACTTGAAAGCGGGGCAGAATTGCAGGAAACCGATTTCAGGAGGTAGACTGGAATTGCATTTAAAGCATAGGAAAAGAGGCAGAACGTCCACAATGATGCACTTGGCCAAAAAGGGCGTATGCGTTTTTTCCTGAATATATTCAGGAAAAAACGCATACGCCCTTTTTGGCCAACCAAGCAAGCTTGTAAAGGAAATCTGCACTACAATGAAGTCTCACTTCCCCCCGGTCAAAAGGGCCATCTGAAAAAAGTGTAAAATCCAGAAAGGCAGGACAGGCCATGGAGAACTGGGAGCCTTGTTATGCTGATGGGCGGGATGTAAATTGCCAACAGCCACTCGGGAGAGGTGTATGGTGTTTCCTGAAACATCTAAAAAACAAAGCAACAGAGCCTAGGGCACTTCCACTTATGGTCCTATAGCTTAGGGAAATTAAAATCAAAAAGACACAGCCACCCCAAAGTTTGGGACGGCTCTGTTTACAAGAACCTCGTTTACGGTACAAGTTCAATAGCGCAGAAAGTGAAAAATGGATAAAGAAGTTGTGGTACTTACGTACAATGCAATATCACTCAGCAATGAAATCTATGTCATCAGGCCCGTAGCAGCATAATGAGTGGATTCAGGTATGATGATTCTAACTGAAATAAGTCACACAGAAAAAGAAACATCATAAGATATCACTAATACACGGGATGTAAACTTGGCTACACAGGAACTGGATTACAAAACAGAACAGGGTCTCAAATTTAGAAAACCAACTTATGCTTGCTTAAGGGGAAAGGTGAGTTGGGGTACTGCATCAAACCAGAGATTGAAATGAGCACAGATAAAGTTCCTTAAGCCAAATATGGAATAGACAAGAACTACTCCTTGCTCAACGAAATGGACACAACACCACATATTAAACGCCTAAGAATGTACCTGACTAGTAAGTATCTTAAAACCTATGGATTGCTATGTCTCTGAAAGAAAATCAAGTGTGTGTACAGGGACATAAACGCAGCAGTGATAGGATTGGAGAGGTTCGGTGAGCAAATGAAGACCCTTTGAAGTCATATTGCATGGTACCCATTCCACGGGTCTCAACTCTCCAGGTTTAAGGGATTCTTCCTTCAGCTAAAACATGCACGTGGAACCCAGAGTATGATCAACCGTGTGATGGGGAGACGTGTTCCAATATGTCTCAATTCTCGTCCCCTGGTACTCGGGTGTAACATTCCAGACGCTTAACTAACACTCTCCCGACTTGGAGAGTCAGTGCCTTTAACCTCCTGTTTGGCCCATTTGCAATTTCTGAGGAAGATGAACAGGAATAGGGAGAACCAATGAGAGACTAGCTGGAGGTGTCTGGACGGGCAAATTTAATTGTCATTTCCCACCAGGAAGAGGAATTAACCAAAGGCTCAGCGTGCCATGCCGGAACCAGATTAGGGCCTGAAGCAATCCTGCGGTGTTTCGGCCAGCTCACAAGAAACCGAGTTGAAGAAAGGAGCTCAGGGGCACTGTAATTCACAAACCTGCAGAGTTATAAATGACAGCTATCGTCCAAAAATATACTGAAGTAAGGCTGCCAAGAGGACTTGAAAGCGGGGCAGAATTGCAGGAAACCGATTTCAGGAGGTAGACTGGAATTGCATTTAAAGCATAGGAAAAGAGGCAGAACGTCCACAATGATGCACTTGGCCAAAAAGGGCGTATGCGTTTTTTCCTGAATATATTCAGGAAAAAACGCATACGCCCTTTTTGGCCAACCAAGCAAGCTTGCAAAGGAAATCTGCACTACAATGAAGTCTCACTTCCCCACGGTCAAAAGGGCCATCTGAAAAAAGTGTAAAATCCAGAAAGGCAGGACAGGCCATGGAGAACTGGGAGCCTTGTTATGCTGATGGGCGGGATGTAAATTGCCAACAGCCACTCGGGAGAGGTGTATGGTGTTTCCTGAAACATCTAAAAAACAAAGCAACAGAGCCTAGGGCACTTCCACTTATGGTCCTATAGCTTAGGGAAATTAAAATCAAAAAGACACAGCCACCCCAAAGTTTGGGACGGCTCTGTTTACAAGAACCTCGTTTACGGTACAAGTTCAATATCGCAGAAAGTGAAAAATGGATAAAGAAGTTGTGGTACTTACGTACAATGCAATATCACTCAGAAATGAAATCTATGTCATCAGGCCCGTAGCAGCATAATGAGTGGATTCAGGTATGATGATTCTAACTGAAATAAGTCACACAGAAAAAGAAACATCATAAGATATCATTAATACACGGGATGTAAACTTGGCTACACAGGAACTGGATTACAAAACAGAACAGGGTCTCAAATTTAGAAAACCAACTTATGCTTGCTTAAGGGGAAAGGTGAGTTGGGGTGCTGCATAAAACCAGAGATTGAAATGAGCACAGATAAAGTTCCTTAAGCCAAATATAGAATAGACAAGAACTACTCCTTGCTCAATGAAATGGACTCAACACCCCATATTAAACGCCTAAGAATGTACCTGACTAGTAAGTATCTTAAAACCTATGGATTGCTATGTCTCTGAAAGAAAATCAAGCGTGTGTACAGGCGCATAAACGCAGCAGTGATAGGATTGGAGAGGTTCGGTGAGCAAATGAAGACCCTTTGAAGTCATATTGCATGGTACCCATTCCACGGGTCTCAACTCTCCAGGTTTAAGGGATTCTTCCTTCAGCTAAAACATGCACGTGGAACCCAGAGTATGATCAACCGTGTGATCGGGAGACGTGTTCCAATATGTCTCAATTCTCGTCCCCTGGTACTCGGGTGTAACATTCCAGACGCTTAACTAATACTCTCCTGACTTGGAGAGTCAGTGCCTTTAACCTCCTGTTTGGCCCATTTGCAATTTCTGAGGAAGATGAACAGGAATAGGAAGAACCAATGAGAGACTAGGTGGAGGTGTCTGGACGGGCAAATTTAACTCTCATTTCCCACCAGGAAGAGGAATTAACCAAAGGCTCAGCGTGCTTAGCCGGAACCAGATTAGGGCCTGAAGCAATCCTGCGGTGTTGCGGCCAGCTCACAAGAAAGCGAGTTGAAGAAAGGAGCTCAGGGGCACTGTAATTCACAAACCTGCAGAGTTATAAATGACAGCTATCATCCAAAAATATACTGAAGTAAGACTGTCAAGAGGACTTGAAAGCGGGGCAGAATTGCAGGAAACCGATTTCAGGAGGTAGACTGGAATTGCATTTAAAGCATAGGAAAAGAGGCAGAACGTCCACAATGATGCACTTGGCCAAAAAGGGCGTATGCGTTTTTTCCTGAATATATTCAAAAAAAAACGCATACGCCCTTTTTGGCCAACCAAGCAAGCTTGCAAAGGAAATCTGCACTACAATGAAGTCTCACTTCCCCCTGGTCAAAAGGGCCATCTGAAAAAAGTGTAAAATCCAGAAAGGCAGGACAGGCCATGGAGAACTGGGAGCCTTGTTATGCTGATGGGCGGGATGTAAATTGCCAACAGCCACTCGGGAGAGGTGTATGGTGTTTCCTGAAACATCTAAAAAACAAAGCAACAGAGCCTAGGGCACTTCCACTTATGGTCCTGTAGCTTGGGAAATTAAAATCAAAAAGACACAGCCACCCCAAAGTTTGGGACGGCTCTGTTTACAAGAACCTCGTTTACGGTACAAGTTCAATATCGCAGAAAGTGAAAAATGGATAAAGAAGTTGTGGTACTTACGTACAATGCAATATCACTCAGCAATGAAATCTATGTCATCAGGCCCATAGCAGCATAATGAGTGGATTCAGGTATGATGATTCTAACTGAAATAAGTCACACAGAAAAAGAAACATCATAAGATATCACTAATACACGGAATGTAAACTTGGCTACACAGGAACTGGATTACAAAACAGAACAGGGTCTCAAATTTAGAAAACAAACTTATGCTTGCTTAAGGGGAAAGGTGAGTTGGGGTGCTGCATAAAACCAGAGATTGAAATGAGCACAGATAAAGTTCCTTAAGCCAAATATGGAATAGACAAGAACTACTCCTTGCTCAACGAAATGGACTCAACAGCCCATATTAAACGCCTAAGAATGTACCTGACTAGTAAGTATCTTAAAACCTATGGATTGCTATGTCTCTGAAAGAGAATCAAGCGTGTGTACAGAGGCATAAACGCAGCAGTGATAGGATTGGAGAGGTTCGGTGAGCAAATGAAGACCCTTTGAAGTCATATTGCATGGTACCCATTCCACGGGTCTCAACTCTCCAGGTTTAAGGGATTCTTCCTTCAGCTAAAACATGCACGTGGAACCCAGAGTATGATCAACCGTGTGATCGGGAGGCGTGTTCCAATATGTCTCAGTTCTCGTCCCTTGGTACTCGGGTGCAACATTCCAGACGCTTTACTAACACTCTCCCGACTTGGAGAGTCAGTGCCTTTAACCTCCTCTTTGGCCCATTTGCAATTTCTGAGGAAGATGAACAGGAATAGGGAGAACCAATGAGAGACTAGCTGGAGGTGTCTGGACGGGCAAATTTAACTCTCATTTCCCACCAGGAAGAGGAATTAACCAAAGGCTCAGCGTGCCGTGCCAGAACCAGATTAGGGCCTGAAGCAATCCTGCGGTGTTGCGGCCAGCTCACAAGAAAGCGAGTTGAAGAAAGGAGCTCAGGGGCACTGTAATTCACAAACCTGCAGAGTTATAAATGACAGCTATCATCCAAAAATATACTGAAGTAAGGCTGCCAAGAGGACTTGAAAGCGGGGCAGAATTGCAGGAAACCGATTTCAGGAGGTAGACTGGAATTGCATTTAAAGCATAGGAAAAGAGGCAGAACGTCCACAATGATGCACTTGGCCAAAAAGGGCGTATGCGTTTTTTCCTGAATATATTCAGGAAAAAACGCATACGCCCTTTTTGGCCAACCAAGCAAGCTTGCAAAGGAAATCTGCACTACAATGAAGTCTCACTTCCCCCCGGTCAAAAGGGCCATCTGAAAAAAGTGTAAAATCCAGAAAGGCAGGACAGGCCATGGAGAACTGGGAGCCTTGTTATGCTGATGGGCGGGATGTAAATTGCCAACAGCCACTCGGGAGAGGTGTATGGTGTTTCCTGAAACATCTAAAAAACAAAGCAACAGAGCCTAGGGCACTTCCACTTATGGTCCTATAGCTTAGGGAAATTAAAATCAAAAAGACACAGCCACCCCAAAGTTTGGGACGGCTCTGTTTACAAGAACCTCGTTTACGGTACAAGTTCAATAGCGCAGAAAGTGAAAAATGGATAAAGAAGTTGTGGTACTTACGTACAATGCAATATCACTCAGCAATGAAATCTATGTCATCAGGCCCGTAGCAGCATAATGAGTGGATTCAGGTATGATGATTCTAACTGAAATAAGTCACACAGAAAAAGAAACATCATAAGATATCATTAATACATGGGATGTAAACTTGGCTACACAGGAACTGGATTACAAAACAGAACAGGGTCTCAAATTTAGAAAACCAACTTATGCTTGCTTAAGGGGAAAGGTGAGTTGGGGTGCTGCATAAAACCAGAGATTGAAATGAGCACAGATAAAGTGCCTTAAGCCAAATATAGAATAGACAAGAAATACTCCTTGCTCAATGAAATGGACTCAACACCCCATATTAAACGCCTAAGAATGTACCTGACTAGTAAGTATCTTAAAACCTACGGATTGCTATGTCTCTGAAAGAAAATCAAGCGTGTGTACAGGGGCATAAACGCAGCAGTGATAGGATTGGAGAGGTTCGGTGAGCAAATGAAGACCCTTTGAAGTCATATTGCATGGTACCCATTCCACGGGTCTCAACTCTCCAGGTTTAAGGGATTCTTCCTTCAGCTAAAACATGCACGTGGAACCCAGAGTATGATCAACCGTGTGATCGGGAGACGTGTTCCAATATGTCTCAGTTCTCGTCCCCTGGTACTCGGGTGCAACATTCCAGATGCTTTACTAACACTCTCCCGACTTGGAGAGTCAGTGCCTTTAACCTCCTGTTTGGCCCAGTTTGCAATTTCTGCGGAAGATGAACAGGAATAGGGAGAACCAAAGAGAGACTAGCTGGAGGTGTCTGGACGGACAAATTTAACTCTCATTTCCCACCAGGAAGAGGAATTAACCAAAGGCTCAGTGTGCCGTGCCGGAACCAGATTAGGGCCTGAAGCAATGCTGCGGTGTTGCAGCCAGCTCACAAGAAAGTGAGTTGAAGAAAGGAGTTCAGAGGCACTGTAATTCACAAACCTGCAGAGTTATAAATGACAGCTATCGTCCAAAAATATACTGAAGTAAGGCTGCCAAGAGGACTTGAAAGCGGGGCAGAATTGCAGGAAACCGATTTCAGGAGGTAGACTGGAATTGCATTTAAAGCATAGGAAAAGAGGCAGAACGTCCACAATGATGCACTTGGCCAAAAAGGGCATATGAGTTTTTTCCTGAATGTATTCAGGAAAAAACGCATACGCCCTTTTTGGCCAACCAAGCAAGCTTGCAAAGGAAATCTGCACTACAATGAAGTCTCACTTCCCCCCGGTCAAAAGGGCCATCTGAAAAAAGTGTAAAATCCAGAAAGGCAGGACAGGCCATGGAGAACTGGGAGCCTTGTTATGCTGATGGGCGGGATGTAAATTGCCAACAGCCACTCGGGAGAGGTGTATGGTGTTTCCTGAAACATCTAAAAAACAAAGCAACAGAGCCTAGGGCACTTCCACTTATGGTCCTATAGCTTAGGGAAATTAAAATCAAAAAGACACAGCCACCCCAAAGTTTGGGACGGCTCTGTTTACAAGAACCTCGTTTACGGTACAAGTTCAATAGCGCAGAAAGTGAAAAATGGATAAAGAAGTTGTGGTACTTACGTACAAAGCAATATCACTCAGCAATGAAATCTATGTCATCAGGACCGTAGCAGCATAATGAGTGGATTCAGGTATGATGATTCTAACTGAAATAAGTCACACAGAAAAAGAAACATCATAAGATATCATTAATACATGGGATGTAAACTTGGCTACACAGGAACTGGATTACAAAACAGAACAGGGTCTCAAATTTAGAAAACCAACTTATGCTTGCTTAAGGGGAAAGGTGAGTTGGGGTGCTGCATAAAACCAGAGATTGAAATGAGCACAGATAAAGTTCCTTAAGCCAAATATAGAATAGACAAGAACTACTCCTTGCTCAATGAAATGGACTCAACACCCCATATTAAACGCCTAAGAATGTACCTGACTAGTAAGTATCTTAAAACCTACGGATTGCTATGTCTCTGAAAGAAAATCAAGCGTGTGTACAGGGGCATAAACGCAGCAGTGATAGGATTGGAGAGGTTCGGTGAGCAAATGAAGACCCTTTGAAGTCATATTGCATGGTACCCATTCCACGGGTCTCAACTCTCCAGGTTTAAGGGACTCTGCCTTCAGGTAAAACATGCACGTGGAACCCAGAGTATGATCAACCGTGTGATCGGGAGACGTGTTCCAATATGTCTCAGTTCTCGTCCCCTGGTACTCGGGTGCAACATTCCAGACGCTTAACTAACACTCTCCCGACTTGGAGAGTCAGTGCCTTTAACCTCCTGTTTGGCCCATTTGCAATTTCTGAGGAAGATGAACAGGAATAGGGAGAACCAATGAGAGACTAGCTGGAGGTGTCTGGACGGGCAAATTTAATTGTCATTTCCCACCAGGAAGAGGAATTAACCAAAGGCTCAGCGTGCCATGCCGGAACCAGATTAGGGTCTGAAGCAATCCTGCGGTGTTTCGGCCAGCTCACAAGAAACCGAGTTGAAGAAAGGAGCTCAGGGGCACTGTAATTCCCAAACCTGCAGAGTTATAAATGACAGCTATCGTCCAAAAATATACTGAAGTAAGGCTGCCAAGAGGACTTGAAAGCGGGGCAGAATTGCAGGAAACCGATTTCAGGAGGTAGACTGGAATTGCATTTAAAGCATAGGAAAAGAGGCAGAACGTCCACAATGATGCACTTGGCCAAAAAGGGCGTATGCGTTTTTTCCTGAATATATTCAGGAAAAAACGCATACGCCCTTTTTGGCCAACCAAGCAAGCTTGCAAAGGAAATCTGCACTACAATGAAGTCTCACTTCCCCACGGTCAAAAGGGCCATCTGAAAAAAGTGTAAAATCCAGAAAGGCAGGACAGGCCATGGAGAACTGGGAGCCTTGTTATGCTGATGGGCGGGATGTAAATTGCCAACAGCCACTCGGGAGAGGTGTATGGTGTTTCCTGAAACATCTAAAAAACAAAGCAACAGAGCCTAGGGCACTTCCACTTATGGTCCTATAGCTTAGGGAAATTAAAATCAAAAAGACACAGCCACCCCAAAGTTTGGGACGGCTCTGTTTACAAGAACCTCGTTTACGGTACAAGTTCAATATCGCAGAAAGTGAAAAATGGATAAAGAAGTTGTGGTACTTACGTACAATGCAATATCACTCAGAAATGAAATCTATGTCATCAGGCCCGTAGCAGCATAATGAGTGGATTCAGGTATGATGATTCTAACTGAAATAAGTCACACAGAAAAAGAAACATCATAAGATATCATTAATACACGGGATGTAAACTTGGCTACACAGGAACTGGATTACAAAACAGAACAGGGTCTCAAATTTAGAAAACCAACTTATGCTTGCTTAAGGGGAAAGGTGAGTTGGGGTGCTGCATAAAACCAGAGATTGAAATGAGCACAGATAAAGTTCCTTAAGCCAAATATAGAATAGACAAGAACTACTCCTTGCTCAATGAAATGGACTCAACACCCCATATTAAACGCCTAAGAATGTACCTGACTAGTAAGTATCTTAAAACCTATGGATTGCTATGTCTCTGAAAGAAAATCAAGCGTGTGTACAGGCGCATAAACGCAGCAGTGATAGGATTGGAGAGGTTCGGTGAGCAAATGAAGACCCTTTGAAGTCATATTGCATGGTACCCATTCCACGGGTCTCAACTCTCCAGGTTTAAGGGATTCTTCCTTCAGCTAAAACATGCACGTGGAACCCAGAGTATGATCAACCGTGTGATCGGGAGACGTGTTCCAATATGTCTCAATTCTCGTCCCCTGGTACTCGGGTGTAACATTCCAGACGCTTAACTAATACTCTCCTGACTTGGAGAGTCAGTGCCTTTAACCTCCTGTTTGGCCCATTTGCAATTTCTGAGGAAGATGAACAGGAATAGGAAGAACCAATGAGAGACTAGGTGGAGGTGTCTGGACGGGCAAATTTAACTCTCATTTCCCACCAGGAAGAGGAATTAACCAAAGGCTCAGCGTGCTGAGCCGGAACCAGATTAGGGCCTGAAGCAATCCTGCGGTGTTGCGGCCAGCTCACAAGAAAGCGAGTTGAAGAAAGGAGCTCAGGGGCACTGTAATTCACAAACCTGCAGAGTTATAAATGACAGCTATCATCCAAAAATATACTGAAGTAAGACTGTCAAGAGGACTTGAAAGCGGGGCAGAATTGCAGGAAACCGATTTCAGGAGGTAGACTGGAATTGCATTTAAAGCATAGGAAAAGAGGCAGAACGTCCACAATGATGCACTTGGCCAAAAAGGGCGTATGCGTTTTTTCCTGAATATATTCAAGAAAAAACGCATACGCCCTTTTTGGCCAACCAAGCAAGCTTGCAAAGGAAATCTGCACTACAATGAAGTCTCACTTCCCCCTGGTCAAAAGGGCCATCTGAAAAAAGTGTAAAATCCAGAAAGGCAGGACAGGCCATGGAGAACTGGGAGCCTTGTTATGCTGATGGGCGGGATGTAAATTGCCAACAGCCACTCGGGAGAGGTGTATGGTGTTTCCTGAAACATCTAAAAAACAAAGCAACAGAGCCTAGGGCAATTCCACTTATGGTCCTGTAGCTTGGGAAATTAAAATCAAAAAGACACAGCCACCCCAAAGTTTGGGACGGCTCTGTTTACAAGAACCTCGTTTACGGTACAAGTTCAATATCGCAGAAAGTGAAAAATGGATAAAGAAGTTGTGGTACTTACGTACAATGCAATATCACTCAGCAATGAAATCTATGTCATCAGGCCCATAGCAGCATAATGAGTGGATTCAGGTATGATGATTCTACCTGAAATAAGTCACACAGAAAAAGAAACATCATAAGATATCACTAATACACGGAATGTAAACTTGGCTACACAGGAACTGGATTACAAAACAGAACAGGGTCTCAAATTTAGAAAACAAACTTATGCTTGCTTAAGGGGAAAGGTGAGTTGGGGTGCTGCATAAAACCAGAGATTGAAATGAGCACAGATAAAGTTCCTTAAGCCAAATATGGAATAGACAAGAACTACTCCTTGCTCAACGAAATGGACTCAACAGCCCATATTAAACGCCTAAGAATGTACCTGACTAGTAAGTATCTTAAAACCTATGGATTGCTATGTCTCTGAAAGAGAATCAAGCGTGTGTACAGAGGCATAAACGCAGCAGTGATAGGATTGGAGAGGTTCGGTGAGCAAATGAAGACCCTTTGAAGTCATATTGCATGGTACCCATTCCACGGGTCTCAACTCTCCAGGTTTAAGGGATTCTTCCTTCAGGTAAAACATGCACGTGGAACCCAGAGTATGATCAACCGTGTGATCGGGAGGCGTGTTCCAATATGTCTCAGTTCTCGTCCCTTGGTACTCGGGTGCAACATTCCAGACGCTTTACTAACACTCTCCCGACTTGGAGAGTCAGTGCCTTTAACCTCCTCTTTGGCCCATTTGCAATTTCTGAGGAAGATGAACAGGAATAGTGAGAACCAATGAGAGACTAGCTGGAGGTGTCTGGACGGGCCAATTTAACTCTCATTTCCCACCAGGAAGAGGAATTAACCAAAGGCTCAGCATGCCGTGCCAGAACCAGATTAGGGCCTGAAGCAATCCTGCGGTGTTGCGGCCAGCTCACAAGAAAGCGAGTTGAAGAAAGGAGCTCAGGGGCACTGTAATTCACAAACCTGCAGAGTTATAAATGACAGCTATCATCCAAAAATATACTGAAGTAAGGCTGCCAAGAGGACTTGAAAGCGGGGCAGAATTGCAGGAAACCGATTTCAGGAGGTAGACTGGAATTGCATTTAAAGCATAGGAAAAGAGGCAGAACGTCCACAATGATGCACTTGGCCAAAAAGGGCGTATGCGTTTTTTCCTGAATATATTCAGGAAAAAACGCATACGCCCTTTTTGGCCAACCAAGCAAGCTTGCAAAGGAAATCTGCACTACAATGAAGTCTCACTTCCCCCCGGTCAAAAGGGCCATCTGAAAAAAGTGTAAAATCCAGAAAGGCAGGACAGGCCATGGAGAACTGGGAGCCTTGTTATGCTGATGGGCGGGATGTAAATTGCCAACAGCCACTCGGGAGAGGTGTATGGTGTTTCCTGAAACATCTAAAAAACAAAGCAACAGAGCCTAGGGCACTTCCACTTATGGTCCTATAGCTTAGGGAAATTAAAATCAAAAAGACACAGCCACCCCAAAGTTTGGGACGGCTCTGTTTACAAGAACCTCGTTTACGGTACAAGTTCAATAGCGCAGAAAGTGAAAAATGGATAAAGAAGTTGTGGTACTTACGTACAATGCAATATCACTCAGCAATGAAATCTATGTCATCAGGCCCGTAGCAGCATAATGAGTGGATTCAGGTATGATGATTCTAACTGAAATAAGTCACACAGAAAAAGAAACATCATAAGATATCATTAATACATGGGATGTAAACTTGGCTACACAGGAACTGGATTACAAAACAGAACAGGGTCTCAAATTTAGAAAACCAACTTATGCTTGCTTAAGGGGAAAGGTGAGTTGGGGTGCTGCATAAAACCAGAGATTGAAATGAGCACAGATAAAGTTCCTTAAGCCAAATATAGAATAGACAAGAACTACTCCTTGCTCAATGAAATGGACTCAACACCCCATATTAAACGCCTAAGAATGTACCTGACTAGTAAGTATCTTAAAACCTACGGATTGCTATGTCTCTGAAAGAAAATCAAGCGTGTGTACAGGGGCATAAACGCAGCAGTGATAGGATTGGAGAGGTTCGGTGAGCAAATGAAGACCCTTTGAAGTCATATTGCATGGTACCCATTCCACGGGTCTCAACTCTCCAGGTTTAAGGGACTCTGCCTTCAGGTAAAACATGCACGTGGAACCCAGAGTATGATCAACCGTGTGATCGGGAGACGTGTTCCAATATGTCTCAGTTCTCGTCCCCTGGTACTCGGGTGCAACATTCCAGACGCTTTACTAACAATCTCCCGACTTGGAGAGTCAGTGCCTTTAACCTCCTGTTTGGCCCAGTTTGCAATTTCTGCGGCAGATGAACAGGAATAGGGAGAACCAAAGAGAGACTAGCTGGAGGTGTCTGGACGGGCAAATTTAACTCTCATTTCCCACCAGGAAGAGGAATTAACCAAAGGCTCAGCGTGCCGTGCCGGAACCAGATTAGGGCCTGAAGCAATCCTGTGGTGTTGCGGCCAGCTCACAAGAAAGCGAGTTGAAGAAAGGAGCTCAGGGGCACTGTAATTCACAAACCTGCAGAGTTATAAATGACAGCTATCATCCAAAAATATACTGAAGTAAGGCTGCCAAGAGGACTTGAAAGCGGGGCAGAATTGCAGGAAACCGATTTCAGGAGGTAGACTGGAATTGCATTTAAAGCATAGGAAAAGAGGCAGAACGTCCACAATGATGCACTTGGCCAAAAAGGGCGTATGCGTTTTTTCCTGAATATATTCAGGAAAAAACGCATACGCCCTTTTTGGCCAACCAAGCAAGCTTGCAAAGGAAATCTGCACTACAATGAAGTCTCACTTCCCCCCGGTCAAAAGGGCCATCTGAAAAAAGTGTAAAATCCAGAAAGGCAGGACAGGCCATGGAGAACTGGGAGCCTTGTTATGCTGATGGGCGGGATGTAAATTGCCAACAGCCACTCGGGAGAGGTGTATGGTGTTTCCTGAAACATCTAAAAAACAAAGCAACAGAGCCTAGGGCACTTCCACTTATGGTCCTATAGCTTAGGGAAATTAAAATCAAAAAGACACAGCCACCCCAAAGTTCAGGACGGCTCTGTTTACAAGAACCTCGTTTACGGTACAAGTTCAATATCGCAGAAAGTGAAAAATGGATAAAGAAGTTGTGGTACTTACGTACAATGCAATATCACTCAGCAATGAAATCTATGTCATCAGGCCCGTAGCAGCATAATGAGTGGATTCAGGTATGATGATTCTAACTGAAATAAGTCACACAGAAAAAGAAACATCATAAGATATCATTAATACATGGGATGTAAACTTGGCTACACAGGAACTGGATTACAAAACAGAACAGGGTCTCAAATTTAGAAAACCAACTTATGCTTGCTTAAGGGGAAAGGTGAGTTGGGGTGCTGCATAAAACCAGAGATTGAAATGAGCACAGATAAAGTTCCTTAAGCCAAATATAGAATAGACAAGAACTACTCCTTGCTCAATGAAATGGACTCAACACCCCATATTAAACGCCTAAGAATGTACCTGACTAGTAAGTATCTTAAAACCTATGGATTGCTATGTCTCTGAAAGAAAATCAAGCGTGTGTACAGGGGCATAAACGCAGCAGTGATAGGATTGGAGAGGTTCGGTGAGCAAATGAAGACCCTTTGAAGTCATATTGCATGGTACCCATTCCACGGGTCTCAACTCTCCAGGTTTAAGGGATTCTTCCTTCAGCTAAAACATGCACGTGGAACCCAGAGTATGATCAACCGTGTGATCGGGAGACGTGTTCCAATATGTCTCAATTCTCGTCCCCTGGTACTCGGGTGTAACATTCCAGACGCTTAACTAACACTCTCCCGACTTGGAGAGTCAGTGCCTTTAACCTCCTGTTTGGCCCATTTGCAATTTCTGAGGAAGATGAACAGGAATAGGAAGAACCAATGAGAGACTAGGTGGAGGTGTCTGGACGGGCAAATTTAACTCTCATTTCCCACCAGGAAGAGGAATTAACCAAAGGCTCAGCGTGCTGTGCCGGAACCAGATTAGGGCCTGAAGCAATCCTGCGGTGTTGCGGCCAGCTCACAAGAAAGCGAGTTGAAGAAAGGAGCTCAGGGGCACTGTAATTCACAAACCTGCAGAGTTATAAATGACAGCTATCATCCAAAAATATACTGAAGTAAGGCTGCCAAGAGGACTTGAAAGCGGGGCAGAATTGCAGGAAACCGATTTCAGGAGGTAGACTGGAATTGCATTTAAAGCATAGGAAAAGAGGCAGAACGTCCACAATGATGCACTTGGCCAAAAAGGGCGTATGCGTTTTTTCCTGAATATATTCAGGAAAAAACGCATACGCCCTTTTTGGCCAACCAAGCAAGCTTGTAAAGGAAATCTGCACTACAATGAAGTCTCACTTCCGCCTGGTCAAAAGGGCCATCTGAAAAAAGTGTAAAATCCAGAAAGGCAGGACAGGCCATGGAGAACTGGGAGCCTTGTTATGCTGATGGGCGGGATGAAAATTGCCAACAGCCACTCGGGAGAGGTGTATGGTGTTTCCTGAAACATCTAAAAAACAAAGCAACAGAGCCTAGGGCACTTCCACTTATGGTCCTGTAGCTTGGGAAATTAAAATCAGAAAGACACAGCCACCCCAAAGTTTGGGACGGCTCTGTTTACAAGAACCTCGTTTACGGTACAAGTTCAATAGCGCAGAAAGTGAAAAATGGATAAAGAAGTTGTGGTACTTACGTACAATGCAATATCACTCAGCAATGAAATCTATGTCATCAGGCCCGTAGCAGCATAATGAGTGGATTCAGGTATGATGATTCTAACTGAAATAAGTCACACAGAAAAAGAAACATCATAAGATATCACTAATACACGGGATGTAAACTTGGCTACACAGGAACTGGATTACAAAACAGAACAGGGTCTCAAATTTAGAAAACCAACTTATGCTTGCTTAAGGGGAAAGGTGAGTTGGGGTGCTGCATCAAACCAGAGATTGAAATGAGCACAGATAAAGTTCCTTAAGCCAAATATAGAATAGACAAGAACTACTCCTTGCTCAACGAAATGGACTCAACACCCCATATTAAACGCCTAAGGATGTACCTGACAATAAGTATCTTAAAACCTATGGATTGCTATGTCTCTGAAAGAAAATCAAGCGTGTGTACAGGGGCATAAACGCAGCAGTGATAGGATTGGAGAGGTTCGGTGAGCAAATGAAGACCCTTTGAAGTCATATTGCATGGTACCCATTCCACGGGTCTCAACTCTCCAGGTTTAAGGGACTCTGCCTTCAGGTAAAACATGCACGTGGAACCCAGAGTATGATCAACCGTGTGATCGGGAGACGTGTTCCAATATGTCTCAATTCTCGTCCCCTGGTACTCGGGTGTAACATTCCAGATGCTTTACAAACACTCTCCCGACTTGGAGAGTCAGTGCCTTTAACCTCCTGTTTGGCCCATTTGCAATTTCTCAGGAAGATGAACAGGAATAGGAAGAACCAATGAGAGACTAGCTGGAGGTGTCTGGACGGGCAAATTTAACTCTCATTTCCCACCAGGCAGAGGAATTAACCAAAGGTTCAGCATGCTGTGCCAGAACCAGATTAGGGCCTGAAGCAATCCTGTGGTGTTGCGGCCAGCTCACAAGAAAGCGAGTTGAAGAAAGGAGCTCAGGGGCACTGTAATTCACAAACCTGCAGAGTTATAAATGACAGCTATCATCCAAAAATATACTGAAGTAAGGCTGTCAAGAGGACTTGAAAGCGGGGCAGAATTGCAGGAAACCAATTTCAGGAGGTAGACTGGAATTGCATTTAAAGCATAGGAAAAGAGGCAGAACGTCCACAATGATGCACTTGGCCAAAAAGGGCGTATGCGTTTTTTCCTGAATATATTCAGGAAAAAACGCATACGCCCCTTTTGGCCAACCAAGCAAGCTTGTAAAGGAAATCTGCACTACAATGAAGTCTCACTTCCCCCCGGTCAAAAGGGCCATCTGAAAAAAGTGTAAAATCCAGAAAGGCAGGACAGGCCATGGAGAACTGGGAGCCTTGTTATGCTGATGGGCGGGATGTAAATTGCCAACAGCCACTCGGGAGAGGTGTATGGTGTTTCCTGAAACATCTAAAAAACAAAGCAACAGAGCCTAGGGCACTTCCACTTATGGTCCTATAGCTTAGGGAAATTAAAATCAAAAAGACACAGCCACCCCAAAGTTTGGGACGGCTCTGTTTACAAGAACCTCGTTTACGGTACAAGTTCAATAGCGCAGAAAGTGAAAAATGGATAAAGAAGTTGTGGTAGTTACGTACAATGCAATATCACTCAGCAATGAAATCTATGTCATCAGGCCCGTAGCAGCATAATGCGTGGATTCAGGTATGATGATTCTAACTGAAATAAGTCACACAGAAAAAGAAACATCATAAGATATCACTAATACACGGGATGTAAACTTGGCTACACAGGAACTGGATTACAAAACAGAACAGGGTCTCAAATTTAGAAAACCAACTTATGCTTGCTTAAGGGGAAAGGTGAGTTGGGGTGCTGCATCAAACCAGAGATTGAAATGAGCACAGATAAAGTTCCTTAAGCCAAATATGGAATAGACAAGAACTACTCCTTGCTCAACGAAATGGACTCAACACCCCATATTAAACGCCTAAGAATGTACCTGACAATAAGTATCTTAAAACCTATGGATTGCTATGTCTCTGAAAGAAAATCAAGCGTGTGTACAGGGGCATAAACGCAGCAGTGATTGGATTGGAGAGGTTCGGTGAGCAAATGAAGACCCTTTGAAGTCATATTGCATGGTACCCATTCCACGGGTCTCAACTCTCCAGGTTTAAGGGACTCTGCCTTCAGGTAAAACATGCACGTGGAACCCAGAGTATGATCAACCGTGTGATCGGGAGACGTGTTCCAATATGTCTCAGTTCTCGTCCCCTGGTACTCGGGTGTAACATTCCAGACGCTTTACAAACACTCTCCCGACTTGGAGAGTCAGTGCCTTTAACCTCCTGTTTGGCCCATTTGCAATTTCTGAGGAAGATGAACAGGAATAGGAAGAACCAATGAGAGACTAGCTGGAGGTGTCTGGACGGGCAAATTTAACTCTCATTTCCCACCAGGCAGAGGAATTAACCAAAGGCTCAGCATGCTGTGCCGGAACCAGATTAGGGCCTGAAGCAATCCTGCGGTGTTGCGGCCAGCTCACAAGAAAGCGAGTTGAAGAAAGGAGCTCAGGGGCACTGTAATTCACAAACCTGCAGAGTTATAAATGACAGCTATCATCCAAAAATATACTGAAGTAAGGCTGTCAAGAGGACTTGAAAGCGGGGCAGAATTGCAGGAAACCGATTTCAGGAGGTAGACTGGAATTGCATTTAAAGCATAGGAAAAGAGGCAGAACGTCCACAATGATGCACTTGGCCAAAAAGGGCGTATGCGTTTTTTCCTGAATATATTCAGGAAAAAACGCATACGCACCTTTTGACCAACCAAGCAAGCTTGTAAAGGAAATCTGCACTACAATGAAGTCTCACTTCCCCCCGGTCAAAAGGGCCATCTGAAAAAAGTGTAAAATCCAGAAAGGCAGGACAGGCCATGGAGAACTGGGAGCCTTGTTATGCTGATGGGCGGGATGTAAATTGCCAACAGCCACTCGGGAGAGGTGTATGGTGTTTCCTGAAACATCTAAAAAACAAAGCAACAGAGCCTAGGGCACTTCCACTTATGGTCCTATAGCTTAGGGAAATTAAAATCAAAAAGACACAGCCACCCCAAAGTTTGGGACGGCTCTGTTTACAAGAACCTCGTTTACGGTACAAGTTCAATAGCGCAGAAAGTGAAAAATGGATAAAGAAGTTGTGGTACTTACGTACAATGCAATATCACTCAGCAATGAAATCTATGTCATCAGGCCCGTAGCAGCATAATGAGTGGATTCAGGTATGATGATTCTAACTGAAATAAGTCACACAGAAAAAGAAACATCATAAGATATCACTAATAAACGGGATGTAAACTTGGCTACACAGGAACTGGATTACAAAACAGAACAGGGTCTCAAATTTAGAAAACCAACTTATGCTTGCTTAAGGGGAAAGGTGAGTTGGGGTGCTGCATAAAACCAGAGACTGAAATGAGCACAGATAAAGTTCCTTAAGCCAAATATGGAATAGACAAGAACTACTCCTTGCTCAACGAAATGGACTCAACACCCCATATTAAACGCCTAAGAATGTACCTGACAATAAGTATCTTAAAACCTATGGATTGCTATGTCTCTGAAAGAAAATCAAGCGTGTGTACAGGGGCATAAACGCAGCAGTGATAGGATTGGAGAGGTTCGGTGAGCAAATGAAGACCCTTTGAAGTCATATTGCATGGTACCCATTCCACGGGTCTCAACTCTCCAGGTTTAAGGGACTCTGCCTTCAGGTAAAACATGCACGTGGAACCCAGAGTATGATCAACCGTGTGATCGGGAGACGTGTTCCAATATGTCTCAGTTCTCGTCCCCTGGTACTCGGGTGCAACATTCCAGACGCTTTACTAACACTCTCCCGACTTGGAGAGTCAGTGCCTTTAACCTCCTGTTTGGCCCAGTTTGCAATTTCTGCGGAAGATGAACAGGAATAGGGAGAACCAAAGAGAGACTAGCTGGAGGTGTCTGGACGGGCAAATTTAACTCTCATTTCCCACCAGGAAGAGGAATTAACCAAAGGCTCAGCGTGCCGTGCCGGAACCAGATTAGGGCCTGAAGCAATCCTGTGGTGTTGCGGCCAGCTCACAAGAAAGCGAGTTGAAGAAAGGAGCTCAGGGGCACTGTAATTCACAAACCTGCAGAGTTATAAATGACAGCTATCATCCAAAAATATACTGAAGTAAGGCTGCCAAGAGGACTTGAAAGCGGGGCAGAATTGCAGGAAACCGATTTCAGGAGGTAGACTGGAATTGCATTTAAAGCATAGGAAAAGAGGCAGAACGTCCACAATGATGCACTTGGCCAAAAAGGGCGTATGCGTTTTTTCCTGAATATATTCAGGAAAAAACGCATACGCCCTTTTTGGCCAACCAAGCAAGCTTGCAAAGGAAATCTGCACTACAATGAAGTCTCACTTCCCCCCGGTCAAAAGGGCCATCTGAAAAAAGTGTAAAATCCAGAAAGGCAGGACAGGCCATGGAGAACTGGGAGCCTTGTTATGCTGATGGGCGGGATGTAAATTGCCAACAGCCAGTCGGGAGAGGTGTATGGTGTTTCCTGAAACATCTAAAAAACAAAGCAACAGAGCCTAGGGCACTTCCACTTATGGTCCTATAGCTTAGGGAAATTAAAATCAAAAAGACACAGCCACCCCAAAGTTTGGGACGGCTCTGTTTACAAGAACATCGTTTACGGTACAAGTTCAATATCACAGAAAGTGAAAAATGGATAAAGAAGTTGTGGTACTTACGTACAATGCAATATCACTCAGCAATGAAATCTATGTCATCAGGCCCGTAGCAGCATAATGAGTGGATTCAGGTATGATGATTCTAACTGAAATAAGTCACACAGAAAAAGAAACATCATAAGATATCACTAATACACGGAATGTAAACTTGGCTACACAGGAACTGGATTACAAAACAGAACAGGGTCTCAAATTTAGAAAACCAACTTATGCTTGCTTAAGGGGAAAGGTGAGTTGGGGTGCTGCATAAAACCAGAGATTGAAATGAGCACAGATAAAGTTCCTTAAGCCAAATATGGAATAGACAAGAACTACTCCTTGCTCAACGAAATGGACTCAACACCCCATATTAAACGCCTAAGAATGTACCTGACTAGTAAGTATCTTAAAACCTATGGATTGCTATGTCTCCGAAAGAAAATCAAGCATGTGTACAGGGGCATAAACGCAGCAGTGATAGGATTGGAGAGGTTCGGTGAGCAAATGAAGACCCTTTGAAGTCATATTGCATGGTACCCATTCCACGGGTCTCAACTCTCCAGGTTTAAGGGATTCTTCTTTCAGCTAAAACATGCACGTGGAACCCAGAGTATGATCAACCGTGTGATCGGGAGACGTGTTCCAATATGTCTCAATTCTCGTCCCCTGGTACTCGGGTGTAACATTCCAGACGCTTTACAAACACTCTCCCGACTTGGAGAGTCAGTGCCTTTAACCTCCTGTTTGGCCCATTTGCAATTTCTGCGGAAGATGAACAGGAATAGGGAGAACCAATGAGAGACTAGCTGGAGGTGTCTGGACGGGCAAATTTAACTCTCATTTCCCACCAGGAAGAGGAATTAACCAAAGGCTCAGCGTGCCGTGCCGGAACCAGATTAGGGCCTGAAGCAATCCTGCGGTGTTGCGGCCAGCTCACAAGAAAGCGAGTTGAAGAAAGGAGCTCAGGGGCACTGTAATTCACAAACCTGCAGAGTTATAAATGACAGCTATCGTCCAAAAATATACTGAAGTAAGGCTGCCAAGAGGACTTGAAAGCGGGGCAGAATTGCAGGAAACCGATTTCAGGAGGTAGACTGGAATTGCATTTAAAGCATAGGAAAAGAGGCAGAACGTCCACAATGATGCACTTGGCCAAAAAGGGCGTATGCGTTTTTTCCTGAATATATTCAGGAAAAAACGCATACGCACCTTTTGACCAACCAAGCAAGCTTGTAAAGGAAATCTGCACTACAATGAAGTCTCACTTCCCCCCGGTCAAAAGGGCCATCTGAAAAAAGTGTAAAATCCAGAAAGGCAGGACAGGCCATGGAGAACTGGGAGCCTTGTTATGCTGATGGGCGGGATGTAAATTGCCAACAGCCACTCGGGAGAGGTGTATGGTGTTTCCTGAAACATCTAAAAAACAAAGCAACAGAGCCTAGGGCACTTCCACTTATGGTCCTATAGCTTAGGGAAATTAAAATCAAAAAGACACAGCCACCCCAAAGTTTGGGATGGCTCTGTTTACAAGAACCTCGTTTACGGTACAAGTTCAATAGCGCAGAAAGTGAAAAATGGATAAAGAAGTTGTGGTACTTACGTACAATGCAATATCACTCAGCAATGAAATCTATGTCATCAGGCCCGTAGCAGCATAATGAGTGGATTCAGGTATGATGATTCTAACTGAAATAAGTCACACAGAAAAAGAAACATCATAAGATATCACTAATAAACGGGATGTAAACTTGGCTACACAGGAACTGGATTACAAAACAGAACAGGGTCTCAAATTTAGAAAACCAACTTATGCTTGCTTAAGGGGAAAGGTGAGTTGGGGTGCTGCATAAAACCAGAGACTGAAATGAGCACAGATAAAGTTCCTTAAGCCAAATATGGAATAGACAAGAACTACTCCTTGCTCAACGAAATGGACTCAACACCCCATATTAAACGCCTAAGAATGTACCTGACAATAAGTATCTTAAAACCTATGGATTGCTATGTCTCTGAAAGAAAATCAAGCGTGTGTACAGGGTCATAAACGCAGCAGTGATAGGATTGGAGAGGTTCGGTGAGCAAATGAAGACCCTTTGAAGTCATATTGCATGGTACCCATTCCACGGGTCTCAACTCTCCAGGTTTAAGGGACTCTGCCTTCAGGTAAAACATGCACGTGGAACCCAGAGTATGATCAACCGTGTGATCGGGAGACGTGTTCCAATATGTCTCAGTTCTCGTCCCCTGGTACTCGGGTGCAACATTCCAGACGCTTTACTAACACTCTCCCGACTTGGAGAGTCAGTGCCTTTAACCTCCTGTTTGGCCCAGTTTGCAATTTCTGCGGAAGATGAACAGGAATAGGGAGAACCAAAGAGAGACTAGCTGGAGGTGTCTGGACGGGCAAATTTAACTCTCATTTCCCACCAGGAAGAGGAATTAACCAAAGGCTCAGCGTGCCGTGCCGGAACCAGATTAGGGCCTGAAGCAATCCTGTGGTGTTGCGGCCAGCTCACAAGAAAGCGAGTTGAAGAAAGGAGCTCAGGGGCACTGTAATTCACAAACCTGCAGAGTTATAAATGACAGCTATCATCCAAAAATATACTGAAGTAAGGCTGCCAAGAGGACTTGAAAGCGGGGCAGAATTGCAGGAAACCGATTTCAGGAGGTAGACTGGAATTGCATTTAAAGCATAGGAAAAGAGGCAGAACGTCCACAATGATGCACTTGGCCAAAAAGGGCGTATGCGTTTTTTCCTGAATATATTCAGGAAAAAACGCATACGCCCTTTTTGGCCAACCAAGCAAGCTTGCAAAGGAAATCTGCACTACAATGAAGTCTCACTTCCCCCCGGTCAAAAGGGCCATCTGAAAAAAGTGTAAAATCCAGAAAGGCAGGACAGGCCATGGAGAACTGGGAGCCTTGTTATGCTGATGGGCGGGATGTAAATTGCCAACAGCCAGTCGGGAGAGGTGTATGGTGTTTCCTGAAACATCTAAAAAACAAAGCAACAGAGCCTAGGGCACTTCCACTTATGGTCCTATAGCTTAGGGAAATTAAAATCAAAAAGACACAGCCACCCCAAAGTTTGGGACGGCTCTGTTTACAAGAACATCGTTTACGGTACAAGTTCAATATCACAGAAAGTGAAAAATGGATAAAGAAGTTGTGGTACTTACGTACAATGCAATATCACTCAGCAATGAAATCTATGTCATCAGGCCCGTAGCAGCATAATGAGTGGATTCAGGTATGATGATTCTAACTGAAATAAGTCACACAGAAAAAGAAACATCATAAGATATCACTAATACACCGAATGTAAACTTGGCTACACAGGAACTGGATTACAAAACAGAACAGGGTCTCAAATTTAGAAAACCAACTTATGCTTGCTTAAGGGGAAAGGTGAGTTGGGGTGCTGCATAAAACCAGAGATTGAAATGAGCACAGATAAAGTTCCTTAAGCCAAATATGGAATAGACAAGAACTACTCCTTGCTCAACGAAATGGACTCAACACCCCATATTAAACGCCTAAGAATGTACCTGACTAGTAAGTATCTTAAAACCTATGGATTGCTATGTCTCCGAAAGAAAATCAAGCATGTGTACAGGGGCATAAACGCAGCAGTGATAGGATTGGAGAGGTTCGGTGAGCAAATGAAGACCCTTTGAAGTCATATTGCATGGTACCCATTCCACGGGTCTCAACTCTCCAGGTTTAAGGGATTCTTCCTTCAGCTAAAACATGCACGTGGAACCCAGAGTATGATCAACCGTGTGATCGGGAGACGTGTTCCAATATGTCTCAATTCTCGTCCCCTGGTACTCGGGTGTAACATTCCAGACGCTTTACAAACACTCTCCCGACTTGGAGAGTCAGTGCCTTTAACCTCCTGTTTGGCCCATTTGCAATTTCTGCGGAAGATGAACAGGAATAGGGAGAACCAATGAGAGACTAGCTGGAGGTGTCTGGACGGGCAAATTTAACTCTCATTTCCCACCAGGAAGAGGAATTAACCAAAGGCTCAGCGTGCCGTGCCGGAACCAGATTAGGGCCTGAAGCAATCCTGCGGTGTTGCGGCCAGCTCACAAGAAAGCGAGTTGAAGAAAGGAGCTCAGGGGCACTGTAATTCACAAACCTGCAGAGTTATAAATGACAGCTATCGTCCAAAAATATACTGAAGTAAGGCTGCCAAGAGGACTTGAAAGCGGGGCAGAATTGCAGGAAACCGATTTCAGGAGGTAGACTGGAATTGCATTTAAAGCATAGGAAAAGAGGCAGAACGTCCACAATGATGCACTTGGCCAAAAAGGGCGTATGCGTTTTTTCCTGAATATATTCAGGAAAAAACGCATACGCCCTTTTTGGCCAACCAAGCAAGCTTGCAAAGGAAATCTGCACTACAATGAAGTCTCACTTCCCCCCGGTCAAAAGGGCCATCTGAAAAAAGTGTAAAATCCAGAAAGGCAGGACAGGCCATGGAGAACTGGGAGCCTTGTTATGCTGATGGGCGGGATGTAAATTGCCAACAGCCACTCGGGAGAGGTGTATGGTGTTTCCTGAAACATCTAAAAAACAAAGCAACAGAGCCTAGGGCACTTCCACTTATGGTCCTATAGCTTAGGGGAATTAAAATCAAAAAGACACAGCCACCCCAAAGTTTGGGACGGCTCTGTTTACAAGAACATCGTTTACGGTACAAGTTCAATATCACAGAAAGTGAAAAATGGATAAAGAAGTTGTGGTACTTACGTACAATGCAATATCACTCAGCAATGAAATCTATGTCATCAGGCCCGTAGCAGCATAATGAGTGGATTCAGGTATGATGATTCTAACTGAAATAAGTCACACAGAAAAAGAAACATCATAAGATATCATTAATACATGGGATGTAAACTTGGCTACACAGGAACTGGATTACAAAACAGAACAGGGTCTCAAATTTAGAAAACCAACTTATGCTTGCTTAAGGGGAAAGGTGAGTTGGGGTGCTGCATCAAACCAGAGATTGAAATGAGCACAGATAAAGTTCCTTAAGCCAAATATAGAATAGACAAGAACTACTCCTTGCTCAATGAAATGGACTCAACACCCCATATTAAACGCCTAAGAATGTACCTGACTAGTAAGTATCTTAAAACCTATGGATTGCTATGTCTCTGAAAGAAAATCAAGCGTGTGTACAGGGGCATAAACGCAGCAGTGATAGGATTGGAGAGGTTCGGTGAGCAAATGAAGACCCTTTGAAGTCATATTGCATGGTACCCATTCCACGGGTCTCAACTCTCCAGGTTTAAGGGATTCTTCCTTCAGCTAAAACATGCACGTGGAACCCAGAGTATGATCAACCGTGTGATCGGGAGACGTGTTCCAATATGTCTCAATTCTCGTCCCCTGGTACTCGGGTGTAACATTCCAGACGCTTAACTAACACTCTCCCGACTTGGAGAGTCAGTGCCTTTAACCTCCTGTTTGGCCCATTTGCAATTTCTGAGGAAGATGAACAGGAATAGGAAGAACCAATGAGAGACTAGGTGGAGGTGTCTGGACGGGCAAATTTAACTCTCATTTCCCACCAGGAAGAGGAATTAACCAAAGGCTCAGCGTGCTGGGCCGGAACCAGATTAGGGCCTGAAGCAATCCTGCGGTGTTGCGGCCAGCTCACAAGAAAGCGAGTTGAAGAAAGGAGCTCAGGGGCACTGTAATTCACAAACCTGCAGAGTTATAAATGACAGCTATCATCCAAAAATATACTGAAGTAAGGCTGTCAAGAGGACTTGAAAGCGGGGCAGAATTGCAGGAAACCGATTTCAGGAGGTAGACTGGAATTGCATTTAAAGCATAGGAAAAGAGGCAGAACGTCCACAATGATGCACTTGGCCAAAAAGGGCGTATGCGTTTTTTCCTGAATATATTCAGGAAAAAACGCATACGCCCTTTTTGGCCAACCAAGCAAGCTTGTAAAGGAAATCTGCACTACAATGAAGTCTCACTTCCCCCCGGTCAAAAGGGCCATCTGAAAAAAGTGTAAAATCCAGAAAGGCAGGACAGGCCATGGAGAACTGGGAGCCTTGTTATGCTGATGGGCGGGATGAAAATTGCCAACAGCCACTCGGGAGAGGTGTATGGTGTTTCCTGAAACATCTAAAAAACAAAGCAACAGAGCCTAGGGCACTTCCACTTATGGTCCTATAGCTTAGGGAAATTAAAATCAAAAAGACACAGCCACCCCAAAGTTTGGGACGGCTCTGTTTACAAGAACCTCGTTTACGGTACAAGTTCAATAGCGCAGAAAGTGAAAAATGGATAAAGAAGTTGTGGTACTTACGTACAATGCAATATCACTCAGCAATGAAATCTATGTCATCAGGCCCGTAGCAGCATAATGAGTGGATTCAGGTATGATGATTCTAACTGAAATAAGTCACACAGAAAAAGAAACATCATAAGATATCACTAATACACGGGATGTAAACTTGGCTACACAGGAACTGGATTACAAAACAGAACAGGGTCTCAAATTTAGAAAACCAACTTATGCTTGCTTAAGGGGAAAGGTGAGTTGGGGTGCTGCATCAAACCAGAGATTGAAATGAGCACAGATAAAGTTCCTTAAGCCAAATATAGAATAGACAAGAACTACTCCTTGCTCAACGAAATGGACTCAACACCCCATATTAAACGCCTAAGAATGTACCTGACAATAAGTATCTTAAAACCTATGGATTGCTATGTCTCTGAAAGAAAATCAAGCGTGTGTACAGGGGCATAAACGCAGCAGTGATAGGATTGGAGAGGTTCGGTGAGCAAATGAAGACCCTTTGAAGTCATATTGCATGGTACCCATTCCACGGGTCTCAACTCTCCAGGTTTAAGGGACTCTGCCTTCAGGTAAAACATGCACGTGGAACCCAGAGTATGATCAACCGTGTGATCGGGAGACGTGTTCCAATATGTCTCAGTTCTCGTCCCCTGGTACTCGGGTGCAACATTCCAGATGCTTTACTAACACTCTCCCGACTTGGAGAGTCAGTGCCTTTAACCTCCTGTTTGGCCCAGTTTGCAATTTCTGCGGAAGATGAACAGGAATAGGGAGAACCAAAGAGAGACTAGCTGGAGGTGTCTGGACGGGCAAATTTAACTCTCATTTCCCACCAGGAAGAGGAATTAACCAAAGGCTCAGCGTGCCGTGCCGGAACCAGATTAGGGCCTGAAGCAATCCTGTGGTGTTGCGGCCAGCTCACAAGAAAGCGAGTTGAAGAAAGGAGCTAAGGGGCACTGTAATTCACAAACCTGCAGAGTTATAAATGACAGCTATCATCTAAAAATATACTGAAGTAAGGCTGCCAAGAGGACTTGAAAGCGGGGCAGAATTGCAGGAAACCGATTTCAGGAGGTAGACTGGAATTGCATTTAAAGCATAGGAAAAGAGGCAGAACGTCCACAATGATGCACTTGGCCAAAAAGGGCGTATGCGTTTTTTCCTGAATATATTCAGGAAAAAACGCATACGCCCTTTTTGGCCAACCAAGCAAGCTTGCAAAGGAAATCTGCACTACAATGAAGTCTCACTTCCCCCCGGTCAAAAGGGCCATCTGAAAAAAGTGTAAAATCCAGAAAGGCAGGACAGGCCATGGAGAACTGGGAGCCTTGTTATGCTGATGGGCGGGATGTAAATTGCCAACAGCCAGTCGGGAGAGGTGTATGGTGTTTCCTGAAACATCTAAAAAACAAAGCAACAGAGCCTAGGGCACTTCCACTTATGGTCCTATAGCTTAGGGAAATTAAAATCAAAAAGACACAGCCACCCCAAAGTTTGGGACGGCTCTGTTTACAAGAACATCGTTTATGGTACAAGTTCAATATCACAGAAAGTGAAAAATGGATAAAGAAGTTGTGGTACTTACGTACAATGCAATATCACTCAGCAATGAAATCTATGTCATCAGGCCCGTAGCAGCATAATGAGTGGATTCAGGTATGATGATTCTAACTGAAATAAGTCACACAGAAAAAGAAACATCATAAGATATCACTAATACACCGAATGTAAACTTGGCTACACAGGAACTGGATTACAAAACAGAACAGGGTCTCAAATTTAGAAAACCAACTTATGCTTGCTTAAGGGGAAAGGTGAGTTGGGGTGCTGCATAAAACCAGAGATTGAAATGAGCACAGATAAAGTTCCTTAAGCCAAATATGGAATAGACAAGAACTACTCCTTGCTCAACGAAATGGACTCAACAGCCCATATTAAACGCCTAAGAATGTACCTGACTAGTAAGTATCTTAAAACCTATGGATTGCTATGTCTCTGAAAGAGAATCAAGCGTGTGTACAGGGGCATAAACGCAGCAGTGATAGGATTGGAGAGGTTCGGTGAGCAAATGAAGACCCTTTGAAGTCATATTGCTTGGTACCCATTCCACGGGTCTCAACTCTCCAGGTTTAAGGGATTCTTCCTTCAGGTAAAACATGCACGTGGAACCCAGAGTATGATCAACCGTGTGATCGGGAGACGTGTTCCAATATGTCTCAGTTCTCGTCCCCTGGTACTCGGGTGCAACATTCCAGACGCTTTACTAACACTCTCCCGACTTGGAGAGTCAGTGCCTTTAACCTCCTGTTTGGCCCATTTGCAATTTCTGAGGAAGATGAACAGGAATAGGGAGAACCAATGAGAGACTAGCTGGAGGTGTCTGGACGGGCAAATTTAACTCTCATTTCCCACCAGGAAGAGGAATTAACCAAAGGCTCAGCGTGCCGTGCCGGAACCAGATTAGGGCCTGAAGCAATCCTGCGGTGTTGCGGCCAGCTCACAAGAAAGCGAGTTGAAGAAAGGAGCTCAGGGGCACTGTAATTCACAAACCTGCAGAGTTATAAATGACAGCTATCGTCCAAAAATATACTGAAGTAAGGCTGCCAAGAGGACTTGAAAGCGGGGCAGAATTGCAGGAAACCGATTTCAGGAGGTAGACTGGAATTGCATTTAAAGCATAGGAAAAGAGGCAGAACGTCCACAATGATGCACTTGGCCAAAAAGGGCGTATGCGTTTTTTCCTGAATATATTCAGGAAAAAACGCATACGCCCTTTTTGGCCAACCAAGCAAGCTTGCAAAGGAAATCTGCACTACAATGAAGTCTCACTTCCCCCCGGTCAAAAGGGCCATCTGAAAAAAGTGTAAAATCCAGAAAGGCAGGACAGGCCATGGAGAACTGGGAGCCTTGTTATGCTGATGGGCGGGATGTAAATTGCCAACAGCCACTCGGGAGAGGTGTATGGTGTTTCCTGAAACATCTAAAAAACAAAGCAACAGAGCCTAGGGCACTTCCACTTATGGTCCTATAGCTTAGGGGAATTAAAATCAAAAAGACACAGCCACCCCAAAGTTTGGGACGGCTCTGTTTACAAGAACATCGTTTACGGTACAAGTTCAATATCACAGAAAGTGAAAAATGGATAAAGAAGTTGTGGTACTTACGTACAATGCAATATCACTCAGCAATGAAATCTATGTCATCAGGCCCGTAGCAGCATAATGAGTGGATTCAGGTATGATGATTCTAACTGAAATAAGTCACACAGAAAAAGAAACATCATAAGATATCATTAATACATGGGATGTAAACTTGGCTACACAGGAACTGGATTACAAAACAGAACAGGGTCTCAAATTTAGAAAACCAACTTATGCTTGCTTAAGGGGAAAGGTGAGTTGGGGTGCTGCATCAAACCAGAGATTGAAATGAGCACAGATAAAGTTCCTTAAGCCAAATATAGAATAGACAAGAACTACTCCTTGCTCAATGAAATGGACTCAACACCCCATATTAAACGCCTAAGAATGTACCTGACTAGTAAGTATCTTAAAACCTATGGATTGCTATGTCTCTGAAAGAAAATCAAGCGTGTGTACAGGGGCATAAACGCAGCAGTGATAGGATTGGAGAGGTTCGGTGAGCAAATGAAGACCCTTTGAAGTCATATTGCATGGTACCCATTCCACGGGTCTCAACTCTCCAGGTTTAAGGGATTCTTCCTTCAGCTAAAACATGCACGTGGAACCCAGAGTATGATCAACCGTGTGATCGGGAGACGTGTTCCAATATGTCTCAATTCTCGTCCCCTGGTACTCGGGTGTAACATTCCAGACGCTTAACTAACACTCTCCCGACTTGGAGAGTCAGTGCCTTTAACCTCCTGTTTGGCCCATTTGCAATTTCTGAGGAAGATGAACAGGAATAGGAAGAACCAATGAGAGACTAGGTGGAGGTGTCTGGACGGGCAAATTTAACTCTCATTTCCCACCAGGAAGAGGAATTAACCAAAGGCTCAGCGTGCTGGGCCGGAACCAGATTAGGGCCTGAAGCAATCCTGCGGTGTTGCGGCCAGCTCACAAGAAAGCGAGTTGAAGAAAGGAGCTCAGGGGCACTGTAATTCACAAACCTGCAGAGTTATAAATGACAGCTATCATCCAAAAATATACTGAAGTAAGGCTGTCAAGAGGACTTGAAAGCGGGGCAGAATTGCAGGAAACCGATTTCAGGAGGTAGACTGGAATTGCATTTAAAGCATAGGAAAAGAGGCAGAACGTCCACAATGATGCACTTGGCCAAAAAGGGCGTATGCGTTTTTTCCTGAATATATTCAGGAAAAAACGCATACGCCCTTTTTGGCCAACCAAGCAAGCTTGTAAAGGAAATCTGCACTACAATGAAGTCTCACTTCCCCCCGGTCAAAAGGGCCATCTGAAAAAAGTGTAAAATCCAGAAAGGCAGGACAGGCCATGGAGAACTGGGAGCCTTGTTATGCTGATGGGCGGGATGAAAATTGCCAACAGCCACTCGGGAGAGGTGTATGGTGTTTCCTGAAACATCTAAAAAACAAAGCAACAGAGCCTAGGGCACTTCCACTTATGGTCCTATAGCTTAGGGAAATTAAAATCAAAAAGACACAGCCACCCCAAAGTTTGGGACGGCTCTGTTTACAAGAACCTCGTTTACGGTACAAGTTCAATAGCGCAGAAAGTGAAAAATGGATAAAGAAGTTGTGGTACTTACGTACAATGCAATATCACTCAGCAATGAAATCTATGTCATCAGGCCCGTAGCAGCATAATGAGTGGATTCAGGTATGATGATTCTAACTGAAATAAGTCACACAGAAAAAGAAACATCATAAGATATCACTAATACACGGGATGTAAACTTGGCTACACAGGAACTGGATTACAAAACAGAACAGGGTCTCAAATTTAGAAAACCAACTTATGCTTGCTTAAGGGGAAAGGTGAGTTGGGGTGCTGCATCAAACCAGAGATTGAAATGAGCACAGATAAAGTTCCTTAAGCCAAATATAGAATAGACAAGAACTACTCCTTGCTCAACGAAATGGACTCAACACCCCATATTAAACGCCTAAGAATGTACCTGACAATAAGTATCTTAAAACCTATGGATTGCTATGTCTCTGAAAGAAAATCAAGCGTGTGTACAGGGGCATAAACGCAGCAGTGATAGGATTGGAGAGGTTCGGTGAGCAAATGAAGACCCTTTGAAGTCATATTGCATGGTACCCATTCCACGGGTCTCAACTCTCCAGGTTTAAGGGACTCTGCCTTCAGGTAAAACATGCACGTGGAACCCAGAGTATGATCAACCGTGTGATCGGGAGACGTGTTCCAATATGTCTCAGTTCTCGTCCCCTGGTACTCGGGTGCAACATTCCAGATGCTTTACTAACACTCTCCCGACTTGGAGAGTCAGTGCCTTTAACCTCCTGTTTGGCCCAGTTTGCAATTTCTGCGGAAGATGAACAGGAATAGGGAGAACCAAAGAGAGACTAGCTGGAGGTGTCTGGACGGGCAAATTTAACTCTCATTTCCCACCAGGAAGAGGAATTAACCAAAGGCTCAGCGTGCCGTGCCGGAACCAGATTAGGGCCTGAAGCAATCCTGTGGTGTTGCGGCCAGCTCACAAGAAAGCGAGTTGAAGAAAGGAGCTAAGGGGCACTGTAATTCACAAACCTGCAGAGTTATAAATGACAGCTATCATCTAAAAATATACTGAAGTAAGGCTGCCAAGAGGACTTGAAAGCGGGGCAGAATTGCAGGAAACCGATTTCAGGAGGTAGACTGGAATTGCATTTAAAGCATAGGAAAAGAGGCAGAACGTCCACAATGATGCACTTGGCCAAAAAGGGCGTATGCGTTTTTTCCTGAATATATTCAGGAAAAAACGCATACGCCCTTTTTGGCCAACCAAGCAAGCTTGCAAAGGAAATCTGCACTACAATGAAGTCTCACTTCCCCCCGGTCAAAAGGGCCATCTGAAAAAAGTGTAAAATCCAGAAAGGCAGGACAGGCCATGGAGAACTGGGAGCCTTGTTATGCTGATGGGCGGGATGTAAATTGCCAACAGCCAGTCGGGAGAGGTGTATGGTGTTTCCTGAAACATCTAAAAAACAAAGCAACAGAGCCTAGGGCACTTCCACTTATGGTCCTATAGCTTAGGGAAATTAAAATCAAAAAGACACAGCCACCCCAAAGTTTGGGACGGCTCTGTTTACAAGAACATCGTTTATGGTACAAGTTCAATATCACAGAAAGTGAAAAATGGATAAAGAAGTTGTGGTACTTACGTACAATGCAATATCACTCAGCAATGAAATCTATGTCATCAGGCCCGTAGCAGCATAATGAGTGGATTCAGGTATGATGATTCTAACTGAAATAAGTCACACAGAAAAAGAAACATCATAAGATATCACTAATACACCGAATGTAAACTTGGCTACACAGGAACTGGATTACAAAACAGAACAGGGTCTCAAATTTAGAAAACCAACTTATGCTTGCTTAAGGGGAAAGGTGAGTTGGGGTGCTGCATAAAACCAGAGATTGAAATGAGCACAGATAAAGTTCCTTAAGCCAAATATGGAATAGACAAGAACTACTCCTTGCTCAACGAAATGGACTCAACAGCCCATATTAAACGCCTAAGAATGTACCTGACTAGTAAGTATCTTAAAACCTATGGATTGCTATGTCTCTGAAAGAGAATCAAGCGTGTGTACAGGGGCATAAACGCAGCAGTGATAGGATTGGAGAGGTTCGGTGAGCAAATGAAGACCCTTTGAAGTCATATTGCTTGGTACCCATTCCACGGGTCTCAACTCTCCAGGTTTAAGGGATTCTTCCTTCAGGTAAAACATGCACGTGGAACCCAGAGTATGATCAACCGTGTGATCGGGAGACGTGTTCCAATATGTCTCAGTTCTCGTCCCCTGGTACTCGGGTGCAACATTCCAGACGCTTTACTAACACTCTCCCGACTTGGAGAGTCAGTGCCTTTAACCTCCTGTTTGGCCCATTTGCAATTTCTGAGGAAGATGAACAGGAATAGGGAGAACCAATGAGAGACTAGCTGGAGGTGTCTGGACGGGCAAATTTAACTCTCATTTCCCACCAGGAAGAGGAATTAACCAAAGGCTCAGCGTGCCGTGCCGGAACCAGATTAGGGCCTGAAGCAATCCTGCGGTGTTGCGGCCAGCTCACAAGAAAGCGAGTTGAAGAAAGGAGCTCAGGGGCACTGTAATTCACAAACCTGCAGAGTTATAAATGACAGCTATCATCCAAAAATATACTGAAGTAAGGCTGTCAAGAGGACTTGAAAGCGGGGCAGAATTGCAGGAAACCGATTTCAGGAGGTAGACTGGAATTGCATTTAAAGCATAGGAAAAGAGGCAGAACGTCCACAATGATGCACTTGGCCAAAAAGGGCGTATGCGTTTTTTCCTGAATATATTCAGGAAAAAACGCATACGCCCTTTTTGGCCAACCAAGCAAGCTTGTAAAGGAAATCTGCACTACAATGAAGTCTCACTTCCCCCCGGTCAAAAGGGCCATCTGAAAAAAGTGTAAAATCCAGAAAGGCAGGACAGGCCATGGAGAACTGGGAGCCTTGTTATGCTGATGGGCGGGATGTAAATTGCCAACAGCCACTCGGGAGAGGTGTATGGTGTTTCCTGAAACATCTAAAAAACAAAGCAACAGAGCCTAGGGCACTTCCACTTATGGTCCTATAGCTTAGGGAAATTAAAATCAAAAAGACACAGCCACCCCAAAGTTTGGGACGGCTCTGTTTACAAGAACCTCGTTTACGGTACAAGTTCAATAGCGCAGAAAGTGAAAAATGGATAAAGAAGTTGTGGTACTTACGTACAATGCAATATCACTCAGCAATGAAATCTATGTCATCAGGCCCGTAGCAGCATAATGAGTGGATTCAGGTATGATGATTCTAACTGAAATAAGTCACACAGAAAAAGAAACATCATAAGATATCATTAATACACGGGATGTAAACTTGGCTACACAGGAACTGGATTACAAAACAGAACAGGGTCTCAAATTTAGAAAACCAACTTATGCTTGCTTAAGGGGAAAGGTGAGTTGGGGTGCTGCATAAAACCAGAGATTGAAATGAGCACAGATAAAGTTCCTTAAGCCAAATATAGAATAGACAAGAACTACTCCTTGCTCAACGAAATGGACTCAACACCCCATATTAAACGCCTAAGAATGTACCTGACTAGTAAGAATTTTCAAACCTATGGATTGCTATGTCTCCGAAAGAAAATCAAGCGTGTGTACAGGGGCATAAACGCAGCAGTGATAGGATTGGAGAGGTTCGGTGAGCAAATGAAGACCCTTTGAAGTCATATTGCATGGTACCCATTCCACGGGTCTCAACTCTCCAGGTTTAAGGGATTCTTCCTTCAGCTAAAACATGCACGTGGAACCCAGAGTATGATCAACCGTGTGATCGGGAGACGTGTTCCAATATGTCTCAATTCTCGTCCCCTGGTACTCGGGTGCAACATTCCAGACGCTTTACTAACACTCTCCCGACTTGGAGAGTCAGTGCCTTTAACCTCCTGTTTGGCCCATTTGCAAATTCTGAGGAAGATGAACAGGAATAGGGAGAACCAATGAGAGACTAGCTGGAGGTGTCTGGACGGGCAAATTTAACTCTCATTTCCCACCAGGAAGAGGAATTAACCAAAGGCTCAGCGTGCCGTGCCGGAACCAGATTAGGGCCTGAAGCAATCCTGCGGTGTTGCGGCCAGCTCCCAAGAAAGCGAGTTGAAGAAAGGAGCTCAGGGGCACTGTAATTCACAAACCTGCAGAGTTATAAATGACAGCTATCGTCCAAAAATATACTGAAGTAAGGCTGCCAAGAGGACTTGAAAGCGGGGCAGAATTGCAGGAAACCGATTTCAAGAGGTAGACTGGAATTGCATTTAAAGCATAGGAAAAGAGGCAGAACGTCCACAATGATGCACTTGGCCAAAATGGGCGTATGCGTTTTTTCCTGAATATATTCAGGAAAAAACGCATACGCCCTTTTTGGCCAACCAAGCAAGCTTGCAAAGGAAATCTGCACTACAATGAAGTCTCACTTCCCCCCGGTCAAAAGGGCCATCTGAAAAAAGTGTAAAATCCAGAAAGGCAGGACAGGCCATGGAGAACTGGGAGCCTTGTTATGCTGATGGGCGGGATGTAAATTGCCAACAGCCACTCGGGAGAGGTGTATGGTGTTTCCTGAAACATCTAAAAAACAAAGCAACAGAGCCTAGGGCACTTCCACTTATGGTCCTATAGCTTAGGGAAATTAAAATCAAAAAGACACAGCCACCCCAAAGTTTGGGACGGCTCTGTTTACAAGAACATCGTTTACGGTACAAGTTCAATATCACAGAAAGTGAAAAATGGATAAAGAAGTTGTGGTACTTACGTACAATGCAATATCACTCAGCAATGAAATCTATGTCATCAGGCCCGTAGCAGCATAATGAGTGGATTCAGGTATGATGATTCTAACTGAAATAAGTCACACAGAAAAAGAAACATCATAAGATATCACTAATACACCGAATGTAAACTTGGCAACACAGGAACTGGATTACAAAACAGAACAGGGTCTCAAATTTAGAAAACCAAGTTATGCTTGCTTAAGGGGAAAGGTGAGTTGGGGTGCTGCATAAAACCAGAGATTGAAATGAGCACAGATAAAGTTCCTTAAGCCAAATATAGAATAGACAAGAACTACTCCTTGCTCAACGAAATGGACTCAACACCCCATATTAAACGCCTAAGAATGTACCTGACTAGTAAGAATTTTCAAACCTATGGATTGCTATGTCTCCGAAAGAAAATCAAGCGTGTGTACAGGGGCATAAACGCAGCAGTGATAGGATTGGAGAGGTTCGGTGAGCAAATGAAGACCCTTTGAAGTCATATTGCATGGTACCCATTCCACGGGTCTCAACTCTCCATGTTTAAGGGATACTTCCTTCAGCTAAAACATGCACGTGGAACCCAGAGTATGATCAACCGTGTGATCGGGAGACGTGTTCCAATATGTCTCAATTCTCGTCCCCTGGTACTCGGGTGCAACATTCCAGACGCTTTACTAACACTCTCCCGACTTGGAGAGTCAGTGCCTTTAACCTCCTGTTTGGCCCATTTGCAAATTCTGAGGAAGATGAACAGGAATAGGGAGAACCAATGAGAGACTAGCTGGAGGTGTCTGGACGGGCAAATTTAACTCTCATTTCCCACCAGGAAGAGGAATTAACCAAAGGCTCAGCGTGCCGTGCCGGAACCAGATTAGGGCCTGAAGCAATCCTGCGGTGTTGCGGCCAGCTCACAAGAAACCGAGTTGAAGAAAGGAGCTCAGGGGCACTGTAATTCACAAACCTGCAGAGTTATAAATGATAGCTATCGTCCAAAAATATACTGAAGTAAGGCTGCCAAGAGGACTTGAAAGCGGGGCAGAATTGCAGGAAACCGATTTCAGGAGGTAGACTGGAATTGCATTTAAAGCATAGGAAAAGAGGCAGAACGTCCACAATGATGCACTTGGCCAAAAAGGGCGTATGCGTTTTTTCCTGAATATATTCAGGAAAAAACTCATACGCCCTTTTTGGCCAACCAAGCAAGCTTGCAAAGGAAATCTGCACTACAATGAAGTCTCACTTCCCCCCGGTCAAAAGGGCCATCTGAAAAAAGTGTAAAATCCAGAAAGGCAGGACAGGCCATGGAGAACTGGGAGCCTTGTTATGCTGATGGGCGGGATGTAAATTGCCAACAGCCACTCGGGAGAGGTGTATGGTGTTTCCTGAAACATCTAAAAAACAAAGCAACAGAGCCTAGGGCACTTCCACTTATGGTCCTATAGCTTAGGGAAATTAAAATCAAAAAGACACAGCCACCCCAAAGTTTGGGACGGCTCTGTTTACAAGAACCTCGTTTACGGTACAAGTTCAATAGCGCAGAAAGTGAAAAATGGATAAAGAAGTTGTGGTACTTACGTACAATGCAATATCACTCAGCAATGAAATCTATGTCATCAGGCCCGTAGCAGCATAATGAGTGGATTCAGGTATGATGATTCTAACTGAAATAAGTCACACAGAAAAAGAAACATCATAAGATATCACTAATACACCGAATGTAAACTTGGCTACACAGGAACTGGATTACAAAACAGAACAGGGTCTCAAATTTAGAAAACCAACTTATGCTTGCTTAAGGGGAAGGTGAGTTGGGGTGCTGCATAAAACTAGAGATTGAAATGAACACAGACAAAGTTCCTTAAGCCAAATATGGAATAGACAAGAACTACTCCTTGTTCAACGCAATGGACTCAGCAGCCCATATTAAACGCCTAAGTATGTACCTGACTAGTAAGTATCTTAAAACCTATGGATTGCTATGTCTCTGAAAGAAAATCAAGCGTGTGTACAGGGGCATAAACGCAGCAGTGATAGGATTGGAGAGGTTCGGTGAGCAAATGAAGACCCTTTGAAGTCATATTGCATGGTACCCATTCCAGGGGTCTCAACTCTCCAGGTTTAAGGGATTCTTCCTTCAGCTAAAACATGCACGTGGAACCCAGAGTATGATCAACCGTGTGATCGGGAGACGTGTTCCAATATGTCTCAGTTCTCGTCCCCTGGTACTCGGGTGCAACATTCCAGACGCTTTACTAACACTCTCCCGACTTGGAGAGTCAGTGCCTTTAACCTCCTGTTTGGCCCATTTGCAAATTCTGAGGAAGATGAACAGGAATAGGGAGAACCAATGAGAGACTAGCTGGAGGTGTCTGGACGGGCAAATTTAACTCTCATTTCCCACCAGGAAGAGGAATTAACCAAAGGCTCAGCGTGCCGTGCCGGAACCAGATTAGGGCCTGAAGCAATCCTGCGGTGTTGCGGCCAGCTCCCAAGAAAGCGAGTTGAAGAAAGGAGCTCAGGGGCACTGTAATTCACAAACCTGCAGAGTTATAAATGACAGCTATCGTCCAAAAATATACTGAAGTAAGGCTGCCAAGAGGACTTGAAAGCGGGGCAGAATTGCAGGAAACCGATTTCAGGAGGTAGACTGAAATTGCATTTAAAGCATAGGAAAGGAGGCAGAACGTGGACAATGATGCACTTGGCCAAAAAGGGCGTATGCGTTTTTTCCTGAATATATTCAGGAAAAAACGCATACGCACTTTTTGGCCAACCAAGCAAGCTTGCAAAGGAAATCTGCACTACAATGAAGTCTCACTTCCCCCCGGTCAAAAGGGCCATCTGAAAAAAGTGTAAAATCCAGAAAGGCAGGACAGGCCATGTAGAACTGGGAGCCTTGTTATGCTGATGGGCGGGATGTAAATTGCCAAGAGCCACTCGTGAGAGGTGTATGGTGTTTCCTGAAACATCTAAAAAACAAAGCAACAGAGCCTAGGGCACTTCCACTTATGGTCCTATAGCTTAGGGAAATTAAAATCAAAAAGACACAGCCACCCCAATGTTTGGGACGGCTCTGTTTACAAGAACCTCGTTTACGGTACAAGTTCAATAGCGCAGAAAGTGAAAAATGGATAAAGAAGTTGTGGTACTTACGTACAATGCAATATCACTCAGCAATGAAATCTATGTCATCAGGCCCGTAGCAGCATAATGAGTGGATTCAGGTATGATGATTCTAACTGAAATAAGTCACACAGAAAAAGAAACATCATAAGATATCACTAATACACGGGATGTAAACTTGGCTACACAGGAACTGGATTACAAAACAGAACAGGGTCTCAAATTTAGAAAACCAACTTATGCTTGCTTAAGGGGAAAGGTGAGTTGGGGTGCTGCATAAAACCAGAGATTGAAATGAGCACAGATAAAGTTCCTTAAGCCAAATATAGAATAGACAAGAACTACTCCTTGCTCAACGAAATGGACTCAACACCCCATATTAAACGCCTAAGAATGTACCTGACTAGTAAGAATTTTCAAACCTATGGATTGCTATGTCTCCGAAAGAAAATCAAGCGTGTGTACAGGGGCATAAACGCAGCAGTGATAGGATTGGAGAGGTTCGGTGAGCAAATGAAGACCCTTTGAAGTCATATTGCATGGTACCCATTCCACGGGTCTCAACTCTCCAGGTTTAAGGGATTCTTCCTTCAGCTAAAACATGCACGTGGAACCCAGAGTATGATCAACCGTGTGATCGGGAGACGTGTTCCAATATGTCTCAATTCTCGTCCCCTGGTACTCGGGTGCAACATTCCAGACGCTTTACTAACACTCTCCCGACTTGGAGAGTCAGTGCCTTTAACCTCCTGTTTGGCCCATTTGCAAATTCTGAGGAAGATGAACAGGAATAGGGAGAACCAATGAGAGACTAGCTGGAGGTGTCTGGACGGGCAAATTTAACTCTCATTTCCCACCAGGAAGAGGAATTAACCAAAGGCTCAGCGTGCCGTGCCGGAACCAGATTAGGGCCTGAAGCAATCCTGCGGTGTTGCGGCCAGCTCACAAGAAACCGAGTTGAAGAAAGGAGCTCAGGGGCACTGTAATTCACAAACCTGCAGAGTTATAAATGACAGCTATCGTCCAAAAATATACTGAAGTAAGGCTGCCAAGAGGACTTGAAAGCGGGGCAGAATTGCAGGAAACCGATTTCAGGAGGTAGACTGGAATTGCATTTAAAGCATAGGAAAAGAGGCAGAACGTCCACAATGATGCACTTGGCCAAAAAGGGCGTATGCGTTTTCTCCTGAATATATTCAGGAAAAAACGCATACGCCCTTTTTGGCCAACCAAGCAAGCTTGCAAAGGAAATCTGCACTACAATGAAGTCTCACTTCCCCCCGGTCAAAAGGGCCATCTGAAAAAAGTGTAAAATCCAGAAAGGCAGGACAGGCCATGGAGAACTGGGAGCCTTGTTATGCTGATGGGCGGGATGTAAATTGCCAACAGCCACTCGGGAGAGGTGTATGGTGTTTCCTGAAACATCTAAAAAACAAAGCAACAGAGCCTAGGGCACTTCCACTTATGGTCCTATAGCTTAGGGAAATTAAAATCAAAAAGACACAGCCACCCCAAAGTTTGGGACGGCTCTGTTTACAAGAACCTCGTTTACGGTACAAGTTCAATATCGCAGAAAGTGAAAAATGGATAAAGAAGTTGTGGTACTTACGTTCAATGCAATATCACTCAGCAATGAAATCTATGTCATCAGGCCCGTAGCAGCATAATGAGTGGATTCAGGTATGATGATTCTAACTGAAATAAGTCACACAGAAAAAGAAACATCATAAGATATCACTAATACACCGAATGTAAACTTGGCTACACAGGAACTGGATTACAAAACAGAACAGGGTCTCAAATTTAGAAAACCAACTTATGCTTGCTTAAGGGGAAGGTGAGTTGGGGTGCTGCATAAAACTAGAGATTGAAATGAGCACAGACAAAGTTCCTTAAGCCAAATATGGAATAGACAAGAACTACTCCTTGTTCAACGCAATGGACTCAGGAGCCCATATTAAACGCCTAAGTATGTACCTGACTAGTAAGTATCTTAAAACCTATGGATTGCTATGTCTCTGAAAGAAAATCAAACGTGTGTACAGGGGCATAAACGCAGCAGTGATAGGATTGGAGAGGTTCGGTGAGCAAATGAAGACCCTTTGAAGTCATATTGCATGGTACCCATTCCAGGGGTCTCAACTCTCCAGGTTTAAGGGATTCTTCCTTCAGCTAAAACATGCACGTGGAACCCAGAGTATGATCAACCGTGTGATCGGGAGACGTGTTCCAATATGTCTCAATTCTCGTCCCCTGGTACTCGGGTGCAACATTCCAGACGCTTTACTAACACTCTCCCGACTTGGAGAGTCAGTGCCTTTAACCTCCTGTTTGGCCCATTTGCAATTTCTGAGGAAGATGAACAGGAATAGGGAGAACCAATGAGAGACTAGCTGGAGGTGTCTGGACGGGCAAATTTAACTCTCATTTCCCACCAGGAAGAGGAATTAACCAAAGGCTCAGCGTGCCGTGCCGGAACCAGATTAGGGCCTGAAGCAATCCTGCGGTGTTGCGGCCAGCTCCCAAGAAAGCGAGTTGAAGAAAGGAGCTCAGGGGCACTGTAATTCACAAACCTGCAGAGTTATAAATGACAGCTATCGTCCAAAAATATACTGAAGTAAGGCTGCCAAGAGGACTTGAAAGCGGGGCAGAATTGCAGGAAACCGATTTCAGGAGGTAGACTGAAATTGCATTTAAAGCATAGGAAAGGAGGCAGAACGTGGACAATGATGCACTTGGCCAAAAAGGGCGTATGCGTTTTTTCCTGAATATATTCAGGAAAAAACGCATACGCACTTTTTGGCCAACCAAGCAAGCTTGCAAAGGAAATCTGCACTACAATGAAGTCTCACTTCCCCCCGGTCAAAAGGGCCATCTGAAAATGTGTAAAATCCAGAAAGGCAGGACAGGCCATGTAGAACTGGGAGCCTTGTTATGCTGATGGGCGGGATGTAAATTGCCAAGAGCCACTCGTGAGAGGTGTATGGTGTTTCCTGAAACATCTAAAAAACAAAGCAACAGAGCCTAGGGCACTTCCACTTATGGTCCTATAGCTTAGGGAAATTAAAATCAAAAAGACACAGCCACCCCAAAGTTTGGGACGGCTCTGTTTACAAGAACCTCGTTTACGGTACAAGTTCAATAGCGCAGAAAGTGAAAAATGGATAAAGAAGTTGTGGTACTTACGTACAATGCAATATCACTCAGCAATGAAATCTATGTCATCAGGCCCGTAGCAGCATAATGAGTGGATTCAGGTATGATGATTCTAACTGAAATAAGTCACACAGAAAAAGAAACATCATAAGATATCACTAATACACGGGATGTAAACTTGGCTACACAGGAACTGGATTACAAAACAGAACAGGGTCTCAAATTTAGAAAACCAACTTATGCTTGCTTAACGGGAAAGGTGAGTTGGGGTGCTGCATAAAACCAGAGATTGAAATGAGCACAGATAAAGTTCCTTAAGCCAAATATGGAATAGACAAGAACTACTCCTTGTTCAACGAAATGGACTCAACACCCCATATTAAACGCCTAAGAACGTACCTGACTAGTAAGTATCTTAAAACCTATGGATTGCTATGTCTCTGAAAGAGAATCAAGCGTCTGTACAGGGACATAAACGCAGCAGTGATAGGATTGGAGCAGTCCGTTGAGCAAATGCAGACCCTTTGAAATCATATTGCATGGTACCCATTTCACGGGTCTCAAATCTCCAGGTTTAAGGGATTCTTCCTTCAGCTAAAACATGCATGTGGAGCCCAGAGTATGATCAACCGTGTGATCGGGAGACGTGTTCCAATATGTCTCAGTTCTCATCCTCTGGTACTCGGGTGCAACATTCCAGACGCTTTACTAACACTCTCCTGACTTGGAGAGTCAGTGCCTTTAACCTCCTGTTTGGCCCAGTTTGGAATATCTCCGGAAGATGTACAGGAATAGGGAGAAACAATGAGAGACTAGTTGGACGTGTCTGGACGAGAAAATTTAACTCTCATTTTGCACCAGGAATAGGAATTAACCAAAAGCTCAGCGTCCCGGCCGGAACGAGATTAGGGCCTGAAGCAATCCTGCGGTGTTGCGGCCAGCTCACAAGAAAGCGAGTTGAAGTAAGGAGCTCAGGGGCACTGTAATTCACAAACCTGCAGAGTTATAAATGACAGCTATCGTCCAAAAATATACTGAAGTAAGGCTGCCAGGAAGACTTGAAAGCCGGGCAGAATTGCAGGAATCCGATTTCAGGAGGTAGACTGGAATTGCATTTAAAGTATAGGAAAAGAGGCAGAACGTCCACAATGATGCACTTGGCCAAAAAGGGCGTATGCGTTTTTTCCTGAATATATTCAGGAAAAAACGCATACGCCCTTTTTGGCCAACCAAGCAAGCTTGCAAAGGAAATCTGCACTACAATGAAGTCTCACTTCCCCCTGGTCAAAAGGGCCATCTGAAAAAAGTGTAAAATCCAGAAAGGCAGGACAGGCCATGGAGAACTGGGAGCCTTGTTATGCTGATGGGCGGGATGGAAATTGCCAACAGCCACTTGGGAGAAGTGTATGGTGTTTCCTGAAACATCTAAAAAACAAAGCAAGAAAACCTAGGGCACTTCCACTTATGGTCCTATAGCTTAGGGAAATTAAAATCAAAAAGACACAGCCACCCCAAAGTTTGGGACGGCTCTGTTTACAAGAACATCGTTTACGGTACAAGTTCAATAGCGCAGAAAGTGAAAAATGGATAAAGAAGTTGTGGTACTTACGTACAATGCAATATCACTCAGCAATGAAATCTATGTCATCAGGCCCGTAGCAGCATAATGAGTGGATTCAGGTATGATGATTCTAACTGAAATAAGTCACACAGAAAAAGAAACATCATAAGATATCATTAATACACGGGATGTAAACTTGGCTACACAGGAACTGGATTACAAAACAGAACAGGGTCTCAAATTTAGAAAACCAACTTATGCTTGCTTAAGGGGAAAGGTGAGTTGGGGTGCTGCATAAAACCAGAGATTGAAATGAGCACAGATAAAGTTCCTTAAGCCAAATATAGAATAGACAAGAACTACTCCTTGCTCAACGAAATGGACTCAACACCCCATATTAAACGCCTAAGAATGTACCTGACTAGTAAGAATTTTCAAACCTATGGATTGCTATGTCTCCGAAAGAAAATCAACCGTGTGTACAGGGGCATAAACGCAGCAGTGATAGGATTGGAGAGGTTCGGTGAGCAAATGAAGACCCTTTGAAGTCATATTGCATGGTACCCATTCCACGGGTCTCAACTCTCCAGGTTTAAGGGATTCTTCCTTCAGCTAAAACATGCACGTGGAACCCAGAGTATGATCAACCGTGTGATCGGGAGACGTGTTCCAATATGTCTCAATTCTCGTCCCCTGGTACTCGGGTGCAACATTCCAGACGCTTTACTAACACTCTCCCGACTTGGAGAGTCAGTGCCTTTAACCTCCTGTTTGGCCCATTTGCAAATTCTGAGGAAGATGAACAGGAATAGGGAGAACCAATGAGAGACTAGCTGGAGGTGTCTGGACGGGCAAATTTAACTCTCATTTCCCACCAGGAAGAGGAATTAACCAAAGGCTCAGCGAGCCGTGCCGGAACCAGATTAGGGCCTGAAGCAATCCTGCGGTGTTGCGGCCAGCTCACAAGAAACCGAGTTGAAGAAAGGAGCTCAGGGGCACTGTAATTCACAAACCTGCAGAGTTATAAATGACAGCTATCGTCCAAAAATATACTGAAGTAAGGCTGCCAAGAGGACTTGAAAGCGGGGCAGAATTGCAGGAAACCGATTTCAGGAGGTAGACTGGAATTGCATTTAAAGCATAGGAAAAGAGGCAGAACGTCCACAATGATGCACTTGGCCAAAAAGGGCGTATGCGTTTTTTCCTGAATATATTCAGGAAAAAACGCATACGCCCTTTTTGGCCAACCAAGCAAGCTTGCAAAGGAAATCTGCACTACAATGAAGTCTCACTTCCCCCCGGTCAAAAGGGCCATCTGAAAAAAGTGTAAAATCCAGAAAGGCAGGACAGGCCATGGAGAACTGGGAGCCTTGTTATGCTGATGGGCGGGATGTAAATTGCCAACAGCCACTCGGGAGAAGTGTATGGTGTTTATGAAACATCTAAAAAACAAAGCAACTGAGCCTAGGGCAAGTCCACTTATAGTCCTATAGCTTAGGGAAATTAAAATCAAAAAGACACAGCCACCCCAAAGTTTGGGACGGCTCTGTTTACAAGAACCTCGTTTACGGTACTAGTTCAATATCGCAGAAAGTGAAAAATGGATAAAGAAGTTGTGGTACTTACGTTCAATGCAATATCACTCAGCAATGAAATCTATGTCATCAGGCCCGTAGCAGCATAATGAGTGGATTCAGGTATGATGATTCTAACTGAAATAAGTCACACAGAAAAAGAAACATCATAAGATATCACTAATACACGGAATGTAAACTTGGCTACACAGGAACTGGATTACAAAACAGAACAGGGTCTCAAATTTAGAAAACCAACTTATGCTTGCTTAAGGGGAAGGTGAGTTGGGGTGCTGCATAAAACTAGAGATTGAAATGAGCACAGACAAAGTTCCTTAAGCCAAATATGGAATAGACAAGAACTACTCCTTGTTCAACGCAATGGACTCAGCAGCCCATATTAAACGCCTAAGTATGTACCTGACTAGTAAGTATCTTAAAACCTATGGATTGCTATGTCTCTGAAAGAAAATCAAGCGTGTGTACAGGGGCATAAACGCAGCAGTGATAGGATTGGAGAGGTTCGGTGAGCAAATGAAGACCCTTTGAAGTCATATTGCATGGTACCCATTCCAGGGGTCTGAACTCTCCAGGTTTAAGGGATTCTTCCTTCAGCTAAAACATGCACGTGGAACCCAGAGTATGATCAACCGTGTGATCGGGAGACGTGTTCCAATATGTGTCACTTCTCGTCCCCTGGTACTCGGGTGCAACATTCCAGACGCTTTACTAACACTCTCCCGACTTGGAGAGTCAGTGCCTTTAACCTCCTGTTTGGCCCATTTGCAATTTCTGAGGAAGATGAACAGGAATAGGGAGAACCAATGAGAGACTAGCTGGAGGTGTCTGGACGGGCAAATTTAACTCTCATTTCCCACCAGGAAGAGGAATTAACCAAAGGCTCAGCGTGCCGTGCCGGAACCAGATTAGGGCCTGAAGCAATCCTGCGGTGTTGCGGCCAGCTCCCAAGAAAGCGAGTTGAAGAAAGGAGCTCAGGGGCACTGTAATTCACAAACCTGCAGAGTTATAAATGACAGCTATCGTCCAAAAATATACTGAAGTAAGGCTGCCAAGAGGACTTGAAAGCGGGGCAGAATTGCAGGAAACCGATTTCAGGAGGTAGACTGGAATTGCATTTAAAGCATAGGAAAAGAGGCAGAACGTCCACAATGATGCACTTGGCCAAAAAGGGCGTATGCGTTTTTTCCTGAATATATTCAGGAAAAAACGCATACGCCCTTTTTGGCCAACCAAGCAAGCTTGCAAAGGAAATCTGCACTACAATGAAGTCTCACTTCCCCCCGGTCAAAAGGGCCATCTGAAAAGAGTGTAAAATCCAGAAAGGCAGGACAGGCCATGGAGAACTGGGAGCCTTGTTATGCTGATGGGCGGGATGTAAATTGCCAACAGCCACTCGGGAGAGGTGTATGGTGTTTCCTGAAACATCTAAAAAACAAAGCAACAGAGCCTAGGGCACTTCCACTTATGGTCCTATAGCTTAGGGAAATTAAAATCAAAAAGACACAGCCACCCCAATGTTTGGGACGGCTCTGTTTACAAGAACCTCGTTTACGGTACAAGTTCAATAGCGCAGAAAGTGAAAAATGGATAAAGAAGTTGTGGTACTTACGTACAATGCAATATCACTCAGCAATGAAATCTATGTCATCAGGCCCGTAGCAGCATAATGAGTGGATTCAGGTATGATGATTCTAACTGAAATAAGTCACACAGAAAAAGAAACATCATAAGATATCATTAATACACGGGATGTAAACTTGGCTACACAGGAACTGGATTACAAAACAGAACAGGGTCTCAAATTTAGAAAACCAACTTATGCTTGCTTAAGGGGAAAGGTGAGTTGGGGTGCTGCATAAAACCAGAGATTGAAATGAGCACAGATAAAGTTCCTTAAGCCAAATATAGAATAGACAAGAACTACTCCTTGCTCAATGAAATGGACTCAACACCCCATATTAAACGCCTAAGAATGTACCTGACTAGTAAGTATCTTAAAACCTATGGATTGCTATGTCTCTGAAAGAAAATCAAGCGTGTGTACAGGGGCATAAACGCAGCAGTGATAGGATTGGAGAGGTTCGGTGAGCAAATGAAGACCCTTTGAAGTCATATTGCATGGTACCCATTCCACGGGTCTCAACTCTCCAGGTTTAAGGGATTCTTCCTTCAGCTAAAACATGCACGTGGAACCCAGATTATGATCAACCGTGTGATCGGGAGACGTGTTCCAATATGTCTCAATTCTCGTCCCCTGGTACTCGGGTGTAACATTCCAGACGCTTTACAAACACTCTCCCGACTTGGAGAGTCAGTGCCTTTAACCTCCTGTTTGGCCCATTTGCAATTTCTGAGGAAGATGAACAGGAATAGGGAGAACCAATGAGAGACTAGCTGGAGGTGTCTGGACGGGCAAATTTAACTCTCATTTCCCACCAGGAAGAGGAATTAACCAAAGGCTCAGCGTGCCGTGCCGGAACCAGATTAAGGTCTGAAGCAATCCTGCGGTGTTGCGGCCAGCTCACAAGAAAGCGAGTTGAAGAAAGGAGCTCAGGGGCACTGTAATTCACAAACCTGCAGAGTTATAAATGACAGCTATCATCCAAAAATATACTGAAGTAAGGCTGTCAAGAGGACTTGAAAGCGGGGCAGAATTGCAGGAAACCGATTTCAGGAGGTAGACTGGAATTGCATTTAAAGCATCGGAAAAGAGGCAGAACGTCCACAATGATGCACTTGGCCAAAAAGGGCGTATGCGTTTTTTCCTGAATATATTCAGGAAAAAACGAATACGCCCCTTTTGGCCAACCAAGCAAGCTTGTAAAGGAAATCTGCACTACAATGAAGTCTCACTTCCCCCCGGTCAAAAGGGCCATCTGAAAAAAGTGTAAAATCCAGAAAGGCAGGACAGGCCATGGAGAACTGGGAGCCTTGTTATGCTGATGGGCGGGATGTAAATTGCCAACAGCCACTCGGGAGAGGTGTATGGTGTTTCCTGAAACATCTAAAAAACAAAGCAACAGAGCCTAGGGCACTTCCACTTATGGTCCTATAGCTTAGGGAAATTAAAATCAAAAAGACACAGCCACCCCAAAGTTTGGGACGGCTCTGTTTACAAGAACCTCGTTTACGGTACAAGTTCAATAGCGCAGAAAGTGAAAAATGGATAAAGAAGTTGTGGTACTTACGTACAATGCAATATCACTCAGCAATGAAATCTATGTCATCAGGCCCGTAGCAGCATAATGCGTGGATTCAGGTATGATGATTCTAACTGAAATAAGTCACACAGAAAAAGAAACATCATAAGATATCACTAATACACGGGATGTAAACTTGGCTACACAGGAACTGGATTACAAAACAGAACAGGGTCTCAAATTTAGAAAACCAACTTATGCTTGCTTAAGGGGAAAGGTGAGTTGGGGTGCTGCATCAAACCAGAGATTGAAATGAGCACAGATAAAGTTCCTTAAGCCAAATATGGAATAGACAAGAACTACTCCTTGCTCAACGAAATGGACTCAACACCCCATATTAAACGCCTAAGAATGTACCTGACAATAAGTATCTTAAAACCTATGGATTGCTATGTCTCTGAAAGAAAATCAAGCGTGTGTACAGGGGCATAAACGCAGCAGTGATAGGATTGGAGAGGTTCGGTGAGCAAATGAAGACCCTTTGAAGTCATATTGCATGGTACCCATTCCACGGGTCTCAACTCTCCAGGTTTAAGGGACTCTGCCTTCAGGTAAAACATGCACGTGGAACCCAGAGTATGATCAACCGTGTGATCGGGAGACGTGTTCCAATATGTCTCAGTTCTCGTCCCCTGGTACTCGGGTGTAACATTCCAGACGCTTTACAAACACTCTCCCGACTTGGAGAGTCAGTGCCTTTAACCTCCTGTTTGGCCCATTTGCAATTTCTGAGGAAGATGAACAGGAATAGGGAGAACCAATGAGAGACTAGCTGGAGGTGTCTGGACGGGCAAATTTAACTCTCATTTCCCACCAGGAAGAGGAATTAACCAAAGGCTCAGCGTGCCGTGCCGGAACCAGATTAGGGCCTGAAGCAATCCTGCGGTGTTGCGGCCAGCTCACAAGAAAGCGAGTTGAAGAAAGGAGCTCAGGGGCACTGTAATTCACAAACCTGCAGAGTTATAAATGACAGCTATCATCCAAAAATATACTGAAGTAAGGCTGTCAAGAGGACTTGAAAGCGGGGCAGAATTGCAGGAAACCGATTTCAGGAGGTAGACTGGAATTGCATTTAAAGCATAGGAAAAGAGGCAGAACGTCCACAATGATGCACTTGGCCAAAAAGGGCGTATGCGTTTTTTCCTGAATATATTCAGGAAAAAACGCATACGCCCTTTTTGGCCAACCAAGCAAGCTTGCAAAGGAAATCTGCACTACAATGAAGTCTCACTTCCCCCCCCGGTCAAAAGGGCCATCTGAAAAAAGTGTAAAATCCAGAAAGGCAGGACAGGCCATGGAGAACTGGGAGCCTTGTTATGCTGATGGGCGGGATGTAAATTGCCAACAGCCACTCGGGAGAGGTGTATGGTGTTTCCTGAAACATCTAAAAAACAAAGCAACAGAGCCTAGGGCACTTCCACTTATGGTCCTGTAGCTTAGGGAAATTAAAATCAAAAAGACACAGCCACCCCAAAGTTTGGGACGGCTCTGTTTACAAGAACATCGTTTACGGTACAAGTTCAATATCACAGAAAGTGAAAAATGGATAAAGAAGTTGTGGTACTTACGTACAATGCAATATCACTCAGCAATGAAATCTATGTCATCAGGCCCGTAGCAGCATAATGAGTGGATTCAGGTATGATGATTCTAACTGAAATAAGTCACACAGAAAAAGAAACATCATAAGATATCACTAATACACCGAATGTAAACTTGGCTACACAGGAACTGAATTACAAAACAGAACAGGGTCTCAAATTTAGAAAACCAACTTATGCTTGCTTAAGGGGAAAGGTGAGTTGGGGTGCTGCATAAAACCAGAGATTGAAATGAGCACAGATAAAGTTCCTTAAGCCAAATATGGAATAGACAAGAACTACTCCTTGCTCAACGAAATGGACTCAACACCCCATATTAAACGCCTAAGAATGTACCTGACTAGTAAGTATCTTAAAACCTATGGATTGCTATGTCTCTGAAAGAAAATCAAGCGTGTGTACAGGGGCATAAACGCAGCAGTGATAGGATTGGAGAGGTTCGGTGAGCAAATGAAGACCCTTTGAAGTCATATTGCATGGTACCCATTCCACGGGTCTCAACTCTCCAGGTTTAAGGGATGCTTCCTTCAGCTAAAACATGCACGTGGAACCCAGAGTATGATCAACCGTGTGATCGGGAGACGTGTTCCAATATGTCTCAATTCTCGTCCCCTGGTACTCGGGTGTAACATTCCAGACGCTTTACTAACACTCTCCCGACTTGGAGAGTCAGTGCCTTTAACCTCCTGTTTGGCCCATTTGCAATTTCTGCGGAAGATGAACAGGAATAGGGAGAACCAATGAGAGACTAGCTGGAGGTGTCTGGACGGGCAAATTTAACTCTCATTTCCCACCAGGAAGAGGAATTAACCAAAGGCTCAGCATGCTGTGCCGGAACCAGATTAGGGCCTGAAGCAATCCTGCGGTGTTGCGGCCAGCTCACAAGAAAGCGAGTTGAAGAAAGGAGCTCAGGGGCACTGTAATTCACAAACCTGCAGAGTTATAAATGACAGCTATCATCCAAAAATATACTGAAGTAAGGCTGTCAGGAGGACTTGAAAGCGGGGCAGAATTGCAGGAAACCGATTTCAGGAGGTAGACTGGAATTGCATTTAAAGCATAGGAAAAGAGGCAGAACGTCCACAATGATGCACTTGACCAAAAAGGGCGTATGCGTTTTTTCCTGAATATATTCAGGAAAAAACGCATACGCCCTTTTTGGCCAACCAAGCAAGCTTGTAAAGGAAATCTGCACTACAATGAAGTCTCACTTCCCCCCGGTCAAAAGGGCCATCTGAAAAAAGTGTAAAATCCAGAAAGGCAGGACAGGCCATGGAGAACTGGGAGCCTTGTTATGCTGATGGGCGGGATGTAAATTGCCAACAGCCACTCGGGAGAGGTGTATGGTGTTTCCTGAAACATCTAAAAAACAAAGCAACAGAGCCTAGGGCACTTCCACTTATGGTCCTATAGCTTAGGGAAATTAAAATCAAAAAGACACAGCCACCCCAAAGTTTGGGACGGCTCTGTTTACAAGAACCTCGTTTACGGTACAAGTTCAATAGCGCAGAAAGTGAAAAATGGATAAAGAAGTTGTGGTACTTACGTACAATGCAATATCACTCAGCAATGAAATCTATGTCATCAGGCCCGTAGCAGCATGATGAGTGGATTCAGGTATGATGATTCTAACTGAAATAAGTATCACAGAAAAAGAAACATCATAAGATATCACTAATACACGGGATGTAAACTTGGCTACACAGGAACTGGATTACAAAACAGAACAGGGTCTCAAATTTAGAAAACCAACTTATGCTTGCTTAAGGGGAAAGGTGAGTTGGGGTGCTGCATAAAACCAGAGATTGAAATGAGCACAGATAAAGTTCCTTAAGCCAAATATAGAATAGACAAGAACTACTCCTTGCTCAACGAAATGGACTCAACACCCCATATTAAACGCCTAAGAATGTACCTGACTAGTAATTATCTTAAAACCTATGGATTGCTATGTCTCTGAAAGACAATCAAGCGTGTGTACAGGGGCATAAACGCAGCAGTGATAGGATTGGAGAGGTACGGTGAGCAAATGAAGACCCTTTGAAGTCATATTGCATGGTACCCATTCCACGGGTCTCAACTCTCCAGGTTTAAGGGATTCTTCCTTCAGCTAAAACATGCACATGGAACCCAGAGTATGATCAACCATGTGATCGGGAGACGTGTTCCATTATGTCTCAGTTCTCATCCCCTGGTACTCCGGTGCAACATTCCAGACGCTTTACTAACACTCTCCCGACTTGGAGAGTCAGTGCCTTTAACCTCCTGTTTGGCCCAGTTTGCAATTTCTGCGGAAGATGAACAGGAATAGGGTGAACCAAAGAGAGGCTAGCTGGAGGTGTCTGGACGGACAAATATAACTCTCATTTCCCACCAGGAAGAGGAATTAACCAAAGGCTCAGCGTGCCGTGCCTGAACCAGATTAGGACCTGAAGCAATCCTGCGGTGTTGCGGCCAGCTCACAAGAAAGCGAGTTGAAGAAAGGACCTCAGGGGCACCGTAATTCACAAACCTGCAGAGTTATAAATGACAGCTATCGTCCAAAAATATACTGAAGTAAGGCTGCCAAGAGGACTTGAAAGCGGGGCAGAATTGCAGGAAACCGATTTCAGGAGGTAGACTGGAATTGCATTTAAAGCATAGGAAAAGAGGCAGAACGTCCACAATGATGCACTTGGCCAGAAAGGGCGTATGCGTTTTTTCCTGAATATATTTTGGCCAACCAAGCAAGCTTGCAAAGGAAATCTGCACTACAATGAAGTCTCACTTCCCCCCGGTCAAAAGGGCCATCTGAAAAAAGTGTAAAATCCAGAAAGGCAGGACAGGCCATGGAGAACTGGGAGCCTTGTTATGCTGATGGGCGGGATGTAAATTGCCAACAGCCACTCCGGAGAAGTGTATGGTGTTTATGAAACATCTAAAAAACAAAGCAACAGAGCCTAGGGCACTTCCACTTATGGTCCTATAGCTTAGGGAAATTCAAATCAAAAAGACACAGCCACCCCAAAGTTTGGGACGGCTCTGTTTACAAGAACCTCGTTTACGGTACAAGTTCAATATCGCAGAAAGTGAAAAATGGATAAAGAAGTTGTGGTACTTACGTTCAATGCAATATCACTCAGCAATGAAATCTATGTCATCAGGCCCGTAGCAGCATAATGAGTGGATTCAGGTATGATGATTCTAACTGAAATAAGTCACACAGAAAAAGAAACATCATAAGATATCACTAATACACGGAATGTAACCTTGGCTACACAGGAACTGGATTACAAAACAGAACAGGGTCTCAAATTTAGAAAACCAACTTATGCTTGCTTAAGGGGAAAGGTGAGTTGGGGTGCTGCATAAAACCAGAGATTGAAATGAGCACAGACAAAGTTCCGTAAGCCAAATATGGAATAGACAAGAACTACTCTTTGTTCAACGCAATGGACTCAGCAGCCCATATTAAACGCCTAAGTATGTACCTGACTAGTAAGTATCTTAAAACCTATGGATTGCTATGTCTCTGAAAGAAAATCAAGCGTGTGTACAGGGGCATAAACGCAGCAGTGATAGGATTGGAGAGGTTCGGTGAGCAAATGAAGACCCTTTGAAGTCATATTGCATGGTACCCATTCCACGGGTCTCAACTCTCCAGGTTTAAGGGATTCTTCCTTCAGCTAAAACATGCACGTGGAACCCAGAGTATGATCAACCGTGTGACCGGGAGACGTGTTCCAATATGTCTCAGTTCTCGTCCCCTGGTACTCGGGTGCAACATTCCAGACGCTTTACTAACACTCTCCAAACTTGGAGAGTCAGTGCCTTTAACCTCCTGTTTGGCCCATTTGAAATTTCTGCGGAAGATGAACAGGAATAGGGAGAACCAATGAGAGACTAGCTGGAGGTGTCTGGACGGGCAAATTTAACTCTCATTTCCCACCAGGAAGAGGAATTAACCAAAGGCTCAGCGTGCCGTGCCAGAACCAGATTAGGGCCTGAAGCAATCCTGCGGTGTTGCGGCCAGCTCACAAGAAAGCGAGTTGAAGAAAGGAGCTCAGGGGCACTGTAATTCACAAACCTGCAGAGTTATAAATGACAGCTATCGTCCAAAAATATACTGAAGTAAGGCTGTCAAGAGGACTTGAAAGCGGGGCAGAATTGCAGGAAACCGATTTCAGGAGGTAGACTGGAATTGCATTTAAAGCATAGGAAAAGAGGCAGAACGTCCACAATGATGCACTTGGCCAAAAAGGGCGTATGCGTTTTATCCTGAATATATTCAGGAAAAAACGCATACGCCCTTTTTGGCCAACCAAGCAAGCTTGCAAAGGAAATCTGCACTACAATGAAGTCTCACTTCCCCCTGGTCAAAAGGGCCATCTGAAAAAAGTGTAAAATCCAGAAAGGCAGGACAGGCCATGGAGAACTGGGAGCCTTGTTATGCTGATGGGCGGGATGTAAATTGCCAAGAGCCACTCCGGAGAGGTGTATGGTGTTTCCTGAAACATCTAAAAAACAAAGCAACAGAGCCTAGGGCACTTCCACTTATGGTCCTATAGCTTAGGGAAATTAAAGTCAAAAAGACACAGCCACCCCAAAATTTGGGACGGCTCTGTTTACAAGAACCTCGTTTATGGTACAAGTTCAATATCGCAGAAAGTGAAAAATGGATAAAGAAGTTGTGGTACTTACGTACAATGCAATATCACTCAGCAATGAAATCTATGTCATCAGGCCCGTAGCAGCATAATGAGTGAATTCAGGTATGATGATTCTAACTGAAATAAGTCACACAGAAAAAGAAACATCATAAGATATCACTAATACACGGAATGTAAACTTGGCTACACAGGAACTGGATTACAAAACAAAACAGGGTCTCAAATTTAGAAAACCAACTTATGCTTGCTTAAGGGGAAAGGTGAGTTGGGGTGCTGCATAAAACCAGAGATTGAAATGAGCACAGATAAAGTTCCTTAAGCCAAATATGGAATAGACAAGAACTACTCCTTGCTCAACGAAATGGACTCAACACCCCATATTAAACGCCTAAGAATGTACCTGACTAGTAAGTATCTTAAAACCTATGGATTGCTATGTCTCTGAAAGAAAATCAAGCGTGTGTACAGGGGCATAAACGCAGCAGTGATAGGATTGGAGAGGTTCGGTGAGCAAATGAAGACCCTTTGAAGTCATATTGCATGGTATCCATTCCACGGGTCTCAACTCTCCAGGTTTAAGGGATTCTGCCTTCAGCTAAAACATGGACGTGGAACCCAGAGTATGATCAACCGTGTGATCGGGAGACGTGTTCCAATATGTCTCAGTTCTCGTCCCCTGGTACTCGGGTGCAACATTCCAGACGCTTTACTAACACTCTCCCGACTTGGAGAGTCAGTGCCTTCAACCTCCTGTTTGGCCCATTTGCAATTTCTGCGGAAGATGAACAGGAATAGTCAGAACCAATGAGAGACTAGGTGGAGGTGTCTGGACGGGCAAATTTAACTCTCATTTCCCACCAGGAAGAGGAATTAACCAAAGGCTCAGCGTGCCGTGCCGGAAGTAGATTAGGGCCTGAAGCAATCCTGCGGTGTTGCGGCCAGCTCACAAGAAAGCGAGTTGAAGAAAGGACCTCAGGGGCACTGTAATTCACAAACCTGCAGAGTTATAAATGACAGCTATCGTCCAAAATTATATTGAAGTAAGGCTGCCAAGAGGACTTGAAAGCGGGGCAGAATTGCAGGAAACCGATTTCAGGAGGTAGACTGGAATTGCATTTAAAGCATAGGAAAAGAGGCAGAACGTCCACAATGATGCACTTGGCCAGAAAGGGGGTATGCGTTTTTTCCTGAATATATTCAGGATAAAATGCATACGCCCTTTTTGGCCAACCAAGCAAGCTTGCAAAGGAAATCTGCACTACAATGAAGTCTCACTTCCCCACGGTCAAAAGGGCCATCTGAAAAAAGTGTAAAATCCAGAAAGGCAGGACAGGCCATGGAGAACTGGGAGCCTAGTTATGCTGATGGGCGGGATGTAAATTGCCAAGAGCCACTCCGGAGAGGTGTATGGTGTTTCCTGAAACATCTAAAAAACAAAGCAACAGAGCCTAGGGCACTTCCACTTATGGTCCTATAGCTTAGGGAAATTAAAATCAAAAAGACACAGACACCCCAAAGTTTGGGACGGCTCTGTTTACAAAAACGTCGTTTACAGTACAAGTTCAATATCGCAGAAAGTGAAAAATGGATAAAGAAGTCGTGGTACTTACGTTCAATGCAATATCACTCAGCAATGAAATCTATGTCATCAGGCCCGTAGCAGCATAATGAGTGGATTCAGGTATGATGATTCTAACTGAAATAAGTCACACAGAAAAAGAAACATCATAAGATATCACTAATACACGGAATGTAAACTTGGCTACACAGGAACTGGATTACAAAACAGAACAGGGTCTCAAATTTAGAAAACCAACTTATGCTTGCTTAAGGGGAAAGGTGAGTTGGGGTGCTGCATCAAACCAGAGATTGAAATGAGCACAGATAAAGTTCCTTAAGCCAAATATGGAATAGACAAGAACTACTCCTTGCTCAACGAAATGGACTCAACACCCCATATTAAACGCCTAAGAATGTACCTGACAATAAGTATCTTAAAACCTATGGATTGCTATGTCTCTGAAAGAAAATCAAGCATGTGTACAGGGGCATAAACGCAGCAGTGATAGGATTGGAGAGGTTCGGTGACCAAAGGAAGACCCTTTGAAGTCATATTGCATGGTACCCATTCCACGGGTCTCAAATCTCCAGGTTTAAGGGATTCTGCCTTCAGCTAAAACATGCACGTGGAACCCAGAGTATGATCAACCGTGTGATCGGGAGACGTGTTCCAATATGTCTCAGTTCTCGTCCCCTGGTACTCAGGTGCAACATTCCAGACGCTTTACTAACACTCTCCCGACTTGGAGAGTCAGTGCCTTTAACCTCCTGTTTGGCCCATTTGCAATTTCTGCGGAAGATGAACAGGAATAGGGAGAACCAATGAGAGACTAGCTGGAGGTGTCTGGACGGGCAAATTTAACTCTCATTTCCCACCAGGAAGAGGAATTAACCAAAGGCTCAGCGTGCCGTGCCGGCACCAGATTAGGGCCTGAAGCAATCCTGCGGTGTTGCGGCCAGCTCACAAGAAAGCGAGTTGAAGAAAGGAGCTCAGGGGCAGTGTAATTCACAAACCTGCAGAGTTATAAATGACAGCTATCGTCCAAAAATATACTGAAGTAAGGCTGCCAAGAGGACTTGAAAGCGGAGCAGAATTGCAGGAAACCGATTTCAGGAGGTAGACTGGAATTGCATTTAAAGCATAGGAAAAGAGGCAGAACGTCCACAATGATGCACTTGACCAAAAAGGGCGTATGCGTTTTTTCCTGAATATATTCAGGAAAAAACGCATACGCCCTTTTTGGCCAACCAAGCAAGCTTGCAAAGGAAATCTGCACTACAGTGAAGGCTCACTTCCCCCGGTCAAAAGGGCGACCTGAAAAAAGTGTAAAATCCAGAAAGGCAGGACAGGCCATGGAGAACTGGGAGCCTTGTTATGCTGATGGGCGGTATGTTAATTGCCAACAGCCACTTGGGAGAAGTGTATGGTGTTTCCTTAAACATCTAAAAAACAAAGCAACAGAGCCTAGGGCACTTCCACTTATGGTCCTATAGCTTAGGGAAAATCAAATCAAAAAGACACAGCCACCCCAAAGTTTGGGACGGCTCTGTTTACAAGAACCTCGTTTACGGTACAAGTTCAATAGCACAGAAAGTGAAATATGGATAAAGAAGTTGTGGTACTTACGTACAATGTAATATCACTCAGCAATGAAGTCTATGTCATCAGGCCCGTAGCAGTATAATGAATGGATTCAGGTATGATGATTCTAACTGAAATAAGTCACACAGAAAAAGAAACATCATAAGATATCACTAATACACGGAATGTAAACTTGGCCACACAGGAACTGGATTACAAATCAGAACAGGGTCTCAAATTTAGGAAACCAACTTATGCTTGCTTAAGCGAAAAGGTGAGTTGGGGTGCTGCATCAAACCAGAGATTGAAATGAGCACAGATAAAGTTCCTTAAGCCTAATATGGAATAGACAAGAACTACTCCTTGCTCAACGAAATGGACTCAACACCCCATATTAAACGCCTAAGAATGTACCTGACTAGTAAGTATCTTAAAACCTATGGATAGCTATGTCTCTGAAAGAAAATCAAGCGTGTGTACAGGGGCATAAACGCAGCAGTGATAGGATTGGAGAGGTTCGGTGAGCAAATGAAGACCCTTTGAAGTCATATTGCATGGTACCCATTCCACGGGTCTCAACTCTCCAGGTTTAAGGGATTCTTCCTTCAGCTAAAACATGCACGTGGAACCCAGAGTATGATCAACCATGGGATCGGGAGACGTGTTCCAATATGTCTCAGTTCTCGTCCCCTGGTACTTGGGTGCAACATTCCAGACGCTTTACTAACACTCTCCCGACTTGGAGAGTCAGTGCCTTTAACCTCCTGTTTGGCCCAGTTTGCAATTTCTGCGGAAGATGAACAGGAATAGGGAGAGCCGAAGAGAGACTAGCTGGAGGTGTCTAGACGGGCAAATTTAACTCTCATTTCCCACCAGGAAGAGGAATTAACCAAAGGCTCAGCGTGCCGTGCCGGAACCAGATTAGGGCCTGAAGCAATCCTGCGGTGTTGCGGCCAGCTCACAAGAAAGCGAGTTGAAGAAAGGAGCTCAGGGGCAGTGTAATTCACAAACCTGCAGAGTTATAAATGACAGCTATCGTCCAAAAATATACTGAAGTAAGGCTGCCAAGAGGACTTGAAAGCGGGGCAGAATTGCAGGAAACCGATTTCAGGAGGTAGACTGGAATTGCATTTAAAGCATAGGAAAAGAGGCAGAACGTCCACAATGATGCACTTGGCCAAAAAGGGCATATGCGTTTTTTCCTGAATATATTCACGAAAAAACGCATACGCCCTTTTTGGCCAACCGAGCAAGCTTGCAAAGGAAATCTGCACTACAATGAAGTCTCACTTCCCCAAGGTCAAAAGGGCCACCTGAAGAAAGTGTAAAATCCAGAAAGGCAGGACAGGCCATGGAGAACTGGGAGCCTTGTTATGCTGATGGGCGGGACGTAAATTGCCAACAGCCACTCGGGAGAGGTGTATGGTGTTTCCTGAAACATCTAAAAAACAAGCAACAGAGCCTAGGGCACTTCCACTTATGGTGCTGTAGCTTAGGGAAAGTAAAATCAAAAAGACACAACCACCCCAAAGTTTGGGACAGCTCTCTTAACAAGAACCTCATTTACGGTACAAGTTCAATATCGCAGATAGTGAAAAATGGATAAAGAAGTTGTGGTACTTACGTACAATGCAATATCACTCAGCAATGAAATCTATGTCATCAGGCCCGTAGCAGCATAATGAGTGGATTCAGGTCTGATGATTCTAACTGAAATAAGTCACACAGAAAAAGAAACATCATAAGATATCACTAATACACGGAATGTGAACTTGGCTACACATGAACTGAATTATAAAACAGAACAGGGTCTCAAGTTTAGAAAAGCAACTTATGCTTTTTTAAGGGGGAAGGTGAGTTGGGGTGCTGCATAAAACCAGAGTTTGACATTAGCACAGATACTGTTCCATAAGCCAAATGTGTAATAGACAAGACCTACCCCTTGCTCAACAAAATGGACTCAACAATGAGGTATCACCTCACACCTGATAGAATGGGCATCATCAGAAAATCTACAAACAATAAATGCTGGAAAGGGTGTGGAGAAAAGGAACCCTCTTCCACTATTGTTGGGAATATAAATTGTTACATTCACTATGGAGAACAATATGGAGTTTCTTAAGAAACTAACAATAGAATTACCATATGATACAGCAATCCCAGTACTGGACATATACCCAGACAAAACCATAAATCAAAAAGAGACATTCACCGCAATGTTCATTGCATCACTATTTACAATATCGAGGTAATGGAAGCAACCTAAATGCCCACAGACAGACGAATGCATAAAGCTGTGGTACGTATATAAAATGGAATATTACTAAGCCATGAAAAGGAATGAAATTGGGTCATTTGTAGAGACGTCGATGGATCTAGAGACTGTCATACAGAGTGAAGTAAGTCAGAAAGAGAAAAACAAATCTTGTATATTCATGCATATATGTGGAACCTAGAAAAACCGTACAGATTAACCATTTTGCAAGGCATAAATAGAGCAACAGATGTAGACAACAAATGTATGGACAACAAGGGGGGAAAGCTGTTGGGGGGGTGGTGGTGGGAGGAGTTGAGAGACTGGGATTGGCATGTATACATTTATATGTATAAAATAGATAACCAATAAGAACCTGCTGTATAAAAATATAAAATAAAATTCACAATTGAAAAGAAATAAAATTTAAAAAATAAAACAGAAAAAACAATTATTCCCTTCACATACATGTATTTATATGAATAAATTATTTCCATGCTTATATCTGTAAATACAAAAAAGAGGAATAAAATCTACCTTGAACCAAAAACGAAAAAGAGAAATAAAACACAGAACCCACCAGTTCCACAGAGGAAAACCGTATCAGGGCACTTGCTCCAGTTGTAAACAATTCTGAAGTTGGTCAGTGGTGGGGAATCATCTCCCATTCAGCCAGCAGCCCCCACGCAACAAGCGTCCTCATTGCAAAGCTGGGGCACCGTGCCGAGGCATCTGTGAGTAAACGTGAGCTGAGCCCCAGGCCAGTTGCTGCTGAACTATTCCCACCCGTCCCAGGTAAAACACCTGAATATATACAAGGACTTGAAAGCCTAGAGGAAGGGCCATAGAGCCACACGAGTGACAGCATGCCGGCCGACTTGGTGCCTGCAGGCCAGCCAGGATGGTCCTGGCCCTGGGTGCTCTTCTGGAAGATTTCCATTTCCCTGCCTGAGATACCCGTCCTGTCCCTGCCCCCACTGCTTTTTTCCTTCCTCACCTCTGCCCAGGGAGAAATTCCAGCAGCAGGTATGGGTGACACATCCTCTTCTTCAGCAGGTGGCAGCCTGGCACCTGCTGCAGAAAGTCCAGCAGAGCCCCACTCACACTGGGCCACCCACAAAGCCGTGGCCTCTCACTCCCTCCCACCAGCCCAGCCCCGAGACTGCTGACAGGGCAGAGAAAATGGCGTCAGGCACGGCTGCAGGGGCTCTTGCTGCCTGGAGTGGTATTTATATTGATCTCAACCCAGGCACACCTGGGGAGGGCTGGCCGGCACGGTTAGGCTGCCCAGCTCAGCCAATCATCACCCCTCAGGGGCTCACAGTTGCAGAAAATGGAAATTGCTGAACCGGCCAGGTCCAAGGAACAGGTGTGGGCTCCTGAGAGTCAGGATAGACAAGGGGCTGCAGCTTTGGCTTGTTTTCTAATCATTTTATCTGGCCCATGAGTGGGAGACAACTTCAAGAAAACCCTCTCCTAATGAGAGGAACCCAGGAGTCAGGGAGAGGAGGGGTGGGTGGTGGTTGGAGACAGAGGCCTGGTGCCCCGGGTGCAGTGGAAGTCTCTGGAAGACCAGGTGGAGGGAGGCCGCACAGAGTGATGCCCAGGGTCACAGACCTGTCGCAGCTGCTGTTTGTTAGTTCAAGTCCTGCTCTGAGGTGCTCTGTGTCAGCTCTGAGCGACAGGTGAGCTGGGGGTGCTCTGCAATGAGGGCTATGTGCACGGTTCCTGTGTGCCCAGCCCTGCCACGGTACCTGCAAGGGTAGCTCTGTATCCTGGGAGGGGCCTGACCACGAGAGCCCCGTGGGCTGGGGTGGGGGTGGGGTACCTGCCCAGGTGAGCTCCATATTCTGGGATTGGTCTGACCACGAGAGCCCCATGGGCTGCTGGGGACCTGGTAAAGGATGTCAGGACAGTCAGTGAAGCCACCGAGGATATACCTCCAGTTGCTCCTAATTCCTACACCCTGCTGGTCATTCTACCAACCACCAGGACATGGTATTCTGTATTAGTCTTCAATGATGCCTTCTTTTGTATTCCATTAGTCCCAGAGTCACAAGAAATTTTGGCTTGTGAGTGGCAGGACTCAACATACAACTAAAACAATACTTCCGGGCCGTCTTGCCCCAAGGGTGCAAAAATTCCCACACCATTTTTGGGGAAACCTTAGCTAAAGACCTAAAAGTTCTACCTCTGGAAAAGGAAACCCTCCTTCAGTACGCAGACGACATTCTGATCGCCAGCCCTACTAAGGAGGCCTCTGAACTACCAAGCCAATAAAGGATAGAAGTTGTCCAAGAAAAAGCTCAAATATCACAGACTGCGGTGACCTGCCTGGGCTTCATTCTCACAGAAGGTCAGAGAAGCCCATCCCAGGAAAGGGAAGAAACCATTTTCGGCCTTACTCCTTTCTAAAACTAGAAGACAGCTTAGGGGTTCCTGGGGAGGCCAGGGTTTGCTGCTTCTGGATCCCTAACTGCAGTCTACTAGCTGGGCCATTATATGAAACACTGAAAGGAAAAGATGATGATCCTTTTGAATAGAATCCAGAAGTGGCCTTTCAAGAATGGAAAGAGCAGTCAATTCAGACCCTTGCCCTGGAACTCCCTAATTTAGCTAAACCCTTTGACCTTTACATTCCTGGTGAAAGGTGAATCGCCATTGGAGAATTAGTGCAAAAACTGGGACCACTTGAAATGGAACAATGCAAGAATGCCATCCAGGTAGGATAAACTATGGTCACCAAGGGGCTTGGCCCACTGCCGCATCTGGCCAAGATACTGGCAGTATCTAAAAACCTGGAAATCAGCAGCCCAAAAGGCCACCTCCCTCCTAAGGGAAAAGGACCCCACGTGGTGATCCTAACCACCAACCATGCCCTGAAGTTGCAGGGTTTGCTCCGTGGACACACCAACCTCGAGTGAGGAGGCCCTCCAACTCCAACATCCAGAGAGATAACCGGGGGCAACAGGACACCATGACGACTCGTGTGAACATCACTTGACCTGGAGTTTCTCTCATAAAACAACAAGAGTGTGTCCCAAAAGAGTAGACTACTGCTTGCAGGACTTACTGTACCCAGAGGGGAGCTAATAATCTTGGCGGGGGAACCGTATATCACACTGTCACCATAGAAAAGCCTACAGACACCGTGATGATGGTGGCCAATAAGACTGGCTGGACTCCTGTTTACTTCAAAAGGCTGTTGACTCAGTGGCCATCATGGTCCTTGATCACCACTGACCCTGGACTGTCTGGGAGTTGAGCGGGCAGGGCTCTGACACCTGGTGCTGTTTGTACGTTAATTCAGGGGCCTAATTGAAGAAAGCGCAGACTACTGGTCAGAGCATCTAGGCTGGCAGAAACGGTCAGCCTAAGGTGGCCGAACAAATGTGGGGCGGGGTGAAACCGGCCCCCACAGCGTCTCTGCACATCTCTTTCCTGGACCCTTAAAGGTCATTAGAATCTATAACGCTTCCAATGCTGGTGCTCAGGTGGACGAGCAGGGAGGCAGGGGGCCTGGGGACAATCAACGTCACCTGGAGGCTGCTGGGGAGAAGCTCTGACCCTCGCCCCTTGGTATGAGGGCTCCCAACTCAGCACTCAGCAGTTACAGAAGAAGGGTCTGCACCCTCAGCACTCCAAGAATGAGGAACGGGACAAAAGGCAGAGGAGGGGTTTGTCCCCAGCAAAGCCCATTAAAAATCCCTGGGAGATAAAAATAGAATCTGGGCAATAAAGTCAAGTCTAACCTTTTTTATCCTTTGTGCTTTGTCTAATTTCATGTGCTCCTAGGGTCCCGCATGCAGAGGTTCCACACCCGGCACTTCAGACCAGATTTCCTAGTGCAGAATGGCTGGGTCGACACCTCAGCTCCTGGGGCCCAGTGCAGACTCCGCGATATAGAGCCTGAGCTGCAGCCAACCCGGCCCTCCAGAGCTCCGCCCCCTCCCTCCCACTGACTCTGACAGGATCTCTACACAGCAGCCCAGCCCACAGCCCACGGGGTAGTGCATGCTCTCACCTCTCCATTCTCTGATCAAAATATAAAGTTTCCTTTGCTTGTGAACCAAACTCAGTCTCGATCTGTTGGCCCCAATGACACTGCGCAGGGGGACACTTGTTGAGGTCCACTCTGGAGGATCAGTAACAGAAATTGAGACTATTGTAACCTCAATGAACAGATGTGTGAGCCAAACTGTAGTTAACATAGAACAGTGTATAAGGCTCGGGTAAAATAAGATGTTTCTAACGTTTCCATTGGATATTTCCATCACTTTATTATAAGCAAGTTCAGTGAAAAGGTTTGTCTTATTTGTCAGGTCAATATTAGAGAAACGAAGTGATTTCTTTCCAAGGATGTACATCTAATAATCTTGGTTAAAGCTTCAATCTTGTTTTAAATGCTTTTCCATTGAAAATGATACCTCTCTTTCAGCTCCCCCATTTCTGAGAAGTATAAAATCTTATAATTTATTATTACCAAAGGGGAAAGGTCGGAGGAGGGATAAATTAACAGTTTGGGATTAACACATACACACTGCTATGTATAAAATAGATCATCAACAAGGAACTACTGTATAGCACAGGGAACTACACTCAACATTTTGCAATAACCTATAAGGGGAAATAATCTGAAAAAGAATAGATATTTTTATTGACATCATCTATCAATGACAGTTAAAGTGTAACCTAAGGGAAGCTGGTGGTGAGTGCTTCTGACCCTGAAGACTTCAATCATCTAAAGTTTGGACTCTGCCTACTTCCCAAGGCCCTTAATGAACATATGTGTAGCCGTAGCTTAAAAAATTCCCCAGTTTGGGTTTCGGGGAGACACTGATTTTGAAAAAGCCCTGGTGTTCTCCTTACATGAATGGGACTCTTCCTACTGCTAAAACATGTCTGTCACACCCAGAGGATGGTATACCGTCTGATCGGGAAGAGTTTGGAAAAGGCATCTCATCTCCTCATCTCCTGGTGCTCGGGTTCACCCCTCCAGCGTCTTTACTAACAGTCTCCCCACTTGGAGATGGCAGCACTGTCAACATCCTGTTGCGTACAGTTTGGAATTTGTCCAGAGGATGAAGCGGAAGGATGAGGAACAATGAGAGACAAGTCCTAGGTGTTCAGACAGGCACATGTCACTCTAATTTCCAATCAGGAAGACGAATTGACCAAAGGCTAGGGTTGCCCATGGAAACAGTATAGGGCTTGAGGAAATCCCGCTGCTTTGTGGCCAGTTCCCATAAACACAAGTTGAACAATGGAACTCAGGGGCAGTAAAATTCACGAAACTGCAGAGTTGAAAATATCCATCACTGAAAAATGTCTTGAGGAAAGTCAGAGAAAAGGACTTGTAAGCAAGGGAGAATGGCAGGAAAGGGATTTGAGGAGGTAGAAAGGACTCGCCATTAAGCACAAGAAAAGGAGCTGAACATTGCCAACATTGCAGTTGGCCAAAAAGGGTGTATGCGTTTTTTTCTGTATATATTCAAGAAAAGGGCATACACTTTTTTAGCCAACCAAACAGGTGGGCACTGGAAGTCAATACTACAAGAGATATCACTTCGCATCAGTCAGAAGAGCCATCCTCATAAAGCGTAAACAACAGAAATGCAGGACAGGGCAAGGAGAAGAGGGAGCCCTGTGAGACTTATAGTGGAAATATATATTGCCAACGGCCATTCTGGAGAAGTGTATTGTGTTTACTAAAGCATCTAAAAAATGAGCTACAGAGCATAGGGCACTTGCACTCATGGGCGTATATCTTGGGAAAAACAAAAATCGAGAGGACACAGGCACCCCAATGTTTACCCCCTCTCTGTTTAAAAGATCCTCGACTAGGATATAACTTAAATGTCCCTGGAGAGAAAAAATGGATAGAGATGTGGTACTTAGGTAGAGTGGAATATTATTCAGCCTGGAAATCAATGAAATATGGCCAGTTGTAACAACTCCGGAGGAGTTACGTATGATCATTCTAAGTGACATAATTCAAAAAGATAAAGACACATATCATAAGATATCACTTAAAGGTGGAATCCAAAATGGCTACACATGAAATAAATTACAAAACAAAAACATAGTCAAATATGTAGAAAACACGCATAAGGCTGCTAAACGGGAAAGGTGGGGAGGGGTGAGGCATCATCCAGGAGGTTGAAATTAGCAAAGATACCATTCCAAATACCAAACTGATAATCAACAAGGCCTACACAGTAGCTAAAAGAACTGCACTCAGCACACTCAAGTCACCGGAAAAGAATATATACGACTGGTAAGAATCTGAAAAAGAATTTACTGATGTCTCTCTGTACGTGAATCAAGTGGATGTACAGCAGCAAGAAACAGAGCTTTGAAAATCAGCTGTAACCAATATAGTAATAAATTGAAAAAAATAAACGACAGAGAGACAGAGAAAATCTCTTACAACTTTTCCTCAGGGCCGGTGATGCAACATGGATTGAACACATCTAGACCCACAGCAGGATGAGACATAAGGCTGGAAACTGTTTGCACTAAGAGAAATGTGAGGTTGGGTGAGGAAATGCACACCCTTTAAAGTAATACTACCTGGTACCCATTCAATGGGTCCCAAATCTGCAGGTTCAAAGGATCTTCCTACAGCTAAAACATGCATGGAAAACCCAGAGGACTGTACACCATGTGATCGGGAGATGTGTCTAAAATGCAGCTCATTTATCCTCTCCTGGTGCTCCTGTTCACCATTCCAGCCACGTTACTTAGAATCTCCCCACTTGGAGAATCAGCACATTTCAACTTCTGTTTCACACATTTTGCAAATTGTGAGGAGGATGAACAGGAAGAGGGGGAACCAATGAGAGAATAGTTGTAGGGGTTTGGACGGGCACATATCACTCTAATTTCCCATTAAGAATAAGAATTGAAAAAAGGCTCAGCCCGCCTCGCCCGAGCCAAAATAGGGCCTGAAGCAATCCTGCGGCTTTGAGGCCAGCTCACAAAAGAGCAACTTAAAAAATGGAGCTCAGGGTCACTGCAATTCACAAACCTGCAGAGTTATAAATGAAAACTAACGTCCAAAAATATGTTGAGGTAAGGCAAAGAAGAGGATCTGAATGCAAGACAGAATTGCAAGAAACAGATTTCAAGAGATAGATTGGACTCGTCTTTAAAGCACATGAAAAGCGGCAGAATTTCGACAATGATGCAGTTGGCCCAAAAGGGCGTATGCGTTTTTTCCTGATTATATCCAGGAAAAAACGCATACACACTTTATGGGCAACGAAGCAAGCAAGCAATGCAAATGTGCACAACAAAGAAGTCTCATTACCCACTGGTCAAAAGGGCCATCCTAAAAAATTGTAAAAACCAGAAATGCAGGACAGGCCATGGAGAACAGGGAGCCTTTATACGCTGATGGGCAGTGTGTGAACTGCCGAGAGCCACTCTGGAGAAGTGTATGGTGGTTCCTAAATCGTCTAAAAAACAGAGCTACAGAGCATAGGACACTTCCAATCATGGGAGTATATCTAGGGAAGTCTAAAAATCAACAAGACACAAGCACACCACAGTTTAGGGCTACTCTGTTTACAAGAACCTCAACTTCAGTACACCTTAAATATCCCAGGAAAGAGAACAATGGATAAAGAAGATGTGGCACTTATGTACAATGGAATATCTCTTCACCATGAAATCAATGTAATAAGGCTAGTAGAAGGATAAAGAGTGGATTTAGGTCCGATAATACTACTTGAAATTAGTCAAACAGAAAAAGAAACATATCATAAGATATCACTTATAGAGGGAGGGTAAATATGGCTGCACAAAAAATGAATTACATAACAGAACAGTGTCTCACATTTAGAAAACACACTTATGTCAACTTAAGGGGAAAGGAGAGGTGGGGTGATGCATAAAACCAGAGTTTGAAATTAGCACAGATACCGTTCAATAAACCAAATAAGTATTAGACAAGATCTACACCTTGCTCAATGAACTGGCCTCAACACACCCAATACACTGCACAGAAATAAATCTGAGTAATAAGAATCTTAAGACCCATGTATTGACATATCTTCATAAGGGAATCAAGTGTGTGCAGAGCAGCACAAACACAGCAGTGAAAATGAGCTAAACCCCATTATAGAAATAAATTTTAAAAACAAAACGCAGAAACAATCAAAGAGAGAAAAATTCTTACAAAATTCGCTCAGGGGCTGTGATGCAACCTGGATTGACCACATATAAACCCACAGCTGGATAAGACATAAGGCTGGACACTTGGGGCTGAGAGGATTGGTGAGCTTTGGTGAGCAACTGCCAAAAGTTTAATGCAATACTTCATGCTACTCATTCCAAGGGTCCCAACACTCCAGGTTGAAGGGAATCTTCCTACAGCTAAACCATGCTTGGGAAACCCAGCGACTGGTATACCATATGATCGGGAAAGGTTTCTAAAACGCACCTCATTTTTCCTCTCCTGGGGCTCCGGATCGACATTCCAGCTGCTTTACTAAAATATCCCCACATGGACAGTCAATGCCTTTAAGTTCTGGTATCGCACAGTCTGCAGTTAGTGTGGAGGATGAATGGGAATAGGGGAAACCAGTGAGAAACTAGCTGTAGCGGTTTCAATGGGCACATGTCACTCTAATTTCATATCAGTAAGAAGAATAAACCAAAGGCACAGCAAGGTGCCCCAGAAGAACAATAGGGCCTGAAGGAATCCTGTGGTTATGAGGCAAGATCACAAAAATAAGAGCTGAAAAATGGAGTTAAGGGCCACTGCAATTCAAAACCTGCAGAGTTATGAAGGCCAACTATTTTCAAAAAATATATTGAGGTAAGGCTAAGAAGAGGCATTGAAAGCAAGGCAGAATTGCAGGAAACCGATTTCAGGAGGTAGACTGGAATTGCATTTAAAGCATAGGAAAAGAGGCAGAACGTCCACAGTGATGCACTTGGCCAAAAAGGGCGTATGCGTTTTTTCCTGAATATATTCAGGAAAAAACGCATACGCCCTTTTTGGCCAACCAAGCAAGCTTGCAAAGGAAATCTGCACTACAATGAAGTCTCACTTCCCCCCGGTCAAAAGGGCCATCTGAAAAAAGTGTAAAATCCAGAAAGGCAGGACAGGCCATGGAGAACTGGGAGCCTTGTTATGCTGATGGGCGGGATGTAAATTGCCAACAGCCACTCGGGAGAGGTGTATGGTGTTTCCTGAAACATCTAAAAAACAAAGCAACAGAGCCTAGGGCACTTCCACTTATGGTCCTATAGCTTAGGGAAATTAAAATCAAAAAGACACAGCCACCCCAAAGTTCGGGACGGCTCTGTTTACAAGAACCTCGTTTACGGTACAAGTTCAATATCGCAGAAAGTGAAAAATGGATAAAGAAGTTGTGGTACTTACGTACAATGCAATATCACTCAGCAATGAAATCTATGTCATCAGGCCCGTAGCAGCATAATGAGTGGATTCAGGTATGATGATTCTAACTGAAATAAGTCACACAGAAAAAGAAACATCATAAGATATCATTAATACATGGGATGTAAACTTGGCTACACAGGTACTGGATTACAAAACAGAACAGGGTCTCAAATTTAGAAAACCAACTTATGCTTGCTTAAGGGGAAAGGTGAGTTGGGGTGCTGCATAAAACCAGAGATTGAAATGAGCACAGATAAAGTTCCTTAAGCCAAATATAGAATAGACAAGAACTACTCCTTGCTCAATGAAATGGACTCAACACCCCATATTAAACGCCTAAGAATGTACCTGACTAGTAAGTATCTTAAAACCTATGGATTGCTATGTCTCTGAAAGAAAATCAAGCGTGTGTACAGGGGCATAAACGCAGCAGTGATAGGATTGGAGAGGTTCGGTGAGCAAATGAAGACCCTTTGAAGTCATATTGCATGGTACCCATTCCACGGGTCTCAACTCTCCAGGTTTAAGGGATTCTTCCTTCAACTAAAACATGCACGTGGAACCCAGAGTATGATCAACCATGTGATCGGGAGACGTGTTCCAATATGTCTCAGTTCTCGTCCCCTGGTACTCGGGTGCAACATTCCAGACGCTTTACTAACACTCTCCCGACTTGGAGAGTCAGTGCCTTTAACCTCCTGTTTGGCCCAGTTTGCAATTTCTGCGGAAGATGAACAGGAATAGGGAGAACCAATGAGAGACTAGCTGGAGGTGTCTGGACGGGCAAATTTAACTCTCATTTCCCACCAGGAAGAGGAATTAACCAAAGGCTCAGCGTGCCGTGCCGGAACCAGATTAGGGCCTGAAGCAATCCTGTGGTGTTGCGGCCAGCTCACAAGAAAGCGAGTTGAAGAAAGGAGCTCAGGGGCACTGTAATTCACAAACCTGCAGAGTTATAAATGACAGCTATCATCCAAAAATATACTGAAGTAAGGCTGCCAAGAGGACTTGAAAGCGGGGCAGAATTGCAGGAAACCGATTTCAGGAGGTAGACTGGAATTGCATTTAAAGCATAGGAAAAGAGGCAGAACGTCCACAATGATGCACTTGGCCAAAAAGGGCGTATGCGTTTTTTCCTGAATATATTCAGGAAAAAACGCATACGCCCTTTTTGGCCAACCAAGCAAGCTTGCAAAGGAAATCTGCACTACAATGAAGTCTCACTTCCCCCCAGTCAAAAGGGCCATCTGAAAAAAGTGTAAAATCCAGAAAGGCAGGACAGGCCATGGAGAACTGGGAGCCTTGTTATGCTGATGGGCGGGATGTAAATTGCCAACAGCCACTCGGGAGAGGTGTATGGTGTTTCCTGAAACATCTAAAAAACAAAGCAACAGAGCCTAGGGCACTTCCACTTATGGTCCTATAGCTTAGGGAAATTAAAATCAAAAAGACACAGCCACCCCAAAGTTCGGGACGGCTCTGTTTACAAGAACCTCGTTTACGGTACAAGTTCAATATCGCAGAAAGTGAAAAATGGATAAAGAAGTTGTGGTACTTACGTACAATGCAATATCACTCAGCAATGAAATCTATGTCATCAGGCCCGTAGCAGCATAATGAGTGGATTCAGGTATGATGATTCTAACTGAAATAAGTCACACAGAAAAAGAAACATCATAAGACATCATTAATACATGGGATGTAAACTTGGCTACACAGGAACTGGATTACAAAACAGAACAGGGTCTCAAATTTAGAAAACCAACTTATGCTTGCTTAAGGGGAAAGGTGAGTTGGGGTGCTGCATAAAACCAGAGATTGAAATGAGCACAGATAAAGTTCCTTAAGCCAAATATAGAATAGACAAGAACTACTCCTTGCTCAATGAAATGGACTCAACACCCCATATTAAACGCCTAAGAATGTACCTGACTAGTAAGTATCTTAAAACCTATGGATTGCTATGTCTCTGAAAGAAAATCAAGCGTGTGTACAGGGGCATAAACGCAGCAGTGATAGGATTGGAGAGGTTCGGTGAGCAAATGAAGACCCTTTGAAGTCATATTGCATGGTACCCATTCCACGGGTCTCAACTCTCCAGGTTTAAGGGATTCTTCCTTCAGCTAAAACATGCACGTGGAACCCAGAGTATGATCAACCGTGTGATCGGGAGACGTGTTCCAATATGTCTCAATTCTCGTCCCCTGGTACTCGGGTGTAACATTCCAGACGCTTAACTAACACTCTCCCGACTTGGAGAGTCAGTGCCTTTAACCTCCTGTTTGGCCCATTTGCAATTTCTGAGGAAGATGAACAGGAATAGGAAGAACCAATGAGAGACTAGCTGGAGGTGTCTGGACGGGCAAATTTAACTCTCATTTCCCACCAGGAAGAGGAATTAACCAAAGGCTCAGCGTGCTGTGCCGGAACCAGATTAGGGCCTGAAGCAATCCTGCGGTGTTGCGGCCAGCTCACAAGAAAGCGAGTTGAAGAAAGGAGCTCAGGGGCACTGTAATTCACAAACCTGCAGAGTTATAAATGACAGCTATCATCCAAAAATATACTGAAGTAAGGCTGTCAAGAGGACTTGAAAGCGGGGCAGAATTGCAGGAAACCGATTTCAGGAGGTAGACTGGAATTGCATTTAAAGCATAGGAAAAGAGGCAGAACGTCCACAATGATGCACTTGGCCAAAAAGGGCGTATGCGTTTTTTCCTGAATATATTCAGGAAAAAACGCATACGCCCTTTTTGGCCAACCAAGCAAGCTTGTAAAGGAAATCTGCACTACAATGAAGTCTCACTTCCGCCTGGTCAAAAGGGCCATCTGAAAAAAGTGTAAAATCCAGAAAGGCAGGACAGGCCATGGAGAACTGGGAGCCTTGTTATTGTGATGGGCGGGATGAAAATTGCCAACAGCCACTCGGGAGAGGTGTATGGTGTTTCCTGAAACATCTAAAAAACAAAGCAACAGAGCCTAGGGCACTTCCACTTATGGTCCTATAGCTTAGGGAAATTAAAATCAAAAAGACACAGCCACCCCAAAGTTTGGGACAGCTCTGTTTACAAGAACCTCGTTTACGGTACAAGTTCAATAGCGCAGAAAGTGAAAAATGGATAAAGAAGTTGTGGTACTTACGTACAATGCAATATCACTCAGCAATGAAATCTATGTCATCAGGCCCGTAGCAGCATAATGAGTGGATTCAGGTATGATGATTCTAACTGAAATAAGTCACACAGAAAAAGAAACATCATAAGATATCACTAATACACGGGATGTAAACTTGGCTACACAGGAACTGGATTACAAAACAGAACAGGGTCTCAAATTTAGAAAACCAACTTATGCTTGCTTAAGGGGAAAGGTGAGTTGGGGTGCTGCATCAAACCAGAGATTGAAATGAGCACAGATAAAGTTCCTTAAGCCAAATATAGGATAGACAAGAACTACTCCTTGCTCAACGAAATGGACTCAACACCCCATATTAAACGCCTAAGGATGTACCTGACAATAAGTATCTTAAAACCTATGGATTGCTATGTCTCTGAAAGAAAATCAAGCGTGTGTACAGGGGCATAAACGCAGCAGTGATAGGATTGGAGAGGTTCGGTGAGCAAATGAAGACCCTTTGAAGTCATATTGCATGGTACCCATTCCACGGGTCTCAACTCTCCAGGTTTAAGGGATTCTTCCTTCAGCTAAAACATGCACGTGGAACCCAGAGTATGATCAACCGTGTGATCGGGAGACGTGTTCCAATATGTCTCAATTCTCGTCCCCTGGTACTCGGGTGTAACATTCCAGACACTTAACTAACACTCTCCCGACTTGGAGAGTCAGTGCCTTTAACCTCCTGTTTGGCCCATTTGCAATTTCTGCGGAAGATGAACAGGAATAGGGAGAACCAATGAGAGACTAGCTGGAGGTGTCTGGACGGGCAAATTTAACTCTCATTTCCCACCAGGAAGAGGAATTAACCAAAGGCTCAGCGTGCCGTGCCGGAACCAGATTAGGGCCTGAAGCAATTCTGCGGTGTTACGGCCAGCTCACAAGAAAGCGAGTTGAAGAAAGGAGCTCAGGGGCACTGTAATTCACAAACCTGCAGAGTTATAAAGGACAGCTATCGTCCAAAAATATACTGAAGTAAGGCTGCCAAGAGGACTTGAAAGCGGGGCAGAATTGCAGGAAACCGATTTCAGGAGGTAGACTGGAATTGCATTTAAAGCATAGGAAAAGAGGCAGAACGTCCACAATGATGCACTTGGCCAAAAAGGGCGTATGCGTTTTTTCCTGAATATATTCAGGAAAAAACGCATACGCCCTTTTTGGCCAACCAAGCAAGCTTGCAAAGGAAATCTGCACTACAATGAAGTCTCACTTCCCCCCGGTCAAAAGGGCCATCTGAAAAAAGTGTAAAATCCAGAAAGGCAGGACAGGCCATGGAGAACTGGGAGCCTTGTTATGCTGATGGGCGGGATGTAAATTGCCAACAGCCACTCTGGAGAGGTGTATAGTGTTTCCTGAAACATCTAAAAAACAAAGCAACACAGCCTAGGGCACTTCCACTTATGGTCCTATAGCTTAGTGAAATTAAAATCAAAAAGACAGAGCCACCCCAAAGTTTGGGACGGCTCTGTTTACAAGAACCTCGTTTACGGTACAAGTTCAATAGCGCAGAAAGTGAAAAATGGATAAAGAAGTTGTGGTACTTACGTACAATGCAATATCACTCAGCAATGAAATCTATGTCATCAGGCCCGTAGCAGCATAATGAGTGGATTCAGGTATGATGATTCTAACTGAAATAAGTCACACAGAAAAAGAAACATCATAAGATATCATTAATACATGGAATGTAAACTTGGCTACACAGGAACTGGATTACAAAACAGAACAGGGTCTCAAATTTAGGAAACCAACTTATGCTTGCTTAAGGTGAAAGGTGAGTTGGGGTGCTGCATAAAACCAGAGATTGAAATGAGCACAGATAAAGTTCCTTAAGCCAAATATGGAATAGACAAGAACTACTCCTTGCTCAACGAAATGGACTCAACACCCCATATTAAACGCCTAAGAATGTACCTGACTAGTAAGTATCTTAAAACCTATGCATTGCTATGTCTCTGAAAGAAAATCAAGCGTGTGTACAGGGGCATAAACGCAGCAGTGATAGGATTGGAGAGGTTCGGTGAGCAAATGAAGACCCTTTGAAGTCATATTGCATGGTACCCATTCCACGGGTCTCAACTCTCCAGGTTTAAGGGATTCTTCCTTCAGCTAAAACATGCACGTGGAACCCAGAGTATGATCAACCGTGTGATCGGGAGACGTGTTCCAATATGTCTCAATTCTCGTCCCCTGGTACTCGGGTGTAACATTCCAGACGCTTAACTAACACTCTCCCGACTTGGAGAGTCAGTGCCTTTAACCTCCTGTTTGGCCCATTTGCAATTTCTGCGGAAGATGAACAGGAATAGGGAGAACCAATGAGAGACTAGCTGGAGGTGTCTGGACGGGCAAATTTAACTCTCATTTCCCACCAGGAAGAGGAATTAACCAAAGGCTCAGCGTGCTGTGCCGGAACCAGATTAGGGCCTGAAGCAATCATGCGGTGTTGCGGCCAGCTCACAAGAAAGCGAGTTGAAGAAAGGAGCTCAGGGGCACTGTAATTCACAAACCTGCAGAGTTATAAATGACAGCTATCATCCAAAAATATACTGAAGTAAGGCTGCCAAGAGGACTTGAAAACGGGGCAGAATTGCAGGAAACCGATTTCAGGAGGTAGACTGGAATTGCATTTAAAGCATAGGAAAAGAGGCAGAACGTCCACAATGATGCACTTGGCCAAAAAGGGCGTATGCGTTTTTTCCTGAATATATTCAGGAAAAAACGCATACGCCCTTTTTGGCCAACCAAGCAAGCTTGCAAAGGAAATCTGCACTACAATGAAGTCTCACTTCCCCCCGGTCAAAAGGGCCATCTGAAAAGAGTGTAAAATCCAGAAAGGCAGGACAGGCCATGGAGAACTGGGAGCCTTGTTATGCTGATGGGCGGGATGTAAATTGCCAACAGCCACTCGGGAGAGGTGTATGGTGTTTCCTGAAACATCTAAAAAACAAAGCAACAGAGCCTAGGGCACTTCCACTTATGGTCCTATAGCTTAGGGAAATTAAAATCAAAAAGACACAGCCACCCCAATGTTTGGGACGGCTCTGTTTACAAGAACCTCGTTTACGGTACAAGTTCAATAGCGCAGAAAGTGAAAAATGGATAAAGAAGTTGTGGTACTTACGTACAATGCAATATCACTCAGCAATGAAATCTATGTCATCAGGCCCGTAGCAGCATAATGAGTGGATTCAGGTATGATGATTCTAACTGAAATAAGTCACACAGAAAAAGAAACATCATAAGATATCATTAATACACGGGATGTAAACTTGGCTACACAGGAACTGGATTACAAAACAGAACAGGGTCTCAAATTTAGAAAACCAACTTATGCTTGCTTAAGGGGAAAGGTGAGTTGGGGTGCTGCATAAAACCAGAGATTGAAATGAGCACAGATAAAGTTCCTTAAGCCAAATATGGAATAGACAAGAACTACTCCTTGCTCAACGAAATGGACTCAACACCCCATATTAAACGCCTAAGAATGTACCTGACTAGTAAGTATCTTAAAACCTATGCATTGCTATGTCTCTGAAAGAAAATCAAGCGTGTGTACAGGGGCATAAACGCAGCAGTGATAGGATTGGAGAGGTTCGGTGAGCAAATGAAGACCCTTTGAAGTCATATTGCATGGTACCCATTCCACGGGTCTCAACTCTCCAGGTTTAAGGGATTCTTCCTTCAGCTAAAACATGCACGTGGAACCCAGAGTATGATCAACCATGTGATCGGGAGACGTGTTCCAATATGTCTCAATTCTCGTCCCCTGGTACTCGGGTGTAACATTCCAGACACTTAACTAACACTCTCCCGACTTGGAGAGTCAGTGCCTTTAACCTCCTGTTTGGCCCATTTGCAATTTCTGAGGAAGATGAACAGGAATAGGGAGAACCAATGAGAGACTAGCTGGAGGTGTCTGGACGGGCAAATTTAACTCTCATTTCCCACCAGGAAGAGGAATTAACCAAAGGCTCAGCGTGCCGTGCCGGAACCAGATTAGGGCCTGAAGCAATTCTGCGGTGTTACGGCCAGCTCACAAGAAAGCGAGTTGAAGAAAGGAGCTCAGGGGCACTGTAATTCACAAACCTGCAGAGTTATAAAGGACAGCTATCGTCCAAAAATATACTGAAGTAAGGCTGCCAAGAGGACTTGAAAGCGGGGCAGAATTGCAGGAAACCGATTTCAGGAGGTAGACTGGAATTGCATTTAAAGCATAGGAAAAGAGGCAGAACGTCCACAATGATGCACTTGGCCAAAAAGGGCGTATGCGTTTTTTCCTGAATATATTCAGGAAAAAACGCATACGCCCTTTTTGGCCAACCAAGCAAGCTTGCAAAGGAAATCTGCACTACAATGAAGTCTCACTTCCCCCCGGTCAAAAGGGCCATCTGAAAAGAGTGTAAAATCCAGAAAGGCAGGACAGGCCATGGAGAACTGGGAGCCTTGTTATGCTGATGGGCGGGATGTAAATTGCCAACAGCCACTCGGGAGAGGTGTATGGTGTTTCCTGAAACATCTAAAAAACAAAGCAACAGAGCCTAGGGCACTTCCACTTATGGTCCTATAGCTTAGGGAAATTAAAATCAAAAAGACACAGCCACCCCAAAGTTTGGGACGGCTCTGTTTACAAGAACATCGTTTACGGTACAAGTTCAATAGCGCAGAAAGTGAAAAATGGATAAAGAAGTTGTGGTACTTACGTACAATGCAATATCACTCAGCAATGAAATCTATGTTATCAGGCCCGTAGCAGCATAATGAGTGGATTCAGGTATGATGATTCTAACTGAAATAAGTTACACAGAAAAAGAAACATCATAAGATATCATTAATACACGGGATGTAAACTTGGCTACACAGGAACTGGATTACAAAACAGAACAGGGTCTCAAATTTAGAAAACCAACTTATGCTTGCTTAAGGGGAAAGGTGAGTTGGGGTGCTGCATAAAACCAGAGATTGAAATGAGCACAGATAAAGTTCCTTAAGCCAAATATAGAATAGACAAGAACTACTCCTTGCTCAATGAAATGGACTCAACACCCCATATTAAACGCCTAAGAATGTACCTGACTAGTAAGTATCTTAAAACCTATGGATTGCTATGTCTCTGAAAGAAAATCAAGCGTGTGTACAGGGGCATAAACGCAGCAGTGATAGGATTGGAGAGGTTCGGTGAGCAAATGAAGACCCTTTGAAGTCATATTGCATGGTACCCATTCCACGGGTCTCAACTCTCCAGGTTTAAGGGATTCTTCCTTCAGCTAAAACATGCACGTGGAACCCAGAGTATGATCAACCGTGTGATCGGGAGACGTGTTCCAATATGTCTCAATTCTCGTCCCCTGGTACTCGGGTGTAACATTCCAGACGCTTTACAAACACTCTCCCGACTTGGAGAGTCAGTGCCTTTAACCTCCTGTTTGGCCCATTTGCAATTTCTGAGGAAGATGAACAGGAATAGGAAGAACCAATGAGAGACTAGCTGGAGGTGTCTGGACGGGCAAATTTAACTCTCATTTCCCACCAGGCAGAGGAATTAACCAAAGGCTCAGCATGCTGTGCCGGAACCAGATTAGGGCCTGAAGCAATCCTGCGGTGTTGCGGCCAGCTCACAAGAAAGCGAGTTGAAGAAAGGAGCTCAGGGGCACTGTAATTCACAAACCTGCAGAGTTATAAATGACAGCTATCATCCAAAAATATACTGAAGTAAGGCTGTCAAGAGGACTTGAAAGCGGGGCAGAATTGCAGGAAACCGATTTCAGGAGGTAGACTGGAATTGCATTTAAAGCATCGGAAAAGAGGCAGAACGTCCACAATGATGCACTTGGCCAAAAAGGGCGTATGCGTTTTTTCCTGAATATATTCAGGAAAAAACGCATACGCCCCTTTTGGCCAACCAAGCAAGCTTGTAAAGGAAATCTGCACTACAATGAAGTCTCACTTCCCCCCCGGTCAAAAGGGCCATCTGAAAAAAGTGTAAAATCCAGAAAGGCAGGACAGGCCATGGAGAACTGGGAGCCTTGTTATGCTGATGGGCGGGATGTAAATTGCCAACAGCCACTCGGGAGAGGTGTATGGTGTTTCCTGAAACATCTAAAAAACAAAGCAACAGAGCCTAGGGCACTTCTACTTATGGTCCTATAGCTTAGGGAAATTAAAATCAAAAAGACACAGCCACCCCAATGTTTGGGACGGCTCTGTTTACAAGAACCTCGTTTACGGTACAAGTTCAATAGCGCAGAAAGTGAAAAATGGATAAAGAAGTTGTGGTACTTACGTACAATGCAATATCACTCAGCAATGAAATCTATGTCATCAGGCCCGTAGCAGCATAATGCGTGGATTCAGGTATGATGATTCTAACTGAAATAAGTCACACAGAAAAAGAAACATCATAAGATATCACTAATACACGGGATGTAAACTTGGCTACACAGGAACTGGATTACAAAACAGAACAGGGTCTCAAATTTAGAAAACCAACTTATGCTTGCTTAAGGGGAAAGGTGAGTTGGGGTGCTGCATCAAACCAGAGATTGAAATGAGCACAGATAAAGTTCCTTAAGCCAAATATGGAATAGACAAGAACTACTCCTTGCTCAACGAAATGGACTCAACACCCCATATTAAACGCCTAAGAATGTACCTGACAATAAGTATCTTAAAACCTATGGATTGCTATGTCTCTGAAAGAAAATCAAGCGTGTGTACAGGGGCATAAACGCAGCAGTGATAGGATTGGAGAGGTTCGGTGAGCAAATGAAGACCCTTTGAAGTCATATTGCATGGTACCCATTCCACGGGTCTCAACTCTCCAGGTTTAAGGGACTCTGCCTTCAGGTAAAACATGCACGTGGAACCCAGAGTATGATCAACCGTGTGATCGGGAGACGTGTTCCAATATGTCTCAGTTCTCGTCCCCTGGTACTCGGGTGTAACATTCCAGACGCTTTACAAACACTCTCCCGACTTGGAGAGTCAGTGCCTTTAACCTCCTGTTTGGCCCATTTGCAATTTCTGAGGAAGATGAACAGGAATAGGAAGAACCAATGAGAGACTAGCTGGAGGTGTCTGGACGGGCAAATTTAACTCTCATTTCCCACCAGGCAGAGGAATTAACCAAAGGCTCAGCATGCTGTGCCGGAACCAGATTAGGGCCTGAAGCAATCCTGTGGTGTTGCGGCCAGCTCACAAGAAAGCGAGTTGAAGAAAGGAGCTCAGGGGCACTGTAATTCACAAACCTGCAGAGTTATAAATGACAGCTATCATCCAAAAATATACTGAAGTAAGGCTGTCAAGAGGACTTGAAAGCGGGGCAGAATTGCAGGAAACCGATTTCAGGAGGTAGACTGGAATTGCATTTAAAGCATCGGAAAAGAGGCAGAACGTCCACAATGATGCACTTGGCCAAAAAGGGCGTATGCGTTTTTTCCTGAATATATTCAGGAAAAAACGCATACGCACCTTTTGGCCAACCAAGCAAGCTTGTAAAGGAAATCTGCACTACAATGAAGTCTCACTTCCGCCCGGTCAAAAGAGCCATCTGAAAAAAGTGTAAAATCCAGAAAGGCAGGACAGGCCATGGAGAACTGGGAGCCTTGTTATGCTGATGGGCGGGATGTAAATTGCCAACAGCCACTCGGGAGAGGTGTATGGTGTTTCCTGAAACATCTAAAAAACAAAGCAACAGAGCCTAGGGCACTTCCACTTATGGTCCTATAGCTTAGGGAAATTAAAATCAAAAAGACACAGCCACCCCAAAGTTTGGGACGGCTCTGTTTACAAGAACCTCGTTTACGGTACAAGTTCAATAGAGCAGAAAGTGAAAAATGGATAAAGAAGTTGTGGTACTTACGTACAATGCAATATCACTCAGCAATGAAATCTATGTCATCAGGCCCGTAGCAGCATAATGAGTGGATTCAGGTATGATGATTCTAACTGAAATAAGTCACACAGAAAAAGAAACATCATAAGATATCACTAATACACGGGATGTAAACTTGGCTACACAGGAACTGGATTACAAAACAGAACAGGGTCTCAAATTTAGAAAACCAACTTATGCTTGCTTAAGGGGAAAGGTGAGTTGGGGTGCTGCATCAAACCAGAGACTGAAATGAGCACAGATAAAGTTCCTTAAGCCAAATATGGAATAGACAAGAACTACTCCTTGCTCAACGAAATGGACTCAACACCCCATATTAAACGCCTAAGAATGTACCTGACAATAAGTATCTTAAAACCTATGGATTGCTATGTCTCTGAAAGAAAATCAAGCGTGTGTACAGGGGCATAAACGCAGCAGTGATAGGATTGGAGAGGTTCGGTGAGCAAATGAAGACCCTTTGAAGTCATATTGCATGGTACCCATTCCACGGGTCTCAACTCTCCAGGTTTAAGGGACTCTGCCTTCAGGTAAAACATGCACGTGGAACCCAGAGTATGATCAACCGTGTGATCGGGAGACGTGTTCCAATATGTCTCAGTTCTCGTCCCCTGGTACTCGGGTGCAACATTCCAGACGCTTTACTAACACTCTCCCGACTTGGAGAGTCAGTGCCTTTAACCTCCTGTTTGGCCCAGTTTGCAATTTCTGCGGAAGATGAACAGGAATAGGGAGAACCAAAGAGAGACTAGCTGGAGGTGTCTGGACGGGCAAATTTAACTCTCATTTCCCACCAGGAAGAGGAATTAACCAAAGGCTCAGCGTGCCGTGCCGGAACCAGATTAGGGCCTGAAGCAATCCTGTGGTGTTGCGGCCAGCTCACAAGAAAGCGAGTTGAAGAAAGGAGCTCAGGGGCAGTGTAATTCACAAACCTGCAGAGTTATAAATGACAGCTATCATCCAAAAATATACTGAAGTAAGGCTGCCAAGAGGACTTGAAAGCGGGGCAGAATTGCAGGAAACCGATTTCAGGAGGTAGACTGGAATTGCATTTAAAGCATAGGAAAAGAGGCAGAACGTCCACAATGATGCACTTGGCCAAAAAGGGCGTATGCGTTTTTTCCTGAATATATTCAGGAAAAAACGCATACGCCCTTTTTGGCCAACCAAGCAAGCTTGCAAAGGAAATCTGCACTACAATGAAGTCTCACTTCCCCCCGGTCAAAAGGGCCATCTGAAAAAAGTGTAAAATCCAGAAAGGCAGGACAGGCCATGGAGAACTGGGAGCCTTGTTATGCTGATGGGCGGGATGTAAATTGCCAACAGCCAGTCGGGAGAGGTGTATGGTGTTTCCTGAAACATCTAAAAAACAAAGCAACAGAGCCTAGGGCACTTCCACTTATGGTCCTATAGCTTAGGGAAATTAAAATCAAAAAGACACAGCCACCCCAAAGTTTGGGACGGCTCTGTTTACAAGAACCTCGTTTACGGTACAAGTTCAATATCACAGAAAGTGAAAAATGGATAAAGAAGTTGTGGTACTTACGTACAATGCAATATCACTCAGCAATGAAATCTATGTCATCAGGCCCGTAGCAGCATAATGAGTGGATTCAGGTATGATGATTCTAACTGAAATAAGTCACACAGAAAAAGAAACATCATAAGATATCACTAATACACCGAATGTAAACTTGGCTACACAGGAACTGGATTACAAAACAGAACAGGGTCTCAAATTTAGAAAACCAACTTATGCTTGCTTAAGGGGAAAGGTGAGTTGGGGTGCTGCATAAAACCAGAGATTGAAATGAGCACAGATAAAGTTCCTTAAGCCAAATATGGAATAGACAAGAACTACTCCTTGCTCAACGAAATGGACTCAACACCCCATATTAAACGCCTAAGAATGTACCTGACTAGTAAGTATCTTAAAACCTATGGATTGCTATGTCTCCGAAAGAAAATAAAGCGTGTGTACAGGGGCATAAACGCAGCAGTGATAGGATTGGAGAGGTTCGGTGAGCAAATGAAGACCCTTTGAAGTCATATTGCATGGTACCCATTCCACGGGTCTCAACTCTCCAGGTTTAAGGGATTCTTCCTTCAGCTAAAACATGCACGTGGAACCCAGAGTATGATCAACCGTGTGATCGGGAGACGTGTTCCAATATGTCTCAATTCTCGTCCCCTGGTACTCGGGTGTAACATTCCAGACGCTTTACAAACACTCTCCCGACTTGGAGAGTCAGTGCCTTTAACCTCCTGTTTGGCCCATTTGCAATTTCTGCGGAAGGTGAACAGGAATAGGGAGAACCAATGAGAGACTAGCTGGAGGTGTCTGGACGGGCAAATTTAACTCTCATTTCCCACCAGGAAGAGGAATTAACCAAAGGCTCAGCGTGCCGTGCCGGAACCAGATTAGGGCCTGAAGCAATCCTGCGGTGTTGCGGCCAGCTCACAAGAAAGCGAGTTGAAGAAAGGAGCTCAGGGGCACTGTAATTCACAAACCTGCAGAGTTATAAATGACAGCTATCGTCCAAAAATATACTGAAGTAAGGCTGCCAAGAGGACTTGAAAGCGGGGCAGAATTGCAGGAAACCGATTTCAGGAGGTAGACTGGAATTGCATTTAAAGCATAGGAAAAGAGGCAGAACGTCCACAATGATGCACTTGGCCAAAAAGGGCGTATGCGTTTTTTCCTGAATATATTCAGGAAAAAACGCATACGCCCCTTTTGGCCAACCAAGCAAGCTTGCAAAGGAAATCTGCACTACAATGAAGTCTCACTTCCCCCCGGTCAAAAGGGCCATCTGAAAAAAGTGTAAAATCCAGAAAGGCAGGACAGGCCATGGAGAACTGGGAGCCTTGTTATGCTGATGGGCGGGATGTAAATTGCCAACAGCCACTCGGGAGAGGTGTATGGTGTTTCCTGAAACATCTAAAAAACAAAGCAACAGAGCCTAGGGCACTTCCACTTATGGTCCTATAGCTTAGGGAAATTAAAATCAAAAAGACACAGCCACCCCAAAGTTTGGGACGGCTCTGTTTACAAGAACCTCGTTTACGGTACAAGTTCAATAGCGCAGAAAGTGAAAAATGGATAAAGAAGTTGTGGTACTTACGTACAATGCAATATCACTCAGCAATGAAATCTATGTCATCAGGCCCGTAGCAGCATAATGAGTGGATTCAGGTATGATGATTCTAACTGAAATAAGTCACACAGAAAAAGAAACATCATAAGATATCACTAATACACGGGATGTAAACTTGGCTACACAGGAACTGGATTACAAAACAGAACAGGGTCTCAAATTTAGAAAACAAACTTATGCTTGCTTAAGGGGAAAGGTGAGTTGGGGTGCTGCATAAAACCAGAGATTGAAATGAGCACAGATAAAGTTCCTTAAGCCAAATATGGAATAGACAAGAACTACTAGTTGCTCAACGAAATGGACTCAACACCCCATATTAAACGCCTAAGAATGTACCTGACAATAAGTATCTTAAAACCTATGGATTGCTATGTCTCTGAAAGAAAATCAAGCGTGTGTACAGGGGCATAAACGCAGCAGTGATAGGATTGGAGAGGTTCGGTGAGCAAATGAAGACCCTTTGAAGTCATATTGCATGGTACCCATTCCACGGGTCTCAACTCTCCAGGTTTAAGGGACTCTGCCTTCAGGTAAAACATGCACGTGGAACCCAGAGTATGATCAACCGTGTGATCGAGAGACGTGTTCCAATATGTCTCAATTCTCGTCCCCTGGTACTCGGGTGCAACATTCCAGACGCTTTACTAACACTCTCCCGACTTGGAGAGTCAGTGCCTTTAACCTCCTGTTTGGCCCAGTTTGCAATTTCTGCGGAAGATGAACAGGAATAGGGAGAACCAAAGAGAGACTAGCTGGAGGTGTCTGGACGGGCAAATTTAACTCTCATTTCCCACCAGGAAGAGGAATTAACCAAAGGCTCAGCGTGCCGTGCCGGAACCAGATTAGGGCCTGAAGCAATCCTGTGGTGTTGCGGCCAGCTCACAAGAAAGCGAGTTGAAGAAAGGAGCTCAGGGGCACTGTAATTCACAAACCTGCAGAGTTATAAATGACAGCTATCGTCCAAAAATATACTGAAGTAAGGCTGCCAAGAGGACTTGAAAGCGGGGCAGAATTGCAGGAAACCGATTATAGGAGGTAGACTGGAATTGCATTTAAAGCATAGGAAAAGAGGCAGAACGTCCACAATGATGCACTTGGCCAAAAAGGGCGTATGCGTTTTTTCCTGAATATATTCAGGAAAAAACGCATACGCCCTTTTTGGCCAACCAAGCAAGCTTGCAAAGGAAATCTGCACTACAATGAAGTCTCACTTCCCCCCGGTCAAAAGGGCCATCTGAAAAAAGTGTAAAATCCAGAAAGGCAGGACAGGCCATGGAGAACTGGGAGCCTTGTTATGCTGATGGGCGGGATGTAAATTGCCAACAGCCACTCGGGAGAGGTGTATGGTGTTTCCTGAAACATCTAAAAAACAAAGCAACAGAGCCTAGGGCACTTCCACTTATGGTCCTATAGCTCAGGGAAATTAAAATCAAAAAGACACAGCCACCCCAAAGTTTGGGACGGCTCTGTTTACAAGAACCTCGTTTACGGTACAAGTTCAATATCGCAGAAAGTGAAAAATGGATAAAGAAGTTGTGGTACTTACGTACAATGCAATATCACTCAGCAATGAAATCTATGTCATCAGGCCCGTAGCAGCATAATGAGTGGATTCAGGTATGATGATTCTAACTGAAATAAGTCACACAGAAAAAGAAACATCATAAGATATCATTAATACACGGGATGTAAACTTGGCTACACAGGAACTGGATTACAAAACAGAACAGGGTCTCAAATTTAGAAAACCAACTTATGCTTGCTTAAGGGGAAAGGTGAGTTGGGGTGCTGCATAAAACCAGAGATTGAAATGAGCACAGATAAAGTTCCTTAAGCCAAATATAGAATAGACAAGAACTACTCCTTGCTCAACGAAATGGACTCAACACCCCATATTAAACGCCTAAGAATGTACCTGACTAGTAAGTATCTTAAAACCTATGGATTGCTATGTCTCTGAAAGAAAATCAAGCGTGTGTACAGGGGCATAAACGCAGCAGTGATAGGATTGGAGAGGTTCGGTGAGCAAATGAAGACCCTTTGAAGTCATATTGCATGGTACCCATTCCACGGGTCTCAACTCTCCAGGTTTAAGGGATTCTTCCTTCAGCTAAAACATGCACGTGGAACCCAGAGTATGATCAACCGTGTGATCGGGAGACGTGTTCCAATATGTCTCAATTCTCGTCCCCTGGTACTCGGGTGTAACATTCCAGACGCTTAACTAACACTCTCCCGACTTGGAGAGTCAGTGCCTTTAACCTCCTGTTTGGCCCATTTGCAATTTCTGAGGAAGATGAACAGGAATAGGAAGAACCAATGAGAGACTAGCTGGAGGTGTCTGGACGGGCAAATTTAACTCTCATTTCCCACCAGGAAGAGGAATTAACCAAAGGCTCAGCGTGCCGTGCCGGAACCAGATTAGGGCCTGAAGCAATCCTGCGGTGTTGCGGCCAGCTCACAAGAAAGCGAGTTGAAGAAAGGAGCTCAGGGGCACTGTAATTCACAAACCTGCAGAGTTATAAATGACAGCTATCATCCAAAAATATACTGAAGTAAGGCTGCCAAGAGGACTTGAAAACGGGGCAGAATTGCAGGAAACCGATTTCAGGAGGTAGACTGGAATTGCATTTAAAGCATAGGAAAAGAGGCAGAACGTCCACAATGATGCACTTGGCCAAAAAGGGCGTATGCGTTTTTTCCTGAATATATTCAGGAAAAAACGCATACGCCCTTTTTGGCCAACCAAGCAAGCTTGTAAAGGAAATCTGCACTACAATGAAGTCTCACTTCCCCCCGGTCAAAAGGGCCATCTGAAAAAAGTGTAAAATCCAGAAAGGCAGGACAGGCCATGGAGAACTGGGAGCCTTGTTATGCTGATGGGCGGGATGTAAATTGCCAACAGCCACTCGGGAGAGGTGTATGGTGTTTCCTGAAACATCTAAAAAACAAAGCAACAGAGCCTAGGGCACTTCCACTTATGGTCCTATAGCTTAGGGAAATTAAAATCAAAAAGACACAGCCACCCCAAAGTTTGGGACGGCTCTGTTTACAAGAACCTCGTTTACGGTACAAGTTCAATAGCGCAGAAAGTGAAAAATGGATAAAGAAGTTGTGGTACTTACGTACAATGCAATATCACTCAGCAATGAAATCTATGTCATCAGGCCCGTAGCAGCATAATGAGTGGATTCAGGTATGATGATTCTAACTGAAATAAGTCACACAGAAAAAGAAACATCATAAGATATCATTAATACACGGGATGTAAACTTGGCTACACAGGAACTGGATTACAAAACAGAACAGGGTCTCAAATTTAGAAAACCAACTTATGCTTGCTTAAGGGGAAAGGTGAGTTGGGGTGCTGCATAAAACCAGAGATTGAAATGAGCACAGATAAAGTTCCTTAAGCCAAATATAGAATAGACAAGAACTACTCCTTGCTCAACGAAATGGACTCAACACCCCATATTAAACGCCTAAGAATGTACCTGACTAGTAAGAATTTTCAAACCTATGGATTGCTATGTCTCCGAAAGAAAATCAAGCGTGTGTACAGGGGCATAAACGCAGCAGTGATAGGATTGGAGAGGTTCGGTGAGCAAATGAAGACCCTTTGAAGTCATATTGCATGGTACCCATTCCACGGGTCTCAACTCTCCAGGTTTAAGGGATTCTTCCTTCAGCTAAAACGTGCACGTGGAACCCAGAGTATGATCAACCGTGTGACCGGGAGACGTGTTCCAATATGTCTCAATTCTCGTCCCTTGGTACTCGGGTGCAACATTCCAGACGCTTTACTAACACTCTCCCGACTTGGAGAGTCAGTGCCTTTAACCTCCTGTTTGGCCCATTTGCAAATTCTGAGGAAGATGAACAGGAATAGGGAGAACCAATGAGAGACTAGCTGGAGGTGTCTGGACGGGCAAATTTAACTCTCATTTCCCACCAGGAAGAGGAATTAACCAAAGGCTCAGCGTGCCGTGCCGGAACCAGATTAGGGCCTGAAGCAATCCTGCGGTGTTGCGGCCAGCTCACAAGAAACCGAGTTGAAGAAAGGAGCTCAGGGGCACTGTAATTCACAAACCTGCAGAGTTATAAATGACAGCTATCGTCCAAAAATATACTGAAGTAAGGCTGCCAAGAGGACTTGAAAGCGGGGCAGAATTGCAGGAAACCGATTTCAGGAGGTAGACTGGAATTGCATTTAAAGCATAGGAAAAGAGGCAGAACGTCCACAATGATGCACTTGGCCAAAAAGGGCGTATGCGTTTTTTCCTGAATATATTCAGGAAAAAACGCATACGCCCTTTTTGGCCAACCAAGCAAGCTTGTAAAGGAAATCTGCACTACAATGAAGTCTCACTTCCCCCCGGTCAAAAGGGCCATCTGAAAAAAGTGTAAAATCCAGAAAGGCAGGACAGGCCATGGAGAACTGGGAGCCTTGTTATGCTGATGGGCGGGATGTAAATTGCCAACAGCCACTCGGGAGAGGTGTATGGTGTTTCCTGAAACATCTAAAAAACAAAGCAACAGAGCCTAGGGCACTTCCACTTATGGTCCTATAGCTTAGGGAAATTAAAATCAAAAAGACACAGCCACCCCAAAGTTTGGGACGGCTCTGTTTACAAGAACCTCGTTTACGGTACAAGTTCAATAGCGCAGAAAGTGAAAAATGGATAAAGAAGTTGTGGTACTTACGTACAATGCAATATCACTCAGCAATGAAATCTATGTCATCAGGCCCGTAGCAGCATAATGAGTGGATTCAGGTATGATGATTCTAACTGAAATAAGTCACACAGAAAAAGAAACATCATAAGATATCATTAATACACGGGATGTAAACTTGGCTACACAGGAACTGGATTACAAAACAGAACAGGGTCTCAAATTTAGAAAACCAACTTATGCTTGCTTAAGGGGAAAGGTGAGTTGGGGTGCTGCATAAAACCAGAGATTGAAATGAGCACAGATAAAGTTCCTTAAGCCAAATATAGAATAGACAAGAACTACTCCTTGCTCAACGAAATGGACTCAACACCCCATATTAAACGCCTAAGAATGTACCTGACTAGTAAGAATTTTCAAACCTATGGATTGCTATGTCTCCGAAAGAAAATCAAGCGTGTGTACAGGGGCATAAACGCAGCAGTGATAGGATTGGAGAGGTTCGGTGAGCAAATGAAGACCCTTTGAAGTCATATTGCATGGTACCCATTCCACGGGTCTCAACTCTCCAGGTTTAAGGGATTCTTCCTTCAGCTAAAACGTGCACGTGGAACCCAGAGTATGATCAACCCTGTGATCGGGAGACGTGTTCCAATATGTCTCAATTCTCGTCCCTTGGTACTCGGGTGCAACATTCCAGACGCTTTACTAACACTCTCCCGACTTGGAGAGTCAGTGCCTTTAACCTCCTGTTTGGCCCATTTGCAAATTCTGAGGAAGATGAACAGGAATAGGGAGAACCAATGAGAGACTAGGTGGAGGTGTCTGGACGGGCAAATTTAACTCTCATTTCCCACCAGGAAGAGGAATTAACCAAAGGCTCAGCGTGCCGTGCCGGAACCAGATTAGGGCCTGAAGCAATCCTGCGGTGTTGCGGCCAGCTCACAAGAAACCGAGTTGAAGAAAGGAGCTCAGGGGCACTGTAATTCACAAACCTGCAGAGTTATAAATGACAGCTATCGTCCAAAAATATACTGAAGTAAGGCTGCCAAGAGGACTTGAAAGCGGGGCAGAATTGCAGGAAACCGATTTCAGGAGGTAGACTGGAATTGCATTTAAAGCATAGGAAAAGAGGCAGAACGTCCACAATGATGCACTTGGCCAAAAAGGGCGTATGCGTTTTTTCCTGAATATATTCAGGAAAAAACGCATACGCCCCTTTTGGCCAACCAAGCAAGCTTGCAAAGGAAATCTGCACTACAATGAAGTCTCACTTCCCCCCCGGTCAAAAGGGCCATCTGAAAAAAGTGTAAAATCCAGAAAGGCAGGACAGGCCATGGAGAACTGGGAGCCTTGTTATGCTGATGGGCGGGATGTAAATTGCCAACAGCCACTCGGGAGAGGTGTATGGTGTTTCCTGAAACATCTAAAAAACAAAGCAACAGAGCCTAGGGCACTTCCACTTATGGTCCTATAGCTTAGGGAAATTAAAATCAAAAAGACACAGCCACCCCAAAGTTTGGGACGGCTCTGTTTACAAGAACCTCGTTTACGGTACAAGTTCAATAGCGCAGAAAGTGAAAAATGGATAAAGAAGTTGTGGTACTTACGTACAATGCAATATCACTCAGCAATGAAATCTATGTCATCAGGCCCGTAGCAGCATAATGAGTGGATTCAGGTATGATGATTCTAACTGAAATAAGTCACACAGAAAAAGAAACATCATAAGATATCATTAATACACGGGATGTAAACTTGGCTACACAGGAACTGGATTACAAAACAGAACAGGGTCTCAAATTTAGAAAACCAACTTATGCTTGCTTAAGGGGAAAGGTGAGTTGGGGTGCTGCATAAAACCAGAGATTGAAATGAGCACAGATAAAGTTCCTTAAGCCAAATATAGAATAGACAAGAACTACTCCTTGCTCAACGAAATGGACTCAACACCCCATATTAAACGCCTAAGAATGTACCTGACTAGTAAGTATCTTAAAACCTATGGATTGCTATGTCTCTGAAAGAAAATCAAGCGTGTGTACAGGGGCATAAACGCAGCAGTGATAGGATTGGAGAGGTTCGGTGAGCAAATGAAGACCCTTTGAAGTCATATTGCATGGTACCCATTCCACGGGTCTCAACTCTCCAGGTTTAAGGGATTCTTCCTTCAGCTAAAACATGCACGTGGAACCCAGAGTATGATCAACCGTGTGATCGGGAGACGTGTTCCAATATGTCTCAATTCTCGTCCCCTGGTACTCGGGTGTAACATTCCAGACGCTTAACTAACACTCTCCCGACTTGGAGAGTCAGTGCCTTTAACCTCCTGTTTGGCCCATTTGCAATTTCTGAGGAAGATGAACAGGAATAGGAAGAACCAATGAGAGACTAGCTGGAGGTGTCTGGACGGGCAAATTTAACTCTCATTTCCCACCAGGAAGAGGAATTAACCAAAGGCTCAGCGTGCCGTGCCGGAACCAGATTAGGGCCTGAAGCAATCCTGCGGTGTTGCGGCCAGCTCACAAGAAACCGAGTTGAAGAAAGGAGCTCAGGGGCACTGTAATTCACAAACCTGCAGAGTTATAAATGACAGCTATCGTCCAAAAATATACTGAAGTAAGGCTGCCAAGAGGACTTGAAAGCGGAGCAGAATTGCAGGAAACCGATTTCAGGAGGTAGACTGGAATTGCATTTAAAGCATAGGAAAAGAGGCAGAACGTCCACAATGATGCACTTGGCCAAAAAGGGCGTATGCGTTTTTTCCTGAATATATTCAGGATAAAACGCATACGCCCTTTTTGGCCAACCAAGCAAGCTTGCAAAGGAAATCTGCACTACAATGAAGTCTCACTTCCCCCCGGTCAAAAGGGCCATCTGAAAAAAGTGTAAAATCCAGAAAGGCAGGACAGGCCATGGAGAACTGGGAGCCTTGTTATGCTGATGGGCGGGATGTAAATTGTCAACAGCCAGTCGGGAGAGGTGTATAGTGTTTCCTGAAACATCTAAAAAACAAAGCAACAGAGCCTAGGGCACTTCCACTTATGGTCCTATAGCTTAGGGAAATTAAAATCAAAAAGACACAGCCACCCCAAAGTTTGGGACGGCTCTGTTTACAAGAACATCGTTTACGGTACAAGTTCAATATCACAGAAAGTGAAAAATGGATAAAGAAGTTGTGGTACTTACGTACAATGCAATATCACTCAGCAATGAAATCTATGTCATCAGGCCCGTAGCAGCATAATGAGTGGATTCAGGTATGATGATTCTAACTGAAATAAGTCACACAGAAAAAGAAACATCATAAGATATCACTAATACACCGAATGTAAACTTGGCTACACAGGAACTGGATTACAAAACAGAACAGGGTCTCAAATTTAGAAAACCAACTTATGCTTGCTTAAGGGGAAAGGTGAGTTGGGGTGCTGCATAAAACCAGAGATTGAAATGAGCACAGATAAAGTTCCTTAAGCCAAATATGGAATAGACAAGAACTACTCCTTGCTCAACGAAATGGACTCAACACCCCATATTAAACGCCTAAGAATGTACCTGACTAGTAAGTATCTTAAAACCTATGGATTGTTATGTCTCTGAAAGAAAATCAAGCATGTGTACAGGGGCATAAACGCAGCAGTGATAGGATTGGAGAGGTTCGGTGAGCAAATGAAGACCCTTTGAAGTCATATTGCATGGTACCCATTCCACGGGTCTCAACTCTCCAGGTTTAAGGGATTCTTCCTTCAGCTAAAACATGCACGTGGAACCCAGAGTATGATCAACCGTGTGATCGGGAGACGTGTTCCAATATGTCTCAATTCTCGTCCCCTGGTACTCGGGTGTAACATTCCAGACGCTTAACTAACACTCTCCCGACTTGGAGAGTCAGTGCCTTTAACCTCCTGTTTGGCCCATTTGCAATTTCTGAGGAAGATGAACAGGAATAGGAAGAACCAATGAGAGACTAGGTGGAGGTGTCTGGACGGGCAAATTTAACTCTCATTTCCCACCAGGAAGAGGAATTAACCAAAGGCTCAGCGTGCTGTGCCGGAACCAGATTAGGGCCTGAAGCAATCCTGCGGTGTTGCGGCCAGCTCACAAGAAACCGAGTTGAAGAAAGGAGCTCAGGGGCACTGTAATTCACAAACCTGCAGAGTTATAAATGACAGCTATCATCCAAAAATATACTGAAGTAAGGCTGCCAAGAGGACTTGAAAGCGGGGCAGAATTGCAGGAAACCGATTTCAGGAGGTAGACTGGAATTGCATTTAAAGCATAGGAAAAGAGGCAGAACGTCCACAATGATGCACTTGGCCAAAAAGGGCGTATGCGTTTTTTCCTGAATATATTCAGGATAAAACGCATACGCCCTTTTTGGCCAACCAAGCAAGCTTGCAAAGGAAATCTGCACTACAATGAAGTCTCACTTCCCCCCGGTCAAAAGGGCCATCTGAAAAAAGTGTAAAATCCAGAAAGGCAGGACAGGCCATGGAGAACTGGGAGCCTTGTTATGCTGATGGGCGGGATGTAAATTGTCAACAGCCAGTCGGGAGAGGTGTATAGTGTTTCCTGAAACATCTAAAAAACAAAGCAACAGAGCCTAGGGCACTTCCACTTATGGTCCTATAGCTTAGGGAAATTAAAATCAAAAAGACACAGCCACCCCAAAGTTTGGGACGGCTCTGTTTACAAGAACATCGTTTACGGTACAAGTTCAATATCACAGAAAGTGAAAAATGGATAAAGAAGTTGTGGTACTTACGTACAATGCAATATCACTCAGCAATGAAATCTATGTCATCAGGCCCGTAGCAGCATAATGAGTGGATTCAGGTATGATGATTCTAACTGAAATAAGTCACACAGAAAAAGAAACATCATAAGATATCACTAATACACCGAATGTAAACTTGGCTACACAGGAACTGGATTACAAAACAGAACAGGGTCTCAAATTTAGAAAACCAACTTATGCTTGCTTAAGGGGAAAGGTGAGTTGGGGTGCTGCATAAAACCAGAGATTGAAATGAGCACAGATAAAGTTCCTTAAGCCAAATATGGAATAGACAAGAACTACTCCTTGCTCAACGAAATGGACTCAACACCCCATATTAAACGCCTAAGAATGTACCTGACTAGTAAGTATCTTAAAACCTATGGATTGCTATGTCTCTGAAAGAAAATCAAGCATGTGTACAGGGGCATAAACGCAGCAGTGATAGGATTGGAGAGGTTCGGTGAGCAAATGAAGACCCTTTGAAGTCATATTGCATGGTACCCATTCCACGGGTCTCAACTCTCCAGGTTTAAGGGATTCTTCCTCCAGCTAAAACATGCATGTGGAGCCCAGAGTATGATCAACCGTATGATCGGGATACGTGTTCCAATATGTCTCAGTTCTCGTCCTCTGGTACTCGGGTGCAACATTCCAGACGCTTTACTAACACTCTCCTGACTTGGAGAGTCAGTGCCTTTAACCTCCTGTTTGGCCCAGTTTGGAATATCTCCGGAAGATGTACAGGAATAGGGAGAAACAATGAGAGACTAGTTGGACGTGTCTGGACGAGAAAATTTAACTCTCATTTTGCACCAGGAATAGGAATTAACCAAAAGCTCAGCGTCCCGGCCGGAACGAGATTAGGGCCTGAAGCAATCCTGCGGTGTTGCGGCCTGCTCACAAGAAAGCGAGTTGAAGTAAGGAGCTCAGGGGCACTGTAATTCACAAACCTGCAGAGTTATGAATGACAGCTATCGTCCAAAAATATACTGAAGTAAGGCTGCCAGGAAGACTTGAAAGCCTGGCAGAATTGCAGGAATCCGATTTCAGGAGGTAGACTGGAATTGCATTTAAAGTATAGGAAAAGAGGCAGAACGTCCACAATGATGCACTTGGCCAAAAAGGGCGTATGCGTTTTTTCCTGAATATATTCAGGAAAAAACGCATACGCCCTTTTTGGCCAACCAAGCAAGCTTGCAAAGGAAATCTGCACTACAATGAAGTCTCACTTCCCCCTGGTCAAAAGGGCCATCTGAAAAAAGTGTAAAATCCAGAAAGGCAGGACAGGCCATGGAGAACTGGGAGCCTTGTTATGCTGATGGGCGGGATGTAAATTGCCAACAGCCACTTGGGAGAAGTGTATGGTGTTTCCTGAAACATCTAAAAAACAAAGCAACAAAACCTAGGGCACTTCCATTTATGGTCCTATAGCTTAGGGAAATTAAAATCAAAAAGACACAGCCACCCCAAAGTTTGGGACGGCTCTGTTTACAAGAACCTCGTTTACGGTACAAGTTCAATAGCGCAGAAAGTGAAAAATGGATAAAGAAGTTTTGGTACTTACGTACAATGCAATATCACTCAGCAATGAAATCTATGTCATCAGGCCCGTAGCAGCATAATGAGTGGATTCAGGTATGATGATTCTAACTGAAATAAGTCACACAGAAAAAGAAACATCATAAGATATCATTAATACACGGGATGTAAACTTGGCTACACAGGAACTGGATTACAAAACAGAACAGGGTCTCAAATTTAGAAAACCAACTTATGCTTGCTTAAGGGGAAAGGTGAGTTGGGGTGCTGCATAAAACCAGAGATTGAAATGAGCACAGATAAAGTTCCTTAAGCCAAATATAGAATAGACAAGAACTACTCCTTGCTCAACGAAATGGACTCAACACCCCATATTAAACGCCTAAGAATGTACCTGACTAGTAAGAATTTTCAAACCTATGGATTGCTATGACTCCGAAAGAAAATCAAGCGTGTGTACAGGGGCATAAACGCAGCAGTGATAGGATTGGAGAGGTTCGGTGAGCAAATGAAGACCCTTTGAAGTCATATTGCATGGTACCCATTCCACGGGTCTCAACTCTCCAGGTTTAAGGGATTCTTCCTTCAGCTAAAACATGCACGTGGAACCCAGAGTATGATCAACCGTGTGATCGGGAGACGTGTTCCAATATGTCTCAATTCTCGTCCCCTGGTACTCGGGTGCAACATTCCAGACGCTTAACTAACACTCTCCCGACTTGGAGAGTCAGTGCCTTTAACCTCCTGTTTGGCCCATTTGCAAATTCTGAGGAAGATGAACAGGAATAGGGAGAACCAATGAGAGACTAGCTGGAGGTGTCTGGACGGGCAAATTTAACTCTCATTTCCCACCAGGAAGAGGAATTAACCAAAGGCTCAGCGAGCCGTGCCGGAACCAGATTAGGGCCTGAAGCAATCCTGCGGTGTTGCGGCCAGCTCACAAGAAACCGAGTTGAAGAAAGGAGCTCAGGGGCACTGTAATTCACAAACCTGCAGAGTTATAAATGACAGCTATCGTCCAAAAATATACTGAAGTAAGGCTGCCAAGATGACTTGAAAGCGGGGCAGAATTGCAGGAAACCGATTTCAGGAGGTAGACTGGAATTGCATTTAAAGCATAGGAAAAGAGGCAGAACGTCCACAATGATGCACTTGGCCAAAAAGGGCGTATGCGTTTTTTCCTGAATATATTCAGGAAAAAACGCATACGCCCTTTTTGGCCAACCAAGCAAGCTTGCAAAGGAAATCTGCACTACAATGAAGTCTCACTTCCCCCCGGTCAAAAGGGCCATCTGAAAAAAGTGTAAAATCCAGAAAGGCAGGACAGGCCATGGAGAACTGGGAGCCTTGTTATGCTGATGGGCGGGATGTAAATTGCCAACAGCCACTCGGGAAAAGTGTATGGTGTTTATGAAACATCTAAAAAACAAAGCAACTGAGCCTAGGGCAAGTCCACTTATAGTCCTATAGCTTAGGGAAATTAAAATCAAAAAGACACAGCCACCCCAAAGTTTGGGACGGCTCTGTTTACAAGAACCTCGTTTACGGTACTAGTTCAATATCGCAGAAAGTGAAAAATGGATAAAGAAGTTGTGGTACTTACGTTCAATGCAATATCACTCAGCAATGAAATCTATGTCATCAGGCCCGTAGCAGCATAATGAGTGGATTCA